>NW_006256414.1:12345524-12396494 GCF_000478725.1 Eutrema salsugineum | reverse complement strand
ATGGGAATCAATATATCCTTGTAGCGGTGGATTATGTGAGTAAATGGGTTGAAGCGGTTGCATCTCCGACCAACGATTCAAAAGTGGTGGTAAAACTCTTCAAGAGTATCATCTTCCCACGATTTGGAGTCCCAAGAGTAGTCATCAGTGATGGGGGAAGCCATTTCATCAACAAGACTATTGAGAGTCTTTTGAAGAAGCACGGAGTAAAGCACAAGGTGGCCACCCCTTATCATCCGCAAACCAGCGGCCAAGTGGAGGTTTCCAACCGTCAGATAAAGACCATTTTGGAAAGGACCGTGAACTCATCCAGGAAGGATTGGAGCAAGAAACTTGACGATGATCTGTGGGCTTACAGAACCGCCTACAAGACCCCCATTGGAACCTCACCATTTAACTTGGTCTATGGGAAGAGCTGTCATTTACCGGTTGAGTTGGAATACAAAGCCTTGTGGGCTGTGAAGCTTTTCAACTTTGACATCAAGACCGCACAAGAGAAAAGAGTTCTAGAGCTTCATGAGCTTGAGGAGATCCGGTTAGATGCTTTTGAGAGCTCTAAGATCTACAAAGAAAGAACCAAGGCGCTCCATGACAAGAAGATACACAAGAGACAGTTCAAAGAAGGGGACCAAGTTCTGTTGTTTAACTAATAACTAAGAGTTTTCAGGCTTTTAGAAGGGTTATCAATACCCTTGTCAAAGTAGTATAAGGGGTGTCAAACCAAGCTTGTAAACGAGACACTAGCCTATGTCATTTGTTCTCTTAAGTCAAGACAAGAAGATAAAAGTTTGGTGACGATGATTAACAGGCAGATAAGCAATAAAATTAAATAAAAGCAGAGATTTAAACTAATCAAGATGCAAACAACAAACAGGTGATTCAGATGATGATAATATGCGATAAGGGAGGAGACTCTAGACAAGATAATCGACTCGGGTGCTTCCAAGCTAAACTAATGGGTTAATGAATTATTTGTCAAGCGATTTCATATAACTTTGAACTCAAGGCATGTTAATCTTCTCATGAAAGTATTAAACATCTAAACTGATCCTCCTTCATACCAAAATGTCTTTTGAGAAGCACGAATCAATCAGCAATAAGATTCAGTTCAAATATGTCATTTAAGAGAACAAACTATCACTCTCGCGATGAAAGACTCTTAAACCTTTAACCGAGTGGTTCAGACATTTCTACAAACACTTTTGATGCGAGATATGCCTCAGATCTGAACCTCAAGTGATATGCTTGGATCCAGCCTAGAGATCTTGTCGGTTAAAGAATGAAACATGCAAGACTAGACACCTAAACCCACTAATCTATCTTGAAAGCACCCTAATCTACTTATCTAAAGCCGCTTAAACGACTACTCACTGATCATAACGAGCTCACTAACTCCTTTGCAAGACGTGTAGCTGGTCATGATTAGGATTTTAATGCTGATAATAAAAGAAGAATAAAGAAAGAACAAGATTCAGATGCAAAAACGAGATATCGGATTAGATTAATCTGGTTTCACAAAAGAGGCAAGTTCTTAAACGTAAATGGAGATAAAAGATAAGATGATTAGGTTTTTGGTCCTAAAATGTATTTATAGCAAAGGGAAAGTGTCGCGGGTCAGCCCGGAACAAACCGGGTACTGAACCGCTTCCTTGGGTTGATGGGTGAGTGCCACGGTGTGTCGGAAAGTGAAGCCGAGGTCTTCATGCCGAGGTGTGCACGTGAGTCAGGATCCAGATGAAGATCTCGTGAAGAACACGTAAAGAACATGCATGAACCCTAGTCTTTGATCCATCCTCACGTGTGTGTTCTTGAGCCATTCTGTTCTTGATTCTGGGTTCGTGACAAGGGACCTCGGGATAAAATGTCGAGGGGTCATGATGTCGAGGTGCTTGGGAGAACACAGTCCGGCATGCACGCCGAGGTCATTACACCGAGGTGTACTTTCAACACTTAGTCGTTTCCAGCTTCAGTTCTTACGTATGCATGCCTCGATCTAATCATGCCAAGGCTTTGGCACGAGGTCTAGTCCAGAATAATTCCAAGATATGAGCCTCGACTTGAGTGATGCCAAGGTAAAGATACTGAGGCTTGTGAAAATACTTAGCGCGTATCGCAACTCATTTAGGCTTGTATCGACCATGTCACCTTCCGGAAGCAGTAATTAACTTTCAGCACACGACTCCAATTGCTCTGGAACCAGTTCCACAGTCAAGATGACTCAATAAGCTCGAACTTTGGTGAAGACCGGGTAAGCTGGTTCAGACAGGAGGAGCTCCGTCCGCCATGATCTTTGAAGTTCGCCGTTCAGTTCTCGGGTACGCGCAATGCTGGTGTATGCTCCGGAAGCCATTTTTTTTTTCTCCACTGGTCCGAATTAGATGATTCCAACTGTTCTGGAATCTTTGCTTGATTATCTCCAACTTTGGTGAAGACCTCGCCAACTGATTCGGACCGGAAGGTTCCCCGGATTGCTGATCTCTGAATTGCGCGGGCAAGGACAACTTTTGGTCGTAAAAACCGTCCCACGGTAAGGAAAATCGCCGAGGGCTGTGTACCGCGGTAATCTTTTTGGTCGTAAAAATCCTTGCCTCGATCAAAAACTTGTCCCGTGGTATTTTTGCACTCGATACTCAATTCTGGCCGATCGGTAAGGTTTTTGGCCGGTAATGAGCATCCGGTAAACATTTTGGCCGAGGTTTCCGACCAGCCGGTACGAGATTTGGCCGAGAAATTCCTCCAAGCGGTTTTCACCATTTTTGACCCTTTTCTTCACCGTTTTCTTTTCTGTTCCTCTTCTTAGGCTCCAATTGGTCTCCAAAGCTCCTGATAAAGAGTTCAAAACATGCAAAACTCTTTGGGACCTAATGCAAGCCCTAAGTCCTATTTTGACGCCTAAAGACTCAATTTACCTGAGAAAACACATGATGAAGACTCTATAATGCAATCTAAATGATGTAAAATATAGACATATCAACTCCCCCACACTTGTCCTTTGCTTGTCCTCAAGCAAAAAGAACAAATGAGAGAGAGAGGTTGTAATGCAGATGGAGCTCATATTTCCTTTTTAGAGAGAAGTGACCACAAAGAGAACTCGGATTCATGCTCAAATATGCAATGCAAAGCTATACTAAGATATTTTCCAACTAAAGCACGGAATCTCCACAAGTCATTATCACATTCAACTCTTTCACATTCATTAAGTTTGTAACCGGTGAATCAAATGATGCAATGTTCAAATAGGCTGGCTTGGCTAGGGTAAGGTCATGAGATAAAAATGATCTCATCGATATTCAAGCGGGTGCAATGCAACAAGGATCTCTCTATGAATGACCAAACTTTGGCAGAATGCTAAAGGTAAAAAGCAACCGATGCATACAAGGGCAAGACTCATCACACCCCACACTCCACTCAAAGCGTTTCTCACTTGCTCACCCTCTCAGAATTCTCACTCTTCACAATCGTTTTCTTTTCACTAGGGGACTCGCCTTTTTTTTTTATTTTCAAGCCTTGGTTTTAACTTATTCACACAGCTCTTTTCTTTCATAGTGTATAGCCTCTTTCATTTTCATTTCAGAACACTTGAGCCTTTGGCTTCTTTTCATTTCAGAGCTTATCTTTTCACATCCAAGACTTAATTCATTTTCATTCATTCCCCTAGCTATTTCCACTCTCACTTTTCCACTCAGCTCACCTTTTTCCACTCACCAACAAGTCTTTTCCCCCACACTTATTTCTCACCAATACTCTTGGTTCCTTGATGTTGGAACATATCACTCAATGAGCCAAGCCCTTGTCGCTCTAAACCTAACACTTTCTGCCAAGTTCAGTCCAAGGTGGCCTTACAATTCACACGCAAACATTGGCTTGAAAGAAAGATGGGTTCAAGGAGAGGGAACTGATCCATGATGCGGATTCAGCTACTTGAGCTAAGGAAGGAGGGTGGTAAAAAAACGATGATTCTAGCTCAAGTATGTGTATCGGTATCCACAATCCTATTCAAGCAATGCATCAAAAGATATTTTCAATTCATATTCAGGGTTATCACTTAGCTAGAGTTGAGTGCAATTTCAAACTTGTTTCTCGGATTCAAATCGTTTCAAGCTTTACAAGCACATAATGAGTTTCACAAGCATATTTAGTTCAAGTTCTCAAGTGATTTACTCTCTAGAAAAAAATCTATCATTGCTCCTTGCACTGATGCAATCCTACATGATGCAACTAGACTCAATCTTAAAATGCGAGATGCAACTAGAATGATGTATTTTTTTGTGTTTCTCGGTTTTATCATATGTGCTAAGCTAAATGAGACTCAAGAGTGCAAAAGTCAAACAAGAACAAAGAAAACAAGATTAGCAAACACAAAGCTCCTCCCCCACACTTAGATAACACAGTCCCTTGTGTTATAAAAGCGTGTGAGAGAAGTGAAAAGACAAACTGAACGAATGCAAGATGATATATACAAGATGCATATGTACAAGGTTTGAAGTCGATACCTTAGTCGGAGAGGTCGGACCCCAAGTAGTGCGAGGGATTCGATGTTGAGCAGGAGGGAGTGGGCTGACGTGGTGGGCTGCTTTCTGAGGGTTCAGGCAGGAAAGCCGTGGTTGGATCGATCCAGTCTTCTTTGCCTGGTGGAAACTCCGGGTTCCTCGCGTTTGAGCTTTCTCCAACTCCTTCTTCTGTAATCGGTGCGGTTGAGGTCACTAAGTTCTTATCCGGTGAGGATGGCCTCGTGAGCTGCTTTACTTTCTTCTTCAAATGCCTCACACAATCCACCAATGCGTGGATGGTTTTGTCTTGCCACTTACACCACTTTTGGAGGGTGTTCACTCGTGAATACAGCTTCTTGGTGTGGTATTCAGGCTCACCCCACACTTGCGGATCAAAGTGATAGCGGCCTGCTCCGATCCTTCTCTCATAGTGTCTCTGCTCCTTGTTATCACAATCTTCCGGGCCATTAGTGTTCCCGGGTTTGCTAGGTGCTGCCTTGGTGCATTTGCGTGTTGGTGGGTCCAAAGCTGGGTTATACAACTGGTCTTTGAGAACGTAGAATGAGACGTTACACTGCTTGTGGAGCATGGTGAGGCTTCGGTTAGGCAGCAGAACCTGTGTGCTGTCTCTATGCAGTAGGGTGAAGTTGTAAACCCATTTGTCCCCTGACTTGCCTCAGAAGAAACCACTTTTACTTAGGTATAACTCATCAATGAGATTCGGCTTCTTTGGTGAATCAGGGAATATAAACCCTTGAGCCCTCAGGATCTTGGTGACTCTCCAACCGTTCTGAAGTCTTCTTGCTCCTCGCTTCTTGCGGTCGCACCATACATTGTGCCGATAAGTGAGCATTTGAATGGCAAAGAATGCACCCAATGATGGTACATGCAGCGGCCCTTGGAACTCTTTTTTGTTCTTCATTTGAGTGATGAACGGCTTCAGTCCGAGTCCCAACAGTTCAAGCTCGGCCGTGTGAATAACACCAGGGTTAAAGGTCGAGAAGAATGTTGATGCTAGGACGCGGTTTGCGTATCTGATCGCAGGGTTCCTTATGCAGCTTGTCTTGCTCTTGCCTCCGAGGTAAGGTCCAAAAGATATCGTTTCCCACAAGGCGGCTAACTCATCACGAGGGTACACAAACTTGTCAAGCGAGCTTCCATTCCTTTCAAACCAAAGATTTCATCAAGCTCCTTGAAACTGACCTTGTAGTGCACGCTATCCATTTCAAACTCAATGTGGCCGAATCCTTTGCCATGTAAACGCTTTGGATCTCTCTTGGGGTAGATGATGACCTCCAGGGTTGCAAGAAACTGCTGTGTAATCCCTTCATAGGCAACATCGCTCATCTCGAAGAACTTTGCCAAGCCCAAATTCTCAAAAATGAGGGTCACGTCATCAAGTATCTCGAGTTTCCTCAGCAACTCCAAGTCAGGGAATCGACCTTGAGCCACTCTTATTGAGTTAAAGTGGTCCAAGTATTCCTCAGTAGTTGGGAAGTGTTCTTCCTCGGGCTCGGCCTTTGGTTCTTTCTTGGACTTTTTGTCACCGTTGTCCACATAAGGGACTAAGGCTCCGGGCTCGTCGTCCTCCGATTCCACAGCTGCCTTCTTCCCGTTCCTTTTTTATTCAAGAGCTGGTGCCAGAGTGAGCTCAGTATTTCTTGCTCGTTTGGGGGTTGGCTCGTCATCGTGTCGCATCGAGGGTTTCTTGCTGGTCTCTCCACTACGTGGCACGGCAACGGTTTTACCCTTCAAAACTCTCTTCTGGCCCGCACTTTTGTTTGTCTCGTGGGCAGGAACGGTTCGGTCTCTGGTCATCTGCAAGGGAGATTCTCAAAGAAACTGTCAGAACCAAGTATATCGTTAAGCACATGTATCTCAAGATTGGCAAGTACAAAACTTTTTCTCTAACAGAACTGGTATTCATAGCTTTTTCAAACATCAAGGAAAGTAAAACAAGCCAGAACACCCGATTAGAGACAAGTTATCTAGACATTTCAGCTCAAACACACAAATCATCATTAAGACCGATTCCAAGCGTATTTTCTCAAGAATTTAAAAAACTCAAGAGCAAGTGATATTAAATGCAAAGACCGGTTTTTCGTGTGTTGTCTACTCTGGTGGAGTTTACAAAATTGTTCCCAAAGGCCGATATACTCTAAAAGAGTCTATTCCACATTTTACAAACATTTAAGCTCGCAAAGAATGAAGGAAAAAGATGAGTTCTTTAAGATGCAAATACCTTTGGGAATGCAAGATTTAGGCTGAATGAGATGCTTATGCAGAGTAGACAACACCCTAACGAGTCTAGAACGCTTGGAATCACGCAAAATGAACGAGAAATGAGTGAGTTGTGTTCGTGAAATGCAGAGAAAAGAGTCAAGAGGGCAAACTCTGCGTTTTGGCCAAGTGTGGAGGTTGGCATGGGCTGGAGCGCGCTTTCCAGCTGGCATTTGGACTGTTGTGGGACTGGTCCCCCCTTCTGCTCCAGCTCCAGCCGTTGACCGCGCCAAAAACTACCTTGACCAGGTGTTTAAATTCAAAATGCCGCGCAACCCTTCAAATGGACGCGATATGGGGATGATGTGGGCTGTACGGACCAAGCCAAATTTTCTCGTGTTACTCTGAGCTGCCTCGACGTGTTCCACCCCGAGGGTACCAAGCCGAGTAATCTGAGCCCGTGCCAACGAGTAAATCCCCATAGCTTTCACGTATTTTCTTTGGACCTCGCAAAGCCTCTTCTTCGTTCTAAGTGTTTCATGTGTTCTTGCTTTTGATCATCTCTTGAAACCTTGTACCTCGGCACGCTCCACCACGAGGGCATCATGCCGAGGTCACTTGTTTTTAGCAAAGAACACGTGAAGCTTGGGGGTTTAAACATGCTGGCCTTGGTGTAAACTGGTCGCGGCCTCGGATCAAGGTTTTTTTTTTTTTTGACCGTTTTAAGTGAACATCGCCCCTTGGTATACTTATACCGAGGTGTTTACATCGTGAGCCTCCCCCACACTTAGTTATTTTACCATAGCACTTCTCAGACACGACCATGATGAAATTATGTCGAGGAATCTAGCTGAGGTTCTCAAGCTTTCACTCGGTAAAAGATGACCATGGTATGAATATACCGAGGGTCGATACCGAGGTTATGTATGCTCTTTGACTGAATTCATCAGGCCGTGTCTTTTTCAAGCTTTCTCTCACTTTCACCCTCAAGGTTCACTGTCTAACTCCTGAAACACTTAACAAACCCTTCAAAAAGCTTCAATCAAAAAGAAAAAGAAGATGAAAAACGAAATATGTACATGGATAAGCTTGGGGTGTCTCCCAAGAGCACTTTGTTTAACGTCGCTAAGTTTGACTTTTCATACCTTTTCAGGCCGATTCCAGTTCAAGTAGAGGAACTGAGGTAGCTCCCCCCCTTGTTTCTGATGCCAAGTAATGCTTTACCCTCTGGCCGTTTACCACAAAACCTTGTCCATCTTTTCCTTTCAAAACCACGGCTCCATAGGGTCTTACTTCAAGAATCGTGAACGGACTGGACCACCTAGACCTCAGCTTCCCAGGGAACAGCTTAAGTCTTGAGTTAAACAACAGAACTTGGTCCCCTTCTTTGAACTCTCTCTTCTGTATCTTCTTGTCATGGAGCGCCTTGGTTCTTTCTTTGTAGATCTTAGAGCTCTCAAAAGCATCTAACCGGATCTCCTCAATCTCATGAAGCTGTAGAACTCTTTTCTCTTGTGCGGTCTTGATGTCAAAGTTCAAAAGTTTCACTGCCCACAAGGCTTTGTATTCCAACTCAACCGGTAAATGACAGCTCTTCCCATAGAGCAAGTTAAATGGTGAGGTTCCAATGGGGGTCTTGTACGCGGTTCTGTAAGCCCACAGAGCATCGTCAAGTTTCTTGCTCCAATCCTTCCTGGATGAGTTCACGGTCCTTTCCAAAATGGCCTTTATCTGACGGTTGGAAACCTCCACTTGGCCGCTGGTTTGCGGATGATAAGGGGTGGCCACCTTGTGCTTTACTCCGTGCTTCTTCAAAAGAACTTCATCACATCTCTAAAGAACTTCTTCTTCTGATAGGTATCAAGATCCGGTGGCTCTAAACCGCAAGACAAGTAGTTCACTAGATCTCCGAACCATGGTAGGCTTCTTTCTTTGATCGTGTTGGCTTCCTCCACTTCTAGGTAAGACCTGACTAGCATAAGGGTCTCCTCCGGTAATGCATCATCAATTGGGACCTGTTCTTCAATCCTCAACCTGGAGAGGTGATCTGCGGCTCCGTTTTCAATGCCTTTCTTGTCAAGTATCTCCATATCGAACTCTTGGAGTAATAGGATCCACCTCAACAACCTCGGCTTAGCGTCCTTCTTAGCCATCAGATATCTCAAGGACGCATGATCTGTGTAAACTGTAACCTTTGATCCCACTAGATAACTCCTGAATTTATCAAATGCAAACACAATGGCAAGCATTTCCTTCTCGGTGATCGCGTATTTTTCTTGAGCTGAGTCCAAGGTGCGGCTCGCATAGTAGATCACATGGAGCTTTTTATCTTTCTTCTGCCCCAAGACAGCTCCTACAGCATAATCAGATGCATCGGTCATCACTTCAAATGGTAAAGACCAATCAGGGGCTTGTACAATCGGTGCACTGATCAAAGCCTCCTTGATTCTCTTGGACGCTTCCTCACATTCTTCATCAAAGTTGAAATCCACTTCTTTGCACAATAACCTGGTCAAGGGCCTGGCAATCTTGGAGAAATCCTTGATGAACTGTCTATAGAACCCAGCGTGGCCAAGGAAGCTTCTTATTCCTTTCACAGAATTCGGGGCTTGTAAGTTCACCATCACCTCGATCTTGGCCTTATCCACCTCGATGCCTTTCTCTGATACCTTGTGTCCCAAGACAATGCCTTCTTGGACCATGAAATGACACTTCTCCCAGTTCAAGACAAGCCTATGCTCCTCACATCGCTTGAGAACCTGAGAAAGATTAGCAAGACATTCGGAGAAAGAGGAGCCGTATACGGAGAAGTCATCCATAAACACCTCAACTTTCTCTTCAATTAGATCAGAGAAAATGTGCATCATACATCTTTGAAAAGTGGCCGGTGCATTACACAAACCGAATGGCATTCTTCTATAAGCATAAGTGCCATAAGGGCAGGTGAATGTGGTTTTCTCTTGGTCTCTTGGATCTATTGGTATTTGGAAGAATCCAGAGTATCCATCGAGAAAACAGAAATAAGGATGATTAGCTAACCGTTCAAGCATTTGATCAATGAATGGTAAAGGGAAATGATCTTTTCTTGATGCAGAATTCAATTTCCTATAGTCAATGCACATGCGATGGCCGGTTATAGCTCTTTGGGCTATGAGTTCATCCTTATCGTTTTTCACCACCGTGATCCCACCTTTCTTGGGCACAACGTGTACAGGAGATACCCACCGAGAGTCAGAGATTGGATATATTATCCCTGCCTCAAGGAGCTTTAGTATCTCCTTCTTAACCACCTCTTTGTGGTTCGGGTTAAGTCGACATTGGTGCTCAATAGAAGACATGGCTTGGTCCTCCAGGTGGATCCTATGGGTGCATATATCAGGAGAGATCCCTCTAATATCATCCAAGGAATACCCTATGGCTCTCCTGAATTTCCTTATTTCACTAAGTAATGCACGTTCCTCATGCTCAAGCAAGTTATCGTTTATGATCACAGGGAAAGTAGAGTTTAGACCTAAGAACGCATACCTGAGCCCTGTTGGTAGAGGCTTGAGCTCAACAGGGGGTGCGTCTGCCTCATTCCAATCGGCATCAAAGCTGCATTGGCCCGGAACAGCTTCCTCGGCCTTTTCCTTGTTCTCGCGCGGTATACCATCGGCCTCGGCACAAACGGTCACGGCCATGATATCCCGAGGTGTCTCCTCTGTTCCCGTGGATCCCTCGTTGTCTGAAATGTCAAGGCCACTCTTCCTGAGCTCCAAAAACCTCGCCTCAGCTCCATGTTCCTTCGGTTGGTCCAAAAGAAGCTTGTACACCTCGCTTTCCTCGCTCAAGTACCCGTGCTCGCTTTGTTCCCGTGTTAAGACCACTTGTAACGAATCCTCTGCGTTCAACTCTTCAAGGAGCTCATCAGCTAGCTCCTCCATTACCTCCACATAGAAAACCTGACCTCCAATGGTCGGTTTCTTCATCATCTCCTTCACATTGAACTTCATAGTCTCGGAACCGATGTGTAGTTCAATCATTCCTCCTCTCACATCTATTATGGCTCCTGCGGTCGCCAAGAACGGTCGGCCCAAGATGATAGGGTCTAATGGTTCCTCGTCCATCTCAAGAACTATGAAGTCCGTGGGGATTTCTATCTCACCGATCCTCAAAGGTAGATCCTCAAGAAACCCCACCGGTAATCTATCCGATCTATTAGCTAATACAAGAGAGATCTTGGCCGGCTTGTAGCTTTTGTATCCCAATCTCTTGGCCACCGTGTAAGGCATTAAGCTCACAGAAGCTCCAAGGTCACATAAACAGTTTGAGAACTTCAGGTGACCTAAAGCACACGGCAAAGTAAAGCTGCCCGGATCGGATAGCTTCCTTGGTATAGATCTCCTTTGTATTATTGCGCTGCACTCATGACTCAGTATCACCATACCCTGGAGCTCCTTTGTCTTGTTGAGGATCGCGTCCTTTAGAAACTTCCCAAGCTGGGGTATAGCTAAGAAAGCATCTATAATGGGTAAGGTGAGTTGCGTGTTCTCCAAGTGTTTCTCAAAGACCGCCTTGGCTTTGTCTAAGATTTTCTTTTTGAAACGCCCTGGGAACGGTATCTTGGATTGATAAGGTGGTGGTGGAACATAGGGCTTCTCAAGCTCGGTTTTCTTTTCTTTTCCTTTGTCCTTGATCGGTTCCTTCTCTAAGACCTCTTCTTTATGCGCATCATCCGAGGCTGCCTCCCCCTCTAGTTGCTCATTGGCCTCAATGAGCTTTGTCTTAGGCGTTGGAGTTTGTAATTCCTTACCACTCCTCAATGTGATGGCGTTCACATACTCTTTAGGGTTCGGCTCCGGTTTACCTGGTAAAGCCGGGCCTCTTGATGATGTAGATGCCTGATTTTGCTTAAGCTCCCTGATATCTTGCTGCATTGTCGCGTGCTGGCTCTCAACCCTTTGCTGGCCCTGTAACAGTTGCTGTAATATCCCACAGACATCGTTCCCCATCTAATTCTGACCCGTTCCCTGAATCTGTTGTTGATTACCCATCAGCTGCGGATTGAACCCTGGTGGAAACTTGTGTTGCTGCGGTTGGTTGTTGAAGTTGTTACCCTGAGCTGCTTGATTCTGCTGAGTGTAGCCGTGCTGCTGCCCACTGAACTGTTGCTTGGGCTGGAAGTTATTCGGAAAAGGGGTTTTTGGAGCATAGCTGTGGTGTTGTTGAGCAGGGTACACTTGGTCTTGAGGGTTAGCTACATTCGGGTTTCGATAAGAGAGGTTGGGGTTATTGCCGTGGTTGTTAAACCGCTGATACCTCTGCTGATTCCCTGTGTAGTTCAGCTCCTCCTGAGTTAGACCATCTTCATTAACATTGTCAAAACTTGCCCCTTGCTCATCAAACTCGCCTACAAAGTGTATTGGCTTTTGAGTCGCCATCAAAACCTTGTCAAGCTTGCTCTGAAGCTCTCTTATATCCTTTTTCATACGCTGTTCATCACTAGATCCCTCTGTACGGTTTGCTCTATCAAAGTCCTCTCCATACGTGTCATTGGACATGGCTAGGTTCTCGACTAGTTCCATTGCCGCATTGATCTCTTTCCCAAGAAAATTTCCATTTGAAGCTGTGTCGAGTTGGTTTCTGATCTTGGGGAGTGCACCTCATTATAAAGTACTCAAGAGGGATGCCTCTGAGAAGCCGTGGTGTGGGCATTGGTTAGTATAGCTCCTAAACCGTTCCCAAGCCTCACTAAAGCTCTCGTTGTTGTGCTGCGTGAAACTTGAGATCTGATTCCTAAGCTTAGCCGTGCGTGATGTGGAAAAGAACTTTGATAAGAACGCCAGTTTACACTGCTCCCAGGTTTGTATAGAGCCCCTCGGTATATTCTTTTCCCACTGGTGTGCTTTATCACCGAGGCTGAAAGGGAACAAGCGTAGCTTGAAGCTATCTTCGGAGACCCCATTTATCTTGGTTAAGTCGCAAACCCGATCAAATTGATCTAGATGCTCGAGAGGGTCTTCTCCAGCCAGACCGTGGAACTTGGAGTTTTGCACCATATTGAGCAGGGAAGCTTTAACTTCAAAGTTGTTGTTTTGAACTGGTGGAGCTTGAATCCCAGCTCGGTATTGGTGCGCATTAGCTCAGTCATTCTCTCCAACACAGATTGGAGGATGTTTTCTCTGAACTTGTGGCGGTGGCGGATGAACATGATGGGCTTGTTGCTCATTTATGTTCGCTTGGTGTTGGTTTTGCTGAGCAAGCCGTTCGTTTCTTTGAGCCTGTTGCTGATTAACATAGGCTTGTTGTTCATTTCTTCCTGCCTGCGCCTGATTAGCCTGAGCCTGGTGCTCGGCCGCCTGAGCCTGTTGCTCCATTCGCTGTTGTTCTGCCATTCCAAGTCTGTCAAAGTGCCGTTCTCTCTCGCGAGCTCGCCTTTCTAATCTGTCGATGTTACCGTCGTATGGGAAAAGCGATCCTGTGCTCCGAGACCTGGTATTCATGCACCTGAAAACAAAACAAGAACTTGCAAAAGAGGTAGTAAAACAAAAGAAAGTAAAGTCTTGATCTTAAGAACAAACAAGAGAATAATGCTCCTACAAGTTGGCAACGGCGCCAATTGATAACTAAGAGTTTTCAGGCTCTTAGAAGGGTTATCAATCCCCTTGTCAAAGTAGTATAAGGGGTGTCTAACCAAGCTTGTAAACGAGACACTAGCCTATGTCATTTGTTCACTTAAGTCAAGACAAGAAGATAAAATTTTGGTGACGATGATTAACAGGCAAATAAGCAATAAAATTAAACAAAAGCAGAGGTTTAAACTAATCAAGATGCAAACAACAAACAGGTGATTCAGATGATGATAATATGCGATAAGGGAGGAGACTCTAGACAAGATAATCGACTCGGGTGCTTCCAAGCTAAACTAATGGGTTAATGAATTATTTGTCAAGCGATTTCATATAACTTTGAACGCAAGGCATGTTAATCTTCTCATGAAAGTATTAAACATCTAAACTGATCCTCCTTCATACCAAAATGTCTTTTGAGAAGCACGAATCCATCAGCAATAAGATTCAGTTCAAATATGTCATTTAAGAGAACAAACTATCACTCTCGCGATGAAAGACTCTTAAACCTTTAACCGAGTGGTACAGACATTTCTACAAACACTTTTGATGCGAGATATGCCTCAGATCTGAACCTCAAGTGATATGCTTGGGATCCAGCCTAGAGATCTCGTCGGTTAAAGAATGAAACATGCAAGACTAGACACCTAAACCCACTAATCTATCTTGAAAGCACCCTAATCTACTTATCTAAAGCCGCTTAAACGACTACTCACTGATCATAACGAGCTCACTAAGTCCTTTGCAAGACGTGTAGCTGGTCATGATTAGGAGTTTAATGCTGATAATAAAAGAAGAATAAAGAAAGAACAAGATTCAGATGCAAAAACGAGATATCGGATTAGATTAATCTGGTTTCACAAAAGAGGCAAGTTCTTAAACGTAAATGGAGATAAAAGATAAGATGATTAGGTTTTTGGTCCTAAAATGTACTTATAGCAAAGGGAAAGTGTCGCGGGTCAGCCCGGAACAAACCGGGTACTGAACCGCTTCCTTGGGTTTATGGGTGAGTGCCACGGTGTGTCGGAAAGTGAAGCCGAGGTCTTCATGCCGAGGTGTGCACGTGAGTCAGGATCCAGATAAAGATCTCGTGAAGAACACGTCAAGAACATGCATGAAGCCTAGTCTTTGATCCATCCTCACGTGTGTGTTCTTGAGCAATTCTGTTCTTGATTCTGGGTTCGTGACAAGGGACCTCGGGATAAAATGTCGAGGGGTCATGATGTCGAGGTGCTTGGGAGAACACAGTCTGGCATGCACGCCGAGGTCATTACACCGAGGTGTACTTTCAACACTTAGTCGTTTCCAGCTTCAGTTCTTACGTATGCATGCCTCGATCTAATCATGACAAGGCTTTGGCACGAGGTCTGGTCCAGAATACTTCCAAGATATGAGCCTCGACTTGAGTGATGCCAAGGTAAAGATACCGAGGCTTGTGAAAACACTTAGCGTGTATCGCAACTCATTTAGGCTTGTATCGACCATGTCACCTTCCAGAAGGAGTAACTTTCGGCACACGACTCCAATTGCTCTGGAACCAGTTCCACAGTCAAGATGACTCAATAAGCTCGAACTTTGGTGAAGACCGGGTAAGCTGGTTCGGACAGGAGGAGCTCCGTTCGCCATGATCTTTGAAGTTCGCCGTTCATTTCTCGGGTACGCGCAATGCTGGTGTATGCTCCGGAAGCCATATCTTTCTCTCCACTGGTCCGAATTGGATGATTCCAACTGTTCTGGAATTTTTGCTTGATTATCTCCAACTTTGGTGAAGACCTCGCCAACTGATTCGGACCGGAAGGTTCCCCGGATTGCTGATCTCTGAATTGCGCGGGGAAGGACAACTTTTGGTCGTAATAACCTTCCCGCGGTAAGGAAAATGGTCGAGGGCTGTGTACCACGGTAAGCTTTTTGGTCGTAAAAATCCTTGCCTCGGTCAAAAATTTGTACCGTGGTATTTTTGCACTCGATACTCGAGTGGGGCCGATCGGTAAGGTTTTTGGCCGGTAATGAGCATCTGGTAAACATTTTGGCCGAGGTTTCCGACCAGCCGGTACGAGATTTGGCCGAGAAATTCCTTCAAGCGGTTTTCACCATTTTTGACCCTTTTCTTCACCGTTTTCTTTTCTGTTCCTCTTCTTAAGCTCCAATTGGTCTCCAAAGCTCCTGATAAAGAGTTCAAAACATGCAAAACTCTTTGGGACCTAATGCAAGCCCTAAGTCCTATTTTGACGCCTAAAGACTCAATTTACATGAGAAAACACATGATGAGGACTCTATAATGCAATCTAAATGATGTAAAATATAGACATATCAATTAGCTTAGTTAATGATGTTTAAGTTGAATGGTTTGCTTGATCACATGATTCATTAACTCACTAGTTTATCACCAAGGGCACCCTAATCCACTATCATATCTAAGACCTTTCTCATCATCATACATACATTCTCATCTCATTTAGCTTATTTACTTGCTTGTTTAAGTTGATCATTAGTTTTCATTGTTGTTTTAAGTTCTTAGTTATCATTAGTCATCAAACCTCATTCATTTGGCTTGAATTAAGAACTGATCCTGCATCTTAGTGTCTACACATGATGGATTGATACCCTTTGTACTGCAAAGTGATAAAAGGGATTGATAACCCCTCATTTAGAGCCTTGAAAACTCAAAGTTATCAATTGGCGCCGTTGCCAAAGTGTGATAGCATTAAGATTGTGTCATTTCTTGAGATCAAGCATTTTCTTTTGCGTTTTCTAATTTCTTTCAAGTTCTGGTTGTGAGTTTCAGGTGCATGAACACCAGGTCCAGATCAAGAAGCTGTGGTCCACCTTTCCCCTTAAACGACAACATTAATCTTTTGGTCCCAAGAAGGAGAAGGGATAGACATGGAAGACAGATTGATCAGGCCGATATGGAAGATCAAAGACAGCATGTAGTTGACATTGAGCAACCGGCTTAGGAGCAACAGGCTCAGGTGCACCATGGTAATGGAGAGCTGGTAATGCAGCTAGTAATGGAGCTGGTCAAGGGTTACATCAGGGTAATGTTCAGCAGGAACAGGAGCATCACCAGCAAGCTTATGTCCACCAGGGACAAGCTCCAGCTCATCAACAGAGGCATCAGGCCAATGTACAGCAGAGACAACAGGTGCACCACCATCAGCCCTTCCAACACCAACAAAAGAGATATGAGCAGCCACAGGTCTATGTTGGAGAGAATGATAGAGACAATGCTCATCAGTATGGAGCTGGAATTCAAGCACCACCTGTGCAAAACAACAACTTTGAAGTGAAGGCATCATTACTGAATATGGTCCAAAACTCCAAGTTCCATGGATTGGCAATGGAAGATCCCTTGGAACGCTTGGATCAATTTGATAAAGTCTGTGACTTGACAAAGATAAATGGAGTATCTGAAGACAGTTTCAAGCTCAGATTATCCCCATCAGTCTTGGTGACAAAGCTCACCAATGGGAGAAGAACCTCCCAAGAGGCTCCATTCAGACCTGGGAGCAATGCAAGCAGGCATTTCTGTCTAAGTTCTTCTCAACTTCAAGAAAAGCAAAGCTAAGAAACCAAATCTCCAGCTTCACTTAAGATAACAATGAGAGTTTTGGTGAAGCATATGAGAGATTCAGGAGCTACACCAACCACTGCCCACACCATGGGTTTAGTGAGGCTTCACTTCTCAGCACACTTTATAGAGGGACTCTTCCCAAGATTAGGAACCAGCTGGACACTGCCTCCAATGGAAACTTTCTGGGAAAGGAGATTCATGCTGCTTTAGAGCTGGTTGAGAACTTAGCAATGAGCAATGATACATATGGAGAAGACTTTGATAGAGCCAATAGGAGTGAGAGTTCAAGCAGGGATCAAAGATATGAGAAGGATTTTAAAACACTTGAAAGCAAGCTGGACAAGGTGTTATTAGCCACTCAAAAACCAATGCACTTTGTAGGAGAGTATGATGAACCTTCTCAATGCTTTGAGAACATCAGTGAAGAGGGTCTTACTCAAGAAGAGCTTAACTATATTGGGAATCAGAGGTTCCAAAGATATCAGTATGGCAATGCCAATCAGAACCTCTCTTACAGGAATTCAATGTAGCATACCCACAAGAAAAAGTCTACCCTACTTCTCAAGCTCCACAGAATTTTGTTCCCAAGAACAACTTTCAAAGGTTTTTCCAACCAAAGAATCAGTTTGCTCAGAATCAGGGTTTCAGTCAACAACAGCAACCATTTCAGGGTTCTGGTTTCAGTTCACAGCAAAAGCCAAAGGCACCACCAGGGTTCGGTCCACCACAGTTCCAGCAGCAGACGCCGGTTCAGCATCAGTTTCAGTCAGCACCTGTTCACCAGCAGCCACAGATGGGGTCAGATATGGTTGGGATTCTACAACAGCTGCTTCAGGGTCAACAAGTGTTTACAAGCCAGTATGCATCAATGCAGCAGGACATCAAGGAATTGAAGCAAAACCAGGCATCTAGCTCAAGAAACCAAGGCCAACTACCTGGTAAGCCTGAACCCAACCCCAAGGAATATGCTAAAGCCATTACACTGAGAAGTGGCAAGGAGCTACCTGGTTTTGAGCACAACAATGTGATCATTGAGGACAATGATCAAACTGAGGGGGAGGCAGCCTTAAAAGATGATCAAGTTGCTGAAAGATCAAGGAAAGAAAAGGGTAAAGAGGTGGAAAAGGAACCTGAACCAGAGAAGCTATATGTTCCACCACCTCCATACCAACCCAAGCTCCCATTTCCAGGGAGATTCAAGAAGCAGCTTGTAGCAAAGGCAAGAGCTGTATTTGAGAAGGCTCTCAATGAGACACCACTCACAGTGCCTCTCATTGATGCATTTCTAATGATGCCAAAGATGGGTAAGTTTTTAAAAGATGCTATTCTGAACAAGACTAAAGAGTTTCAAGGTATGGTGGTATTGAGTCATGAATGCAGTGCCATCATTCAGAGAAAGTCCATTCCAAGAAAGTTGACTGATTTAGAGAGTTTCACACTCCCTTGTGCCATAGGGCCTCTGCTATTTTCTGGGAGCATCTGTCAGCTTGATGCCATTCTCCATAGCGAAGAAGCTTGGCTTTAGAGTGTTTAAACCTGCTAGGATCTCTCTTGTCCTTGCAGAAAGATTAGTTAGGTTACCCGTTGGGATGTTGGAAGATCTGCCTGTCAAGATAGGTGGTTTTGAGGTTCTAGCTGATTTTGTTGTGCTAGAGATGGATGAGGAACCACTTGATCCTCTTATTTTGGGCAGACCATTCTTGGCCACAGCAGGAGCAATTATTGATGTGAGAGGTGGCATCATAGAGCTTCAACTTGGGTCTGAGAGGCTTAAGTTTGATGTTAATAAGATGATGAAGAAGCCCACCATAGAAGGACAATGCTTCTATGTAGAGACAATGGATCAGCTGTCTGATGAGTTTCTTGAGGAACTGAATACTGATGACCCTCTTCAAGCAGCTTTAACCCAAGAACAAGGAGACCATGGGTTCTTAGCAGAGGAGAATGAATGATACAAGCTGTATTTGGACAATGCAAGAGAACTTGGTCCTGAGACAAGGTTTTTGGAATTGGAACAAGGTGGCCCTGAGGTCTTGGATATCAGAAGCTCAAGCACAAGCCAAGGAACAGTCGAAGCAATCATGGCCGTGGGTTCTAAGGTGAAGGAACATGCTGGACCGTGTGAGCAAGACAGCTTCAGTGCTGATTGGGATGGGTCTAAGGCACCTCAGCTGAAACTCAAACCTCTTCCCAAGGGGCTCAGGTATGCTTTCTTAGGTCTCGATGAGTCTTATCCTGTCATTATCAATGATATGCTGTTAGAGGACCAAGAGCATAGGTTGTTAGAAGAGTTAAGGAAACATAGAGGAGCTATAGGCTACTCTCTGGATGACATTAAGGGTATCTCACCCTCCCTATGCACTCATAGGATTCACTTAGAAGAAGAGTCAATGTCATCCATAGAGCACCAAAGGCGCCTTAATCCCAACTTAAAAGAGGTAGTGAAGAAAGAGATTCTCAAACTCCTAGAGGCTGGGATAATTTATCCAATCTCAGACTCTAGATGGGTTTCACCAGTCCATGTGGTGCCCAAAAAGGGGGGAATGACAGTAATAAGAAATGAGAAGGATGAGCTGATTGCTACTAGAACTATAACTTGACACAGAATGTGTATAGATTATAGGAAGCTCAATGCAGCCTCTAGGAAAGATCATTTTCCTTTGCCTTTTATTGATCAAATGCTAGCGAGGCTTGCAAACCATCCCTTCTTTTGTTTTCTAGATGGTTACTCTGGATTATTTCAAATCCCCATAGATCCAAGAGACCAAGAGAAGACCACATTTACTTGTGCTTATGGCACATTTGCATACAGGCGCATGCCTTTTGGCCTTTGTAACGCCCCTGCCACATTCCAGCGTTGCATGATGCATATATTCTCTGACATCATTGAAGAGAAGGTGGAGGTGTTTATGGACGATTTTTCTGTCTATGCCTCCTCCTTCTCTGATTGTCTTTCTAACCTGTCACAGGTCTTGGAGAGATGTGAGCAGCATAACCTGGTGTTAAATTGGGAGAAATGCGACTTCATGGTGCAGGAAGGGATTGTACTTGGGCATAAGATCTCTCAGAAAGGCATAGAGGTTGACAGAGCAAAGGTGCAAGTGATGATGAATCTGCAAGCTCCCACTTCAGTCAAAGGGATAAGGAGCTTCCTTGGGCATGCAGGGTTTTACAGAAGATTCATCAAAGATTTCTCAAGAATAGCCAGACATTTGACAAGGCTGTTGTGTAAAGAGGTTGACTTTGTCTTTGATGCTGAGTGTGAAGAAGCCTTCAAGATGATCAAGGATGCATTAGTCAGTGCACCCATTGTCCAGGCTCCAGACTGGTCCCTTCCTTTTAAGGTTATGACTGATGCATCAGATTATGCAGTTGGAGCTGTGCTTGGCCAGAGGAAGGACATAAAGCTTCATGTCATCTACTATGCCAGCAGAACCCTTGATTCTGCCCAAGAGAAGTATGCCACCATAGAGAAGGAAATGTTGGTGATAGTCTTTGTATTTGATAAATTCAGGAGCTACCTGGGGGATCAAAAGTCATTGTATATACTGATCATGCAGCCCTCAGGTATCTTATGACCAAGAAAGATGCCAAGCCTAGACTATTGAGATGGGTCCTCTTACTTCAAGATTTTGATATGGAAGTACAAGACAAGAAGGGTATAGAGAATGGAGCTGCAGACCATCTCTCTAGGTTAATAGTTGACTCTGAAGTCCCTCTTAATGACAGTCTTCCTGAGGAATCATTAATGGTGCTCAACTCTTATTTGGAGTTTAAAGAAGTGGATAGCATCCAAGAGAAGAGAATGCCCTGGTTTGCTGATATTGTGAACTTTCTTGCCTGTCGAGTGGAACCACCAGAACTTGATGCTTACCACAGAAAGAAGTTCTTCAGAGATGTCCAAAGATACCATTGGGATGAACCTTACCTGTATGTCCTGAACAAAGATCAGCTGTATAGAAGGTGTCTTGCTGAAGAGGAGATGCAACCTGTGTTGCAAGACTGCCATGGATCAGCTTTTGGGGGTCACATGGGAACATTCAAGACTGTAGCCAAGGTTCTTCAGAGTGGGTTTTGGTGGCCTACAATTTTCAAGGATGCTCAAGGAGTTGTTTCAGCATGTGATGCCTGTCATAGGCATGGGAACATTTCAAAGAGGAGTGAGATGCCTCAAAATCCAATACTAGAGGTTGAAGTCTTTGATTGTTGGGGAGTGAACTTTATGGAGCCTTTCATCTCATCTTACAGGAATCAGTACATACTAGTGGTTGTGGACTATGTGTCCAATTGGGTTGAGGCTATTGCTTCCCCTACCAATGATTCCTGGAAAACTTAAGTCTAGATGGTCTGGTCCCTTTAAGATTCTTGAGGTTAGGCCATATGGAGCAGTTGTGCTAGAAGGCAAAGATGGTCAAGAGTTTGTAGTAAATGGCCAAAGGATCAAGCACTACCTGGTCACACAAAGGAAGGAGGAAGCTACAACAGTTCCCCTTCTTGATCCACCACCAGCCTGTTAAACAAGTTTTCAAAGTCAAACTTAGAGACTTTAAACAAAGTGCTCTTGGGAGACACCCCCAGCTTATCCTTTGTAAATATGCTTTTGATCTTTTCTTTTCTTTCTTTTTTATGTTTTAGAACTTTTTGATGGGTTTTGTGAGTTGATCTCAGGTTCCAGGTGACTTTTGGAGGCCATGGCTCAGGTCAAAGTGGAATGGGGCATGTGAGAAGGCTGAGAGAAGAGTCTAAGGCGTGAAAACTTAAAGGACGGTTGTGTGCTACTTGGTTGTGCGGCTCGGCCAGGCTGAAAACCATCTCGCACATGAATTCGCATTTCACACCTACCTGGGTCTGCGGGTCAGTTACCTAGCAGCAGAAGATTTGAGCACGAAAAAAATGCTAAGTGTTGGAGCTGCGACCTTGTCCTGCGGGTTAGATGCAAGAAGAGCCCAGGCCGCATGGATACTCGCGTTTTACACCGGCCTGGTGCTGCGAGACAGTCCAAATGCCGACCAAGTCGCACCAGAAGAGCACAAGCCGAGGTGTCTAAGTGTCAGATCGTGCGATCTGGTCCTGCGGTTATATGCAAGGAGAACCAAGCCGCAGAAACACTCGCAAATAACACCGAGATGGTTATGCGAGTCAATACCAAAGGATCCCAGGTCGCATATGAAGAACAGGATGCATAATCATCTAAGTGTCCAGACCTGCGACTTAGGCGTGCGACTTAAGCCGAGGTGAGACCAGGCCGCATGAACATCCGCTAATCACACCGAGACGAGCCTGCGAGCTGATGCAAAAGAACCCCAGGTCGCACACAAAACGAAGGACCCAAAACGCCTAAGTATAAAGACTGCAACATAGGCGTGCGGCTCGACACATGAGGAGACAAGGCCACATTGATACTCGCATTTTACACCGGCTTAAGCGTGCGAGAGAGACCAAGAGGAGGTCAGGCCGCACAGCAGGAAAAGAGGCCGAGACGTCTAAGTGCTAAAAGTGTGCGACATGGACCTGCAAGTCAGGTTAAGAAAGCACCAGGTCGCACAGACATTCGCGTTTTACGCTGGCCTGGGAATGCGTGTTGGTTAAAGCAGATATTGGCCAAGGTTCAAAACATGCGACCTGGGCGTGCGAGATGGTTCGGAGTTTGCCCGGGCTGCACATTAATTTGCGGTTTACACCGACTGGGACGTGCGGGTTTGTTAAGAGTTGAGCCAGGCCGCATGCATTAGAGGAAGGAAAAGACCGTGCAGAAGAGACTTGTGTGCGACATGGGCCTGCGGGCCAAACAAAGAAGATCCCAAGTCGCACACATATCCGCAATTAACACCGAGACGGTTGTGCGGCTTGGTCACGGGAGTTCCAGCCCGCACAAAGGGAAAAAGGAGTCTGGTCAATGAGAAAAGGACAGGTCAAAGCTTTGACTGGTCAAAGTGGATCTATTGACCACCAGTCCAAAGGCTGTGCCAAGTCCAACACTCTCCTCCTCACCAAAAACACGAGTTTGCTGTCTTACCCCATTTCTCTCCATTGTTTTCATCACAACTCTCTCATTTCTCCACCAAATTCGTTGATTCAAAGTGCTCTGAGCTCGTTTTTGAGTTGTTAACCTCATCCTGATACCATTTAAATCTCGTTGCATCATAATCCCAAGGTATTCACTCTGTTAAAATTCATCTTTTTCCATGATTCTTAAATGGTGATTTTTGAACTTCAAAGTGGGGAATCGATTTTAATAGGTTGTCTTAGACCTTGGGATTATTTTTATAAATGCTAGGGTGCTAGATTATCATGGAAAACAGAGCTTCTTCTTGGTGATTCACTGTTCTTGAATTTTGAAAATTATTGCAATATAATTCATGGAAAAAAAAGTGATGAACCTGTTTCTTGCTGAGTCTTTGCTTTGCACTTTTCTTTTGCATTGCTATGAACTCATTGGACTGATGCTTGGCTTGAGAGACTTGTTCATGTGCTTTAGAAATCGATTTTTGCAGCAACTTTTCAAAGTTTTTGAGAACTTTGTGAAACTTGATCTTGTGCTCACCTTGTTTTTGAGAAATTTATTGGCAGATGACTGAGAGAACCAATTTTCTATCCCGGAAGAAAGGTACTGCATCCAAGGACAAGGGTTTGGTCTCGGGATCTACACAGCCAAAAGGAAAAGGCCAAAGCACCAAGAAAAGCACAAAGCAAGGGAAAGGTGAACAAGCGCCAAAAAGGACAAGGAATGAAGAGAAAGCATTGGTGGTTGCATCTGGTTCCAAGAAGAAACGGAAACAACTGACTGTGGTATCTGATGATGAACAGACTGAGAGTGGCTTAAGCAACTCAGTTGGAGGTTCCCAAGGCACCATTGAAGAGGCATCAAAGAGGATCAAGAAAACTGAACCAGAAACACCTGATTATCTGGCTAAGTTTCAACAAATAGGGATCCAGCAAGGGAGGTTCCCTGATGTGGAGTTTCTGAAGAAGATTAGCATCTATGAAGATGTCAAAACTTTGCTTGGGAACATGGGCATTGAATCACTATTGGAGCTGAGAGAGATCGCATATGAAGAGGAGTCTCAAGAGTTCTTGGCTTCTTTTGATGCTTTTATGTACTACCCAAGGGATTCAAGGATTCTTCAAGGGGATGGTCTTGGATACATGGAGTTTACGGTGAAAGGAAAGGCCTACAGAGTGCCATTCAGGGAATTGAATGAGATATTTGGGTTTTCTGCGCCTAAAAACATACCTCTCTCCAACCAGATCGGTCTTAGAAAGGAAGATGTTCAAGCCTTATGGAGATCAATAGCTTCTCGGAAGTTCACAGCTGGAGCAGCTAAGTCCTCTTGGATAAGAAATCCAGTGTGGGGCTGAAACAGTTGTGGGGCTGAAATCCAGCTATGTCCACAAGATCCTTTCTCACAGCTTCTTCTTCAAGCTTGATGTAGGGAGAGTTCATAAAGGTGATCTGAATCTCCTTGGTGTGGGGCTGAAACAGTTGATACCAACTTATGAAGATGGGAAGCCCTATGAAGGATATGCTTACACACCTTGCCTTGCCTCTCAATTAGCAAGGTCTTTGATGTTCTACAAGGAGTGCATTTGGGGTTCAACAAAGAAGGATGCAAAGCTGGCCCATGGTTGGGTTGTAACAAAGATCTTGAAGGCAAGAGGGTACAAGTTCAAGGAGAACAAGGCAAGGTTTGACCTGATTAATGAAGCTCATTTGTGTAAGATCGGTTTCTTTCAAGGAAGAGTTGGAGCCAAGCTGGTTTACAATTTCAAGTTCTTCATTGATGAGCCAGTCCAAACTCTCCTGCCCAATCCCTCCATCACCACAGTCCAAGTAAAGAGGAACATTCACTTCTACTTGTTGAAGGAAGAGCTGTACAGTGTCCAAACTGATCCACCAATTCTCAAGTACAAGAAGACTTGCAGAGAAGAAGCTTCAAAGGAAAAGAAAGCAACCGCTGAAGCTGCTACCACTAGTGCTGCTGGTGCTGGAGATGATGGTCTGCCTCCACCTCAAAAACGTTATGGTGGGAACAGATATCACTTTGATGATTACAACTGGGAGGAGCCAGGCACTTCAGGGTTTAGAGCTCAGCAAAAGATCAAGGTTCTCCAACAATGGTGCAAGTACCAGGACAAAACGATACATAAGATGGCAAAGTGCATCAAGAAGATGAAGAAAAGGATCAAGAAGCTTGAAAACCCTTGCAAAGGTGGATCTCCAACACCGGTTTCACCAAGGAACAGAGAAGAGGTTGGAGAGAGTTCCACCAACTGCACAGCCCTTGTCCCATATGGCACAGCATGGGTGGATCTTGAAGACGGTTCTGATGAGGCAAGCCATCACTCATGGAAGACTCCCTCTGGTCACATGTCCAGAGACTCCCTCTGGTCACACGTCCAACCCCTCATACTCTTTAGGGTCTGAGTTCCACAGCTCTTAGGTACCACTCCACACCTTGTACATATGCATGTAGTCTCTCTTTTTCTCTTTGCATTTTAATTGTTTGCTTTGCTTTTACTCCTTTCTCATACTTTTATAACACAAGGGACTGTGTTATTTCAGTGTGGGGGTGGAGTTTCATCTTTGATTAATCATATTTTCTCTGTTCTTATTTTATACTTTGAGTCTTGAGTCACATTCTTGCATGCATTCATGTAGATGCATTTCATCTAAGTGCATATAAAAGCCAAAAAAATTGAAAAATCTGAAAAACAAATTTCACAAAAAAATGTTCATGTAGTTGCATTTCATTTTTAGAATTGAGTCTAGTTGCATCATATAGGTTGCATTATGCAATGGAGCAAGGATAGGTTTTCCTTGAGAGTAAATCACTTTGAGAATTTGGATTAAATATGCTTTTGAAATGACTTCTATGCTTGCAAGGCTTGAAATGATCTAAATCTGAGAAGCAAGTTTGAATTGAACTCAACTCTAATAAGTGAAAACCCTGAACTTGACTTGAAATTATCATTTGGTGCATTGTTTGAATAAGCTTGTGGATACCATGATACATATTTGAGCTAGAATCCTGTTTTTGCCACCCTCTTCCTTAGCTCAAATAGCTGAATCTGCATAATAGATCAGTTTTCCTCACCCTGAACCCATCTTTCTTTCAATCCAATTGTTTGTGTGTTATTGAGAGGCCACCTTGGACCAAACTTAGCAGAAAGTGTTAGGTTTAGGGCGACAAGGGCAAGTCTCATTGTGAGTAAGTTCCATCATCAAGGAGCTGAGAGATTTGGCGAGATTTAAGTGTGGGGGAATACTTGTTGGTGAGTGGAAAAATGAGAGATAAGTGGAAATAAAAGGAGAATGGTGAGAACTAGGGGATAGAAAAGAAAAGAAATCAGTCTTGGAGTTTTGAGTCAAATAAAGTGAGCTCTAGTGTTTAGAAAAGAAAAAGTCTAGCCTCTAAGTGAAAAGAAAAGAAAAGAAGCCAAAGAGCTCAAATGTTTTAAAAAAAAGAAAGAAAAAAAGAGGCTAGAGGTTACAAAAAGAAAGTGAAAAAGAGCTATGAAAGTTTGAACTCCAAGACTTGTGCATTGAAAGAAAAACTGATCCCTTAGTGAGAGAGGAGAGAGTGTGAAAAGTAAGCAAGTGAGGAAACTTTGAGTAGTGTGTGGGGTGGGATGAGCTTTGCCCTTGTATGCATAGGTTGCCTTTTACCTTTAGCATTCTGCCAAAGTTTGGTCATTCATAGAGAGATCCCTTTGCTGCATTAAACCCACTCAGACGCTGATGAGATAATTTTAGTCTCATCACCTCACCCTAGCCAAACCAGCTTGTTCAGACATTGCATCATCTGATTCATTTGGTTAAAAGCTTAATGATTGTCAAAGAGTTGAGGAATAAGAGAACTTGTGGAGATTTCTTGTTGTGTTGATTAAATCAGAGTATAGTCTTGCTTTGCATATTGAGCATGAACTTGAATTCTCTTAGTTGTCACTTCTCTGAAAGGAAATATGAGCTCCCAATGCATTCAACCTCTTTCTCTCATTTGTTCCTTGTGCTTGAGGACAAGCAAAAGGCAAGTGAGGGGGAGTTGATATGTTCATAATTTGCATCATTCAGGTTGTACATTTCATTCCAAATCATGTATTTTCTCATGCATATTAGGTCCTTAGGTGTTGTTTTAGGGCTTATGAGTTGCATTAGGTCCCAATAAGTCTTTGCATGTTTGGAGTGTTTATCAGGTGTATTTGGAGCTATTTGGAGTTGAAAAGGTGAAACCAGGAAGAGAAATGGCAATCAGGACTTGAAAGATGGTGAAAATGGGTTTTTGGAGGTTCTCGGCGATTCTCACATACAGCAGGCAACTTTTTTCGGCGATTTTCATGTACCGCGAGTGAGCCTCTCGGCCAAAACACGTACCGCTGCAAAGGTTTCTCGGCCAAAATTTATGGGTACAGACACATCTCAGAAATCGCATTACCTGAAGGTCTTTCCCGTCGTTTCAGTTGTCGGGTGCTTCATCAAAGTTGGAAAGGATTGGATCATGGTTCCAGAGCAGGTAGAACCATAGGATTTGGAGGCGTGAGCAGAGAGTTAAGCTTGTCGGAAGGCACGCCTGTCTCACCGTTTTGGACCGACCCGATGAGCTCCGAAGAATGCAAAGGACGATGCACTTCCAGACCGATTCAGTCTACAGGGCCTTCATCAAGATTTGAGATATTTGAGTCCTATTTCCAGAACGTTTGAGACCATTCAATTTTGGAGCTATGAGCAAGAAAATAACGTTTCTGGAATGGACGCATGTCTAGAAGCCTCTTTCTGGCCGTGTCAATGCACTGCAAAGCTGAGCCCTCCAGGGAACCTTCCACTTCCCAAGCGCCAAAGATTCCTTCACCAAAGTTGAAGATATCTGAGTGTTGTTTCAACTGAAGTTGGAATCGTGCCATTTGGACCATTATCCTGGGAGTTACTCTCCCACGAATGTGAAGTGGTCCGAGGAGACCTGAAGCCTGGAGATAGTCTTGCGACTTGGCTAACTCGCAATGCCTGGAGATTAATGTCTGGGGGTTGAGCTGCGTGTTGAGATGTGCGAGTAAGTTAACACTGGGTAAGGTCTAAGGTTCCCGAGCAAGAAAAATACTAAGTCCACAAGCGTGCGACTTGAGCATGCGAGTTGACCAAGCTTAGAACTGAGCCGCATGAAGACTAGCAATTTACACCGACCTGAGCATGCAACTTGGGAGTGATGAAGACCACCCCGCACATATTTCTGAAAGCCCCTGCTACATGGTCGTGCGAGTTAAGGAGCAAAGGGAACTGAGCCGCACGAAGATTCGTGTTTTGCACCAAGAGAGTAATGCGGCTGGGCTTACATGGATTCTATCTCGCTGAAGCTTCTTTCTAGGATCATGCGAGTTGGGCATGCGAGTTGGGCATGCGACTTGGGACTAAAGGAGGACCAAGTCTCACACATATTCTTCCCAGATTTCGTCTTGGTCATGCGAGTTGAAGAGGAGGAAGACTGAATCGCACAAAGACTCGCAGAACACTCCTAGATGGGCATGCGGCTGAAACTAAAGGACTTAAGGCTCACAAGACTGCTTCTTTGGCTGTGCAACTTGGGTATGCGACCTCGCACACTCGTCATTTTACCCATTGAAGCCTGGTCAGGACCCGGTTTGTTCAGGGCTGACCCGGTTTGTTTTAGAACCTATATATAGTTTTTTAGGGTTTTACCCCAAGGACTTAAGCTTTATTCTTTTTGTTTCTTGCCTCTTTTGTGAAAGACTCCCCTTTGAGAAGAGAAATATCGATTTTTAAGGGTTCTAATCAAGAGAGTTTGAGAGATCTTTGTGTTTAGAGCTGTGATTCTTCTTAATCTATCATCTCCATCTTCATTCTCACACTTCTAATCATGCCAATCTTCTCAACTTGCAAAGGTTTAAGAGAGATTGGTATGATTAGTGAGTAATCCCCATATTAAGGTCTTAGATATGTAGATTAGGGTGCTTAGGTGGTAGATTAGTGAGCTTAGGGGTTAGATCATTCATATTCCATTCTCTAAAACCTGTTCTTAATGCTAGATCCATACACATCATATGTGGTCTAGATTCTGGGCATTTCATGCACCAAAAGTGTTTGTTGAAATGCCTGAACCAAGATTGTTAGAGGTTCAAGTATTATTCATCATGGGAATGATTGTTTATATGCTTAAATGACAGATTAAACTGGTTCTTACTGCTTGTTGATTCATGTTTCACTAATGATAATTAGGTTAGAGACTGTTTTAGCAAAGAAGTTAATGCCTTCATGAGAGGATTAGCTTAGTTAATAATGTTTAAGTGGAATGGTTTGTTTGATCACATGATTCATTAGCTCACTAGTTTATCACCAAGGGCACCTTAATCCACTATCATGTCTAAGACCTTTCTCATCATCATTCATACATTCTCATCTCATTTAGCTTATTTACTTGCTTGTTTAAGTTGATCATTAGTTTTCATTCTTGTTTGAAGTTCTTAGTTATCATTAGTCATCAAACCTCACTCATTTGTCTTGAATTAAGAACTGATCCTGCATCTTAGTGTCTACACATGATGGATTGATACCCTTTGTACTGCAAAGTGACAAAAGGGATTGATAACCCCTCATTTAGAGCCTTGAAAACTCAAAGTTATCAGAGACCCCGCTCCCTTCTTCCATAACCGGGAGCAAGACGGACCGACTATCAAATCCATGAGACTACGAATCCGCCTTTCATCTAGATTGGCTATTAACTTTGAACGCCCCCAACCGCCCCTAGGAGTGAGCCCAACGCCGTATAATCTGTGGCCCAACGTCCTCTCTCTAGGTTTGTTGGCCCACCAACCGCCCCTACCAGTGAGTCCAACGTCCTTTTTCTCTAGGCCCGTTGGCCCACCACTGTCCGATGGTTGGCCTCTTTCTAGGCCCATGGGCCCACCCCTGTCTGACAGTTAAGAGTCGCTTTGTTTGGAAGGCTCGTAAGAGTTGTCTACTGTCCCTGCAATCACCACGTGATATTTCCCTGTGCTTTGTCCTCACTCGCACGGTACTGCATACTACTTCCCGGTACGTCACCCATCCTGAGATTGCTTCAGCATAAGCACGCTTAACTCTGGAGTTCTCTCAAGACACTTGACCGGAACTGATAAGTGCACTTTGATGACATAGGTAGCCAAGTCAATTCTTATAAGCCTTTTCACATATAACGGAAATCGGGATGTCACATTTAGCTCTCTCTTTATTTGAATTTGAGTCTTTGTTTGTTTATATTGCTTTTTTAATTCTTATTTATTGCTTGTTTAGTTCTTAAATATTGCTTGTTTCTTGTTTGTTTTATGTTTTAGATCACCTTTGTCACCAACTTGTTTCTTTAGACTCGGATTAAGAATTGATCCTCATAGCCTTGGTGTCTAGATAATCTCCATTTGTTTTGACCCTCAAGTGCTACAACACAAGAGGTTAATTGACTTTAGTAGGCTAAAAACCTACTATCAGGCTGCCTTCGAGTTTTCTTCAGATACAGTATGGAAACTAAGAAGAACATCTCCCTATATTTTAGAAGAGCGAGGTACCTATCTTTACTAGATCATCAACTGATGCAGCTGTTTGCAGGATCCATCTCAAAGACACACAACAAGGCAGCGATTACACAAACATGATTAGGAAAGAAAAACTTGAAGAATCCAATCAAGTAGTTCAAACTCTGCCCAAAAGCATTTTGTTTGCCAAAGCATGTAGAGACTACATGATCAACCACTTCTTCTCTGATAGCAACGAGTCTATCCAAGAGATGAAAGACTTGTTCACACACGCCCAAGAAGGTAGACCAGTTTGAATTCTACACAAAGTTCAAGAAAAAGTTCAATTTCTTATCTCTTGTGACATTAGTGGTGAAAGATTTCTCAATATTCTTTTTGATTCTGGAGCTTGCATTAACATGATGTCCAAAGCCACTGCTTTGAGACTTGGCTTTAAACACATTTCAAATACCAGGACAAAGATTAGCTTAGCATATGACTCAAGTGCAACTCCAAGAGGGATAGCCCGAGACATTCTTCTAAGGATTGGAGATTGCATATGTGAGACCCCGCTCCCTTCTTCCCTTCCGTGAACCAGACGGACCGGCAATCAAATCGATGAGACCCCGAATTCGCCTTTCATCTGGATTGGTTATCAACTCTGAACGCCCCCAACCGCCCCTTCCAGTGAGCCCAACGCCGTTTACTCTAGGCTCCAACGTCCTCTTCTCTATAGGTCCATTGACACACCAACCGCCCCTACCAATGAGCCCAAATCCTTCTCTCTAAGGCACATTGGCCCACCACTATACGACGGTTGGCCTCTTTCTAGGCCCATGGGCCCACTCCTGTCCGACAGTTAGGATTCGTTGGTCTGGGAGGCTTGTAAGACTTGTCTACTGTCCTTGAAATCACCATGTGATCTTTCCCCATTCTTTCTCCTCACTTACACGATACCGTTGACCATTTCCCGGGTAGGTCATCCATCCTTCACACGGTACCGCGGACCACTTATTGGTAGGTCACCCATCCTGAGATTGCTCCAGCATAAGCACGCTTAACTCTGGAGTTCTCTCAAGACTAGTTCCTGAAAAAATAAGTGCACTTTGATGACATATGATATGTTCAAGACCAGCTTAGGAACGGAGGAGAATAATGGAGAACAAGGTGAGCCTGAACCAGAATCTAATGAAGACTAAGAGCAGCTGAAACCCGAGGAAGGAAGTATAGACGAAGATAAAGACTTGCATCTTCCGATTGGTCCAATGACAAGATCAAGGGCAATGAAGTTCAAGTAAGATTTTCAGAAGTTATTACACACGAATCAGGGAAATCTTAAGTGTGCTAATCCAACTAAACTGGTTGTGATACAAGCCACTTAGGAGTTCATCAAGGGGGGTGTTGTGACTTGTGCTTTTTTTCCCTTCGTTTGGTTTTGTCCCAATTGGGTTTTCCAGACAAGGTTTTTAATGAGGCTTGCTCACAACACTATTACAAAATGCTTCTTGATGAAACTTAGCCCAATTTGTTCACAGACTCGGTCAAAGAAGAGAGGAGCCTGTTTTCAAATTCAAACTAGTCTAAGTCTTAGTCGTTGAGTCTTTAAGTGGTCTTAGCTGTCTTTACTATTTCCCAAGTGTTTCGAGACTCTATATGTATTGCTCTTGTCCTTCTTTTCAATCTATAAAACCTTTTATTCTAAAACTCTCTCTAAAATCGTTTGATCATCAGCTTGATTAGTGAATTCGGATTATATCCTTTCATTGCAAGCACCACTAGATCTGTTGATAGTCTAAGAGATCTCCCATCTCTTTTAGAAGTATCAAGGCGTTTTCCATAAGTTACACCATATTTCACAATTTCATAATCATTCACTTCGTTCCGCAATATCTCCCATCGTCGAATATTGAGGTCACAACCGTTGGAGAGTACTCCAGGGCTTTATCCTCACCTAGGATCATATCAAGTGGTATCAGAGCAAATCTCCAAACCCAGGTTGTGTCTTTTAGTGTTTAACAATTTGTGACTTTTCATATTCTGATTTGATCGTGACGTGAAACTAGTCGGATCATGTTCTTTTGCATCCGATCTATCAAGTTTATGTTACAAGTCACCCGAAATTTCAAAGAACTTTTCGAAAATGTAGAGAGAAAGAATTAGGGTTTCTAAAAGTCTGATCGTTGTATCATGTTCTTTATCGAATTTGATTACTTTTAAAACTAGCTAGTGTATTCTTCGAGCTCTTTTACTGGTCTTTTGCTTGTCATCTGAACAGGTACAATGGAGGAATCAGTTCATTAAAAAGAAGATCCTGCGAACCCAAGTGGATCAGCAAACAAACTTATGATGGACGCTATGATGACTCAAATGATGTCTCTTATGTGGCGGGAGTTTGAAAGCATGAGATCTGACATGGAAAAGATGGTTTCAGACAAACCAAGAAAGAGCAGTGACTATTCGGCTTTGGAGCAATATTACAGCAACTCCTCCTCTAGGGCTCGTTCATCAAAGAGAAGAGGAAGCGATAGAGAGGAAAGAAAGCAATGGTCTAGTGATCCTATAGGCAGTCTCAACCTCACAATTCCTAAGTTCAGATTCACGGCTGGTCCTGAAGAATACTTGGAGTGGGAAAAAATACTGAACTTGTATTTAACTGTCGAGACTACACCACTGAGCACAAGCTAAAGCTGGCCCCAACAGAATATGAAGATTATGCTCTAAGTTGGTGGGATAATCTAGTTACAACAAGAAGAAGGATAAGAGAAGATCCCATCAAATCATGGAATCAATTGAAGTCGATCATTTAGAAGAAAATTTGTACCAAGTCATTACCACAGAGAGCTGCATTTCAAACTCAGGAGTTTACCCAAGGAAACCAATCTGTTGAATAATACTACAAGGAAATAGAAACTCTTATGATGGGAGCCGATATTCGTGAAGACAGGGAAGCAACAATGGCTAGGTTCATGGGGAGGTTAAACAGAGAAATTATAGATCGTTTAGAGGTGCATCACTATGTAGAGTTGGAGGAGCTGCTGCACAAGGCTATTATGTTCGCGAAACAACTCAAGAGAAGAAACCACAAGACTAACTACGGGTCCAGCAAGCCGAGTAATCAGAAGGATGAGAAAACGAGTTTTCAAACAGAGTTTAAGCTATTCTCCAAGTCTAAAAGTGAAGAACATAGCGTCAAAGGGAAAGAAGTGGTGACTACCTCCAAGAATAGGGATATTCAGTGTTACAAGTGCAAGGGGTATGTTTACTATGCGGGTAGCTGTTACAACAAGAAGATAATGATCATTAAAGACAATGGAGAAGTGGAAACTGAAGAAGAACAATCTGATGATGATGAACAAATAGAGATGCGTGATCGAGGAGAACTGTTGGTAACTAGAACCTAAACATAAAAAATCAAACATCAAAGCACCCTAATCTACACACCTAGAAGTTTAAATGAAGAGTATTCACTAATCATGCTTAACACAACTACTCTTTTGCAAGACGTGATGTTAAACATGATTAGAAGCACAGATAAGAAGAGAAGATGATAAGAAACAACTTTAGATTGATTAAATCCTTGAGATATCTCTTAACAAAATATGGGTTTTCACAAAAAAGACAAAGATAAAAGAGAGAATAAAGCTTTTCTCAACAGGTATTTCCTAAAGCATATATATAGGTAGGGTTTTCTTGATGGGCCAACCCAGAACAAACTAGGTATTGGCCCAAAAAGGCCCTAAAACACGTGTTGAACTAAGGTAGTATCGACCTAATTTCAGTCCGTGCAGGAGCTCAGTGTGGTGTTAAGAAATCTCTGAAATTCAACACCGAGCAGGTTTCACTTGGTGTAGCTCCTCGGTGTAGTGTAATGAAGGTATTCAGGTGGCAAATACCGAGCAGAATTGTGTTGGTGCAGCATCTCGACATTTCTTCAGCTCTGAGCTCCCAAATCCAAAAAAAACTTCAAGGGATCAAGGTCATATCGTTCGAATTCTGGTCGGTATGTTTTCTCGATATGAATGCAAACCTCTTGCACCAAATCCTTCATAACGCTCTGCTCGCTGGTCTAAACATTGATCTTCCAACTCCAAGAACCAGATGACGTCCTCAGCTCCAAGTTTTGTGCAGGGATCGACCCCGTCTGACGTCAGCAAGGGCTCCGTTCGACCAGTTCTTTGATGCGCGTCGCTTTGGTCCTTTATCGGCTCCGAGACATGTACTGCTTCTGATCGCCATAACTTTCAGCTCAGAACTCCAAATAGGACGATCTCAAGTGTTATGGAAACTATACTGGGCCCTCTTGATTCTTGATGAGGACATTGGAGGCTGAATCCTTGTGAAATGGCTCCTTCTCAGGTGATAAATTTGAGGGATCGTCGGCTCCATAACACTTGTCCGAGTCTGATGCACGTAAGGTGATGGTCTCTCCATGGCTTTTGTTCCAATTGCTCCCAATTAGCTCCAAATGACCTGTAAACACTCCAAAAGTGAAAAACTCTCTAGGACCTAATGAAATTTCTAACTAAAGACAAAAGCAAAGACAAATATATGTAAAACTACCTAAATGTATATATGAGACTCAATATTTGGACCAAAAATGCAATTCTGATTATGCAAATTATGAATATATCAAATTATGAATGAAATGCTTGGGAGTTCACATTTCTTAAAGAGATAGAGTAATCATCAAAAGAGTTCAACTCATGGTCCTATTTACTAATTCTAAATTGCAATACAATCTGGTGTATTCATAAAAACTAGCCATGCTCATCACCAAGTGAACCAAACACAAGTTTCAACCTTCACAAGAATTGCTAACTCCAGCCCTTGACATTCATTTAAGTATCATGTGGATCATGCTCATGCAAATAATGTGAACTCATTTGGTTTGGGACAGGGTTATGAGATTAAAATGATCTAATTCCAATGCTTGTGGGTTCAATGCAGCTTAAGGAATCACTCAAGAAGGAATAAACTTTAACAGAAGGCTAAGGGTAAAAGGCAACTGATGCATACAAGAGTAGAATCTCATCTACCCAATGCCCAAAGTTGGTCTTTCACCTTAACTCTAAACCCATGAAGAACACACCTAAGCTACCCTTCTTTCAAGGCATTCATTGCCTTATCAACCCACTTCTCACTTCACTCTCATTCTTTTCCTCACCAGGGAATTCATCTTTTCATTTTCAAATTCAGGCTTTGGGGTCTAAACCTTTCACTTAGCTCCTTCTCACTTAGCATTGTCTAGCCTCTTTTCATTTCTCTTTAAACACTTGAGCCTTTTCGGCTTCTTTTCTTTTCTTTTCACTTAGAGGCTAGACTTTACTTTTCAAAACACAAGAGCTTTCTTTCTTTAAACAACAGACCCCAAACCGATCTCTTTTCTTTTCCATCCCCTGGTTCTCATCTCAAATTCTCTCTTTTTCACTCAGTGTTTCCCAAGATCTCTTCCTAGCCTACTCTAGACTCATGATGCAAAGCTAGATCTACACGAAACTCTACTCTTGTTGCCCTAAACCCAACACTTTCTGTCAAGTTTATTCAGAAAAAGACCTCACATCTCTCACTAGAGTGTTTCAGGCTTCAAGGAAGGTTTGGTTAAAGGCAAGGGAACTGTCTCAAGATGAGAGAACAGCTATTTGAGCTAGCAAAGCGTGGCAAAAAGGGTTAAGAGAGCTCAAATATTTTGTGGTACCCATGAGTTCACAATGATATGTACAAACATGATAATTAGATTGTCAAATTATGAATTTCACTTTAAACAAGGCTGGAGTTAATCACAACTTGATCCAACTAACACAGAAGCATTGAGACACTAGTTCCAAACATGGTTCACTCTTGATTTCATACCAGTTTTGCAAGCAATATAGAATTAATAACTAGGGCCATGAATTCAAGTTTTTAAGATGATTCTCTATCAAAGAAACCTATCTTTACTCCCATGCAAATGATGCAACCTACATGATTATGCAACTAGACTGTGAACATTTTTTTGTGAAAAGTTTTCAGGTTTTTTTCAATTTTTTTGGTTTTTATATGAACTTATATGAAAGCAAAATGAGACTCTATAGTTAAAAAGACAATAAGATCAAGAACAAACATGGTTAGCAATACTAAACTCCTCCCCCACACTTAAATAACACAGTCCCTTGTGTTATAAAAGCATAATAAAGGAGTGTAGATCAAGCTCAAAATGCAGAATGAGAAAAGAAATAAAATGCAAAATGCTATGTACAAGTTGGAGTGTTACCTTCTCTAGGACTGAGAGATGGGGCTGGAGAATTGACTACACTGACCTCTTGCACCGAGTGAAATCACCTTGGTGTGAGGCATCCTTGGCCATCTTTTGTTCCACACCGACCTCCATTTGCTCGGTGTATCAGGTCGATATTCCTTCGGCTTTTAAACCTTGTTACACCGAGTGAATGCACCGAGTGAAATCACCTCGGTGTGAATGTATTCCTCACACGATTTCTCAGCTTTTCTTTGGTCCATTCTCCTTATGGTAGCTCCTAAACACCTCAGAAATCTGTCCACACTTAAGCAAGACATCAAAACATCCTAAAAACAGCAAAAGAAAGCATTAAAAAGAGTATTTACAAAGGATAAGCTTGGGGTGTCTCCCAAGAGCACTTTGTTTAAAGTCACTAAGTTTGACTTTTCATACTCTTTTTCTCAATGGGGGAGAGGAGGAGATTTGATGCTCCTTGTCTTGTCCATGAATTCAAGCATGAGGTCCTTGTTCATCAGCTCTTAGACACCATCAGATCCCTTGTCCTTGAACTCTGGTGTGAGGATAGCTCTGACTTTGGCAAATGGTCTTGATCTTCCATTGCCTTTAACCTTGTATTCCACAGCTCTACCATCAAACTTCCATGGAGTGAGAGTTAAGACTTGAGAAGAGGACCCAAGAGTGAATGGTTTGGTGCTTGTTGGGTTCTTGTCTTGAGACCCTGAACCATTGCCTTTGTTGCTGCTGATCTCCTTTTCACTTGGTGTAGGAGATAAAGATTTCAAGCAAGCTTCATCATCACTAAAGAAATCCCCTCCAAACTCAAGATCAGGTCTTATGAGGGATTCTTTCTTCTTCTCAACAGGTGCAAAGGGTTGAGCATCTTCTATAGTTCCCATACTCCTCTCATACATCATCCCATAGCGTTTCAACTCATCAGAATCATCAGATATAACCCCACAAAACCCAGCAAGAGGAGGTTTAAGGGGATAAGATACTTCATCATCTACCTTAGTAAGCACCACTCTTTGAGTATCAAAGTCCATCCTTGATCTTGTGGTGTTCAGAAATGGAGTTCCAAGCAAAAGAGGTAGCTCTTTGGTCTTTTTCATCTTCATGACTACAAAATCACTTGGAACTGTGCATTCACCAATCTTCAATGGGTAGTCTTCAAGGATTCCATATGGCTTCTTGGAGGATGAATCTCCAAAGGTAATTGACATGGGGTGATGCTTAAGACTCTTGATCCCTAGTCTCTCCACCATGTCTAAAGACATTACACTGAAGCTTGATCCAGAATCACATACATCATTATCCACTTTCAAGCTTCCAAGTGAGCATGAGATTAAGAACTTTCCTCGATTACCAAGCTTTGGGATAGTTTTGGGTGTCACCCTTGTTGAACCAGTGCTAGAAACTTCATCAGATGTCCTTCCTTGAACCATTCTCTGAATTTTTCCTTCAGCAATATCATAATTATTCTTTTTCATATCAAAACAAGCTGCCTCCGCACCTTCTTTCTCAATGTCCTCATTAAGATAACAGAACAGGAACTCAAACTCATCTATGATGGCGTCCTCATCATCTTTTGTCAGGCATTTTTCACTTGAGACATTGCCATGGAGAATATCCTCAATTTCTTGGACAGCAGCATGATTCTCATCATTTGAGAGGAATTCATTGCAGTATTCTGTTTGATGTGCAACTGATGTCCCTGGTAAAGATCTTTGAGCTTGAGAACTGCAGTGGCCCTTGTTGTTCTCTAGAGTCTTGACTTTGGAAGCCAAGGTTGCAAATTGAGTTAGAAGATCAGAATAAGTGCAATCCACCTTGTTGTCAATCTCTGCCATTTTCTTGTTGAAGTCCATGGCACCACTTGGTTGACCTTGGAGGATTTGCTGGAGCAGGTTATGTACTTCTTGATCCTTATTCCCTGAGTTCTGTTTGAGGCTTTGCTGTTGGGGAGGGACAAAACCTTTTTGGTTATTTATGTGAGAGTGAAAGTTCTGGGTGGGGTGATTCTTGTAATAGGTAAAGCCTTTTTGGTAACCTTGTTGTCCACTTACAAAGTTTACGTCAGCTGTGATGTCTTTCCCTTGAAATGGGTCTTGAAACACATGATTCACATCTCTGACGAAGTTGACTGACTTATGAGAAGCTAGGAGAAGTTTATCTAGCTTCTCATTGAGAGACCAGATGTCTTTCCTTGTACTTTCCTCTTCAGCACACACAGCACCTCTTGAATTCCTATCAAAGTCTGATCCATAAAGCTCATCACTCTGAGCTACATTCTCCACAAGGGTCATGGCATCATTAACTTCCTTGGTCATGAAATTACCATTTGAATCTGTGTTCAAGAGTAGTCTGACCTTTGGTAAAGCACCTCTATAGAAGGTACTTAGCAGCTGAGCATCTGAGAATCCATGGTGAGAGCATTGCATGGTATACCCTCTAAATCTTTCCCAAGCCTCACAAAAGGATTCATGGTTCATCTGAATAAAATTTGAGATTTCATTTCTTAACCTTGCTGTTCTTGATGAAGAGAAGAACTTGGTTAGAAATGCTCTTTTGCATTGCTCCCATGTTGTGACTGATCTTTGAGGTAGAGACTTTTCCCATTGATGAGCTTTGTCTCCTATAGAAAAATGAAATAGCCTCAATTTGAAACTGTCCTCACTCACTCCATTCATCTTAGTTAGATCACAAACTCTATCAAATTTGTCAATGTGATCTAATGGGTCTTCTAATGCCAAGCCCTGGAACTTGTTTGATTGTACCATGTTGATCAAGCCAGATTTGATCTCAAATTCGTTTTCAGGTGTTGGAGCTTGAATCCCATGTCTCTGACCCTGAGCATTGGCCTCATCAGCAGCTCCAACAACTTGTCTTGGACGTGGAGGTGGTTTCTCTTGCTGATTCTGGTGGTTTCCATTACCACCATGAGCATGTTGCCCTTGATCCGTACCCAACCTCTCAATGTGCGCAGCTCTTTCTCTTTGTCTTTTTGCTTGACTTCTGGTGTTCATACACCTGAAAACAAAGACAGCACTTGAAAGGTAATCAGAAAAACAAAATAAAATGACTTGATCTCAAGAAGATTCAAAGTCTTAATGGTAGAATGAATCCCCAATTGGCCACGGCGCCAAATTGATAGTAGGTTTTTAGCCTACTAAGGTCAATTAACCTCTTGTGTTGTAGCACTTGAGGGTCAATCCAAATGGAGAGATTCTAGGCACCAAGACTATATGAAACTATCTTAATCCAAGTCTAACTAAACAGGTTTTGGTAACAAAGTGATCTAAAAACATGTAACAACAATAAGCAAGTAATAATTAAAAATTAAACAAGCAAGACAACAAAGCAAAGACTCAAATTCAAATAAAGGTAAAGCTAAACCTCTAGATGTGATCATTGGTCAGGGTGCTTTAAATGTAAATTCATAATGCTAAGAAAACAATGCAACACTTGCAATTCTTTAGTCTAGACTTCCAATTTAGATTAATTCATTCCCATGACAGAAATCCCTTTGCAAATTATTTAATCAAGACTAATTCCCATAAGTGAATAAGCAATTAACAAGCATAAGGTTCCAAGTCTAATATGACCAAACAGCCTTTTTGTGCATCAACATAAGAGCTAAGAAAGACTGAATCTTATACAGAAAGATAAAGCAAGCATCACATGATCTCAAATTCCAATCAACTTAGAACTTAAAGCAAGACTATTTCTTTCCCAACACAATGATCACTATACTAATCACCATTCAAACCTAACTCTCATTAGTGGTAATGATGATCAATATGCATTAATAAACAGTTCTACTATGTCATTTATGCTACAAACAAACATTCCCATGGCATTTAAAACATAAATCCTTAAGTTATCTCATTCAGGCATTTCATCAAACACCTTGTGGGTGGAGAAATGCCTAAGTTCTAGACCACAGTGATTATCAAAGATCTAGCATTAAGAGAAGCTAACTAAGGAAGGAAAATGAGAATCTAGAACCTAAACATCATAAATCAAACATCAAAGCATCCTAATCTACACAACTAGAAGCTTAAAAGAAGACTACTCACTAATCAAACTTAACACACCTAATCTTTTGCAAGAGGTGATGTTAAACATGATTAGAAGCACAGATAAGAAGGGAAGATGATAAGAAACAACTTTAGATTGATTAAATCCTTGAGATATCTCTTAACAAAATATGGGTTTTCACAAAAAGGTAAAGAGAAAAGAGAGAATAAAGCTTTTCTCAACAGATATTTCCTAAAGCATATATATATAGGTAGGGTTTTCTTGATGGGCCAACCCAGAACAAACTAGGTATTGGGCCAAAAAGGCCCTAAAACACGTTCAGAACTAAGGTAGTATCGACCTAATTTCAGTCGGTGCAGGAGCTCGGTGTGGTGTTAAGAAATCTCTGAAATTCAACACTGAGCAGGTTTCACTTGGTGTAGCTCCTCGGTGCAGTGTAATGAAGGTCTTCAGGGGGCAAATACCGAGCAGAATTGTGTTTGTGCAGCATCTCGACATTTCTTCGGATCTGAACTCCCAAAATCCAAAAAAAAAACTGTCAAGGGATCAAGGTCATATCGACCAAATTCTGGTCGGTATTTATTCTCGATATGAATGCAAACCGCTTGCACCAAAGCCTTCATAACTCTCTTCTCCAAGGTCGAAACCTTGATCTTCCAACTCCAAGAACCAGACGACGTCCTCAGATCCAAGTTTTGTGAAGGTCTCGACCCCGTCTGACGTCGGCAAGGGCTCCGTTCCACCGGTTCTTTGATGCGCGTTGCTTTGGTCCTTTATCGGCTCCGAGACATGTACTCATTCTGATCGCCATAACTTTCAGCTCACAACTACAAATAGGAAGATCTCAAGTGTTATGGAAACTATACTGGACCCTCTTGATTCCTGATGAAGTCAACGACGCTGAATCCTTGTACAAGTCCTCCTTCGTAGGTGATAAAGTTGAGGGATCGTTGGCTCTATAACGCTTGTCCGAGTCTGACGCACATAAGGTGATGGTCTCTCCATGGCTTTTCTTCCAATTGCTCCCAATTATCTCCAAATGACCTGTAAACACTCCAAAAGTGCAAAACTCTCTAGGACCTAATGCAATTCTTAACAAAAGTCAAAAGCAAAGACAAATATATGTAAAACTACCTAAATGTATGTATGAGACTCAATATTTGGACCAAAAATGCAATTCTAATTATGCAAATTATGAATATTTCAACTCCCCCACACTTATCCTTCGCTTTTCCTCAAGCAAAAAAGAACAAATGAGAAAGAGAGGTTGAATGCTTGGGAGTTCACATTTCTTAAAGAGAGAGAGTTATCATCAAAAGAGTCCAACTCATGGTCCTAGATACTAATTCTAAATTGTAATACAATCTGGTGTATTCATAAAAACTAGCCATGCTCATCACCAAGTGAACCAAACTCAAGTTTAAACCTTCACAAGAATTCCTAACTCCAGCCCTTTGACATTCATTTAAGTATCATGTGGATCATGCTCATGCAAATCATGTGAACTCATTTGGTTTGGGACAGGGTTATGAGATTAAAATGATATCATTCCAATGCTTGTGGGTTCAATGCAGCTCAAGGGATCACTCAAGAAGGAATAAACTTTAACAGAAGGCTAAGGGTAAAAGGCAACTAATGCATACAAGAGTAGAATCCCATCTACCCAATGCCACAAGTTGATCAGGGTGCTTTAAATGTAAATTCATAATGCTAAGAAAACAATGCAACACTTGCAATTCTTTAGTCTAGACTTCCAATTTAGATTAATTCATTCCCATGACAGAAATCCCTTTGCAAATTATTTAATCAAGACTAATTCCCATAAGTGAATAAGCAATTAACAAGCATAAGGTTCCAAGTCTAATATGACCAAACAGCCTTTTTGTGCATCAACATAAGAGCTAAGAAAGACTGAATCTTATACAGAAAGATAAAGCAAGCATCACATGATCTCAAATTCCAATCAACTTAGAACTTAAAGCAAGACTATTTCTTTCCCAACACAATGATCACTATACTAATCACCATTCAAACCTAACTCTCATTAGTGGTAATGATGATCAATATGCATTAATAAACAGTTCTACTATATCATTTATGCTACAAACAAACATTCCCATGGCATTTAAAACATAAATCCTTAAGTTATCTCATTCAGGCATTTCATCAAACACCTTGTGGGTGGAGAAATGCCTAAGTTCTAGACCACAGTGATTATCAAAGATCTAGCATTAAGAGAAGCTAACTAAGGAAGGAAAATGAGAATCTAGAACCTAAACATCATAAATCAAACATCAAAGCATCCTAATCTACACAACTAGAAGCTTAAAAGAAGACTACTCACTAATCAAACTTAACACACCTAATCTTTTGCAAGAGGTGATGTTAAACATGATTAGAAGCACAGATAAGAAGGGAAGATGATAAGAAACAACTTTAGATTGATTAAATCCTTGAGATATCTCTTAACAAAATATGGGTTTTCACAAAAAGGTAAAGAGAAAAGAGAGAATAAAGCTTTTCTCAACAGATATTTCCTAAAGCATATATATATAGGTAGGGTTTTCTTGATGGGCCAACCCAGAACAAACTAGGTATTGGGCCAAAAAGGCCCTAAAAACGTTCAGAACTAAGGTAGTATCGACCTAATTTCAGTCGGTGCAGGAGCTCGGTGTGGTGTTAAGAAATCTCTGAAATTCAACACTGAGCAGGTTTCACTTGGTGTAGCTCCTCGGTGCAGTGTAATGAAAGTCTTCAGGGGGCAAATACCGAGCAGAATTGTGTTTGTGCAGCATCTCGACATTTCTTCGGATCTGAGCTCCCAAAATCCAAAAAAAAACTGTCAAGGGATCAAGGTCATATCGACCAAATTCTGGTCGGTATTTATTCTCGATATGAATGCAAACCGCTTGCACCAAAGCCTTCATAACTCTCTTCTCCAAGGTCGAAACCTTGATCTTCCAACTCCAAGAACCAGACGACGTCCTCAGATCCATGTTTTGTGAAGGTCTCGACCCCGTCTGACGTCGGCAAGGGCTCCGTTCCACCGGTTCTTTGATGCGCGTTGCTTTGGTCCTTTATCGGCTCCGAGACATGTACTCATTCTGATCGCCATAACTTTCAGCTCACAACTACAAATAGGAAGATCTCAAGTGTTATGGAAACTATACTGGACCCTCTTGATTCCTGATGAAGTCAACGACGCTGAATCCTTGTACAAGTCCTCCTTCGTAGGTGATAAAGTTGAGGGATCGTTGGCTCTATAACGCTTGTCCGAGTCTGACGCACATAAGGTGATGGTCTCTCCATGGCTTTTCTTCCAATTGCTCCCAATTAGCTCCAAATGACCTGTAAACACTCCAAAAGTGCAAAACTCTCTAGGACCTAATGCAATTCTTAACAAAAGTCATAAGCAAAGACAAATATATGTAAAACTACCTAAATGTATGTATGAGACTCAATATTTGGACCAAAAATGCAATTCTAATTATGCAAATTATGAATATTTCAACTCCCCCACACTTATCCTTCGCTTTTCCTCAAGCAAAAAAGAACAAATGAGAAAGAGAGGTTGAATGCTTGGGAGTTCACATTTCTTAAAGAGAGAGAGTTATCATCAAAAGAGTCCAACTCATGGTCCTAGATACTAATTCAAAATTGTAATACAATCTGGTGTATTCATAAAAACTAGCCATGCTCATCACCAAGTGAACCAAACTCAAGTTTAAACCTTCACAAGAATTCCTAACTCCAGCCCTTTGACATTCATTTAAGTATCATGTGGATCATGCTCATGCAAATCATGTGAACTCATTTGGTTTGGGACAGGGTTATGAGATTAAAATGATATCATTCCAATGCTTGTGGGTTCAATGCAGCTCAAGGGATCACTCAAGAAGGAATAAACTTTAACAGAAGGCTAAGGGTAAAAGGCAACTAATGCATACAAGAGTAGAATCCCATCTACCCAATGCCACAAGTTGATCAGGGTGCTTTAAATGTGAATTCATAATGCTAAGAAAACAATGCAACACTTGCAATTCTTTAGTCTAGACTTCCAATGCAGATTAATTCATTCCCATGACAGAAATCCCTTTGCAAATTACTTAATCAAGACTTATTCCCATTAGTGAATAAGCAATTAACAAGCATAATGTTCCAAGTCTAATATGACTTAACAGCCTCTTTGTGCATCAACATAAGAACTAAGAAAGACTGAATCTTATACAGAAAGATAAAGCAAGCATCACATGATCTCAAATTCCAATCAACTTAGAACTCAAAGCAAGACTATTTCTTTCCCAAGACAATGATCACTATACTAATCAGCATTCAAACCTAACTCTCATTAGTGGTAATGATGATCAATATGCATTAATAAACAGTTCTAATATGTCATTTATGCTACAAACAAACATTTCCATGGCATTTAAAACATAAATCCTTAATTTATCTCATTCAGGCATTTCATCAAACACCTTGTGGGTGGAGAAATGCCTAAGTTCTAGACCACAGTGATTATCAAAGATCTAGCATTAAGAGTAGCTAACTAAGGAAGGAAAATGAGAATCTAGAACCTAAACATCATAAATCAAACATCAAAGCATCCTAATCTACACAACTAGAAGCTTAAAAGAAGACTACTCACTAATCAAACTTAACACACCTAATCTTTTGCAAGAGGTGATGTTAAACATGATTAGAAGCACAGATAAGAAGGGAAGATGATAAGAAACAACTTTAGATTGATTAAATCCTTGAGATATCTCTTAACAAAATATGGGTTTTCACAAAAAGGTAAAGAGAAAAGAGAGAATAAAGCTTTTCTCAACAGATATTTCCTAAAGCATATATATATAGGTAGGGTTTTCTTGATGGGCTAACCCAGAACAAACTAGGTATTGGGCCAAAAAGGCCCTAAAACACGTTCAGAACTAAGGTAGTATCGACCTAATTTCAGTCGGTGCAGGAGCTCGGTGTGGTGTTAAGAAATCTCTGAAATTCAACACTGAGCAGGTTTCACTTGGTGTAGCTCCTCGGTGCAGTGTAATGAAGGTCTTCAGGGGGCAAATACCGAGCAGAATTGTGTTTGTGCAGCATCTCGACATTTCTTCGGCTCTGAGCTCCCAAAATCCAAAAAAAAACTGTATTTATTCTCGATATGAATGCAAACCGCTTGCACCAAAGCCTTCATAACTCTCTTCTCGCAGGTCGAAACCTTGATCTTCATAACTCTCTTCTCGCAGGTCGAAACCTTGATCTTCCAACTCCAAGAACCAGATGACGTCCTCAGATCCAAGTTTTGTGAAGGTCTCGACCCCGTCTGACGTCGGCAAGGGCTCCGTTCCACCGGTTCTTTGATGCGCGTTGCTTTGGTCCTTTATCGGCTCCGAGACATGTACTTATTCTGATCGCCATAACTTTCAGCTCACAACTACAAATAGGAAGATCTCAAGTGTTATGGAAACTATACTGGACCCTCTTGATTCCTGATGAAGTCAACGACGCTGAATCCTTGTGCAAGTCCTCCTTCGTAAGTGATAAAGTTGAGGGATCGTTGGCTCTATAACGCTTGTCCGGGTCTGACGCACATAAGGTGATGGTCTCTCCATGGCTTTTGTTCCAATTGCTCCCAATTAGCTCCAAATGACCTGTAAACACTCCAAAAGTGCAAAACTCTCTAGGTCCTAATGCAATTCTTAACTAAAGTCAAAAGCAAAGACAAATATATGTAAAACTACCTAAATGTATGTATGAGACTCAATATTTGGACCAAAAATGCAATTCTAATTATGCAAATTATGAATATATCAACTCCCCCACACTTATCCTTCGCTTTTCCTCAAGCAAAAAAAGAACAAATGAGAAAGAGAGGTTGAATGCTTGGGAGTTCACATTTCTTAAAGAGAGAGAGTTATCATCAAAAGAGTCCAACTCATGGTCCTAGATACTAATTCTAAATTGTAATACAATCTGGTGTATTCATAAAAACTAGCCATGCTCATCACCAAGTGAACCAAACTCAAGTTTAAATCTTCACAAGAATTCCTAACTCCAGCCCTTTGACATTCATTTAAGTATCATGTGGATCATGCTCATGCAAATCATGTGAACTCATTTGGTTTGGGACAGGGTTATGAGATTAAAATGATATCATTCCAATGCTTGTGGGTTCAATGCAGCTCAAGGGATCACTCAAGAAGGAATAAACTTTAACAGAAGGCTAAGGGTAAAAGGCAACTACTGCATACAAGAGTAGAATCCCATCTACCCAATGCCACAAGTTGATCAGGGTGCTTTAAATGTGAATTCATAATGCTAAGAAAACAATGCAACACTTGCAATTCTTTAGTCTAGACTTCCAATGCAGATTAATTCATTCCCATGACAGAAATCCCTTTGCAAATTACTTAATCAAGACTTATTCCCATTAGTGAAGAAGCAATTAACAAGCATAAGGTTCCAAGTCTAATATGACTTAACAGCCTCTTTGTGCATCAACATAAGAACTAAGAAAGACTGAATCTTATACAGAAAGATAAAGCAAGCATCACATGATCTCAAATTCCAATCAACTTAGAACTCAAAGCAAGACTATTTCTTTCCCAAGACAATGATCACTATACTAATCAGCATTCAAACCTAACTCTCATTAGTGGTAATGATGATCAATATGCATTAATAAACAGTTCTAATATGTCATTTATGCTACAAACAAATATTTCCATGGCATTTAAAACATAAATCCTTAATTAATCTCATTCAGGCATTTCATCAAACACCTTGTGGGTGGAGAAATGCCTAAGTTCTAGACCACAGTGATTATCAAAGATATACCATTAAGAGAAGCTAACTAAGGAAGGAAAATGAGAATCTATAACCTAAACATCATAAATCAAACATCAAAGCACCCTAATCTACACAACTAGAAGCTTAAAAGAAGACCTCTCACTAATCAAGCTTAACACACCTAATCTTTTGCAAGAGGTGATGTTAAACATGATTAGAAGCACAGATAAGAAGGGAAGATGATAAGAAACAACTTTAGATTGATTAAATCCTTGAGATATCTCTTAACAAAATATGGGTTTTCACAAAAAGGTAAAGAGAAAAGAGAGAATAAAGCTTTTCTCAACAGATATTTCCTAAAGCATATATATATAGGTAGGGTTTTCTTGATGGGCTAACCCAGAACAAACTAGGTATTGGGCCAAAAAGGCCCTAAAACACGTTCAGAACTAAGGTAGTATCGACCTAATTTCAGTCGGTGCAGGAGCTCGGTGTGGTGTTAAGAAATCTCTGAAATTCAACACTGAGCAGGTTTCACTTGGTGTAGCTCCTCGGTGCAGTGTAATGAAGGTCTTCAGGGGGCAAATACCGAGCAGAATTGTGTTTGTGCAGCATCCGACATTTCTTCGGCTCTGAGCTCCCAAAATCCAAAAAAACTGTCGAGGGATCAAGGTCATATCGGCCAAATTCTGGTAGGTATTTGTTCTCGATATGAATGCAAACCGCTTGCACCAAAGCCTTCATAACTCTCTTCTCGCAGGTCCAAACCTTGATCTTCAAACTCCAAGAACCAGATGACGTCCTCAGATCCAAGTTTTATGAATGTCTCGACCCCGTCTGACGTCGGCAAGGGCTCCGTTCCACCGGTTCTTTGATGTGCGTTGCTTTGGTCCTTTATCGGCTCCGAGACATGTACTGCTTCTGATCGCCATAACTTTCAGCTCACAACTACAAATAGGAAGATCTCAAGTGTTATGGAAACTATACTGGATCCTCTTGATTCCTGATGAAGTCAACGAGGCTGAATCCTTGTGCAAGTCCTCCCTCGCAGGTGATAAAGTTGAGGGATCGTCGGCTCCATAACGCTTGTCCGAGTCTGATGCTCATAAGGTGATGGTCTCTCCATGGCTTTTGTTCCAATTGCTCCCAATTAGCTCCAAATGACCTGTAAACACTCCAAAAGTGCAAAACTCTCTAGGACCTAATGCAATTCTTAACTAAACTCAAAAGCAAAGACAAATATATGTAAAACTACCTAAATGTAAGTATGAGACTCAATATTTGGACCAAAAATGCAATTTTAATTATGCAAATTATGAATATATCAACTCCCCCACACTTATCCTTCGCTTTTCCTCAAGCAAAAAGAACAATGAGAAAGAGAGGTTGAATGCTTGGGAGTTCACATTTCTTAAAGAGAGAGAGTAATCATCAAAAGAGTTCAACTCATGGTCCTAGATACTAATTCTAAATTGTAATACAATCTGGTGTATTCATAAAAACTAGCCATGCTCATCACCAAGTGAACCAAACTCAAGTTTAAACCTTCACAAGAATTCCTAACTCCAGCCCTTTGACATTCATTTAAGTATCATGTGGATCATGCTCATGCAAATCATGTGAACTCATTCGGTTTGGGACAGGGTTATGAGATTAAAATGATATCATTCCAATGCTTGTGGGTTCAATGCAGCTCAAGGGATCACTCAAGAAGGAATAAACTTTAACAGAAGGCTAAGGGTAAAAGGCAACTAATGCATACAAGAGTAGAATCCCATCTACCCAATGCCACAAGTTAATCAGGGTGCTTTAAATGTGAATTCATAATGCTAAGAAAACAATGCAACACTTGCAATTCTTTAGTCTAGACTTCCAATTCAGATTAATTCATTCCCATGACAGAAATCCCTTTGCAAATTACTTAATCAAGACTTATTCCCATTAGTGAATAAGCAATTAACAAGCATAAGGTTCCAAGTCTAATATGACCAAACGGCCTCTTTGTGCATCAACATAAGAGCTAAGAAAGACTGAATCTTATACAGAAAGATAAAGCAAGCATCACATGATCTCAAATTCCAATCAACTTAGAACTCAAAGCATGACCATTTCTTTCCCAATACAATGATCACTATTCAGCATTCAAACCTAACTCTCATAAGTGGTAATGATGATCAATATGCATTAATAAACAGTTCTAATATGTCATTTATGCTACAAACAAACATTCCCATGACATTTAAAACATAAATCCTTAATTTATCTCATTCAGGCATTTCATCAAACACCTTGTGGGTGGAGAAATGCCTAAGTTCTAGACCACAGTGATTATCAAAGATCTAGCATTAAGAGAAGCTAACTAAGGAAGGAAAATGAGAATCTAGAACCTAAACATCATAAATCAAACATCAAAGCCCCCTAATCTACACAACTAGAAGCTTAAAAGAAGACCTCTCACTAATCAAGCTTAACACACCTAATCTTTTGCAAGAGGTGATGTTAAACATGATTAGAAACAACTTTAGATTTATTAAATCCTTGAGATATCTCTTAACAAAATATGGGTTTTCACATAAAGGTAAAGAGAAAAGAGAGAATAAAGCTTTTCTCAACAGATATTTCCTAAAGCATATATATATATATAGGTAGGGTTTTCTTGATGGGCCAACCCAGAACAAACTAGGTATTGGGCCAAAAAGGCCCTAAAAACGTTCAGAACTAAGGTAGTATCGACCTAATTTCAGTCGGTGCAGGAGCTCGGTGTGGTGTTAAGAAATCTCTGAAATTCAACACTGAGCAGGTTTCACTTGGTGTAGCTCCTCGGTGCAGTGTAATGAAGGTCTTCAGGGGGCAAATATCGAGCAGAATTGTGTTTGTGCAGCATCTCGACATTTCTTCGGATCTGAGCTCCCAAAATCCAAAAAAAAACTGTCAAGGGATCAAGGTCATATCGACCAAATTCTGGTCGGTATTTATTCTCGATATGAATGCAAACCGCTTGCACCAAAGCCTTCATAACTCTCTTCTCCAAGGTCGAAACCTTGATCTTCCAACTCCAAGAACCAGACGACGTCCTCAGATCCATGTTTTGTGAAGGTCTCGACCCCGTCTGACGTCGGCAAGGGCTCCGTTCCACCGGTTCTTTGATGCGCGTTGCTTTGGTCCTTTATCGGCTCCGAGACATGTACTCATTCTGATCGCCATAACTTTCAGCTCACAACTACAAATAGGAAGATCTCAAGTGTTATGGAAACTATACTGGACCCTCTTGATTCCTGATGAAGTCAACGACGCTGAATCCTTGTACAAGTCCTCCTTCGTAGGTGATAAAGTTGAGGGATCGTTGGCTCTATAACGCTTGTCCGAGTCTGACGCACATAAGGTGATGGTCTCTCCATGGCTTTTCTTCCAATTGCTCCCAATTAGCTCCAAATGACCTGTAAACACTCCAAAAGTGCAAAACTCTCTAGGACCTAATGCAATTCTTAACAAAAGTCATAAGCAAAGACAAATATATGTAAA
>NW_006256414.1:12274325-12345424 GCF_000478725.1 Eutrema salsugineum | reverse complement strand
TGCAAATTATGATATTTCAACTCCCCCACACTTATCCTTCGCTTTTCCTCAAGCAAAAAAGAACAAATGAGAAAGAGAGGTTGAATGCTTGGGAGTTCACATTTCTTAAAGAGAGAGAGTTATCATCAAAAGAGTCCAACTCATGGTCCTAGATACTAATTCAAAATTGTAATACAATCTGGTGTATTCATAAAAACTAGCCATGCTCATCACCAAGTGAACCAAACTCAAGTTTAAACCTTCACAAGAATTCCTAACTCCAGCCCTTTGACATTCATTTAAGTATCATGTGGATCATGCTCATGCAAATCATGTGAACTCATTTGGTTTGGGACAGGGTTATGAGATTAAAATGATATCATTCCAATGCTTGTGGGTTCAATGCAGCTCAAGGGATCACTCAAGAAGGAATAAACTTTAACAGAAGGCTAAGGGTAAAAGGCAACTAATGCATACAAGAGTAGAATCCCATCTACCCAATGCCACAAGTTGATCAGGGTGCTTTAAATGTGAATTCATAATGCTAAGAAAACAATGCAACACTTGCAATTCTTTAGTCTAGACTTCCAATGCAGATTAATTCATTCCCATGACAGAAATCCCTTTGCAAATTACTTAATCAAGACTTATTCCCATTAGTGAATAAGCAATTAACAAGCATAAGGTTCCAAGTCTAATATGACCAAACGACCTCTTTGTGCATCAACATAAGAGCTAAGAAAGACTGAATCTTATACAGAAAGATAAAGCAAGCATCACATGATCTCAAATTCCAATCAACTTAGAACTCAAAGCATGACCATTTCTTTCCCAAGACAATGATCACTATACTATTCAGCATTCAAACCTAACTCTCATTAGTGGTAATGATGATCAATATGCATTAATAAACAGTTCTAATATGTCATTTATGCTACAAACAAACATTCCCATGGCATTTAAAACATAAATCCTTAATTTATCTCATTCAGGCATTTCATCAAACACTTTGTGGGTGGAGAAATGCCTAAGTTCTAAACCACAGTGATTATCAAAGATCTAGCATTAAGAGAAGCTAACTAAGGAAGGAAAATGAGATTCTAGAACCTAAATATCATAAATCAAACATCAAAGCACCCTAATCTACACAACTAGAAGCTTAAAAGAAGACCTCTCACTAATCAAGCTTAACACACCTAATCTTTTGCAAGAGGTGATGTTAAACATGATTAGAAACAACTTTAGATTTATTAAATCCTTGAGATATCTTTAGATTTATTAAATCCTTGAGATATCTCTTAACAAAATATGGGTTTTCACATAAAGGTAAAGAGAAAAGAGAGAATAAAGCTATATATATGTAGGGTTTTCTTGATGGGCCAACCCAGAACAAACTAGGTATTGGGCCAAAAAGGCCCTAAAACACGTTCAGAACTAAGGTTGTATCGACCTAATTTCAGTCGGTGCAGGAGCTCGGTGTGGTGTTAAGAAATCTCTGAAATTCAACACTGAGGAGGTTTCACTTGGTGTAGCTCCTCGGTGCAGTGTAATGAAGGTCTTCAGGGGGCAAATACCGAGCAGAATTTTGTTTGTGCAGCATCCGGCATTTTTTCGGCTCTGAGCTCCCAAAATCCAAAAAAAACTGTCAAGGGATCAAGGTCATATCGACCAAATTCTGGTCGGTATTTATTGTCGATATGAATGCAAACCGCTTGCACCAAAGCCTTCATAACACTCTTCTTGCAGGTCCAAACCTTGATCTTCCAACTCCAAGAACCAGATGACGTCCTCAGATCCAAGTTTTATGAATGTCTCGACCCCGTCTGACGTCGGCAAGGGCTCCGTTCCACCGGTTCTTTGATGCGCGTTGCTTTGGTCCTTTATCGGCTCCGAGACATGTACTGCTTCTGATCGCCATAACTTTCAGGTCACAACTACAAATAGGAAGATCTCAAGTGTTATGGAAACTATACTGGACCCTCTCGATTCCTGATGAAGTCAACGAGGCTGAATCCTTGTGCAAGTCCTCCTTCGCAGGTGATAAAGTTGAGGGATCGTCGGCTCCATAACGCTTGTCCGAGTCTGATGCTCATAAGGTGATGGTCTCTCCATGGCTTTTGTTCCAATTGCTCCCAATTAGCTCCAAATGACCTGTAAACACTCCAAAAGTGCAAAACTCTCTAGGACCTAATGCAATTCTTAACTAAATTCAAAAGCAAAGACAAATATATGTAAAACTACCTAAATGTATGTATGAGACTCAATATTTGGACCAAAAATGCAATTTTAATTATGCAAATTATGATTATATAAACTCCCTCACACTTATCCTTCGCTTTTCCTCAAGCAAAAAGAACAATGAGAAAGAGAGGTTGAATGCTTGGGAGTTCACATTTCTTAAAGAGAGAGAGTAATCATCAAAAGAGTTCAATTCATGGTCCTAGATACTAATTCTAAATTGTAATACAATCTGGTGTATTCATAAAAACTAGCCATGCTCATCACCAAGTGAACCAAACTCAAGTTTAAACCTTCACAAGAATTCCTAACTCCAGCCCTTTGACATTCATTTAAGTATCATGTGGATCATGCTCATGCAAATCATGTGAACTCATTTGGTTTGGGACAGGGTTATGAGATTAAAATGATATCATTCCAATGCTTGTGGGTTCAATGCAGCTCAAGGGATCACTCAAGAAGGAATAAACTTTAACAGAAGGCTAAGGGTAAAAGGCAACTAATGCATACAAGAGTAGAATCCCATCTACCCAATGCCACAAGTTGATCAGGGTGCTTTAAATGTAAATTCATAATGCTAAGAAAACAATGCAACACTTGCAATTCTTTAGTCTAGACTTCCAATTTAGATTAATTCATTCCCATGACAGAAATCCCTTTGCAAATTATTTAATCAAGACTAATTCCCATAAGTGAATAAGCAATTAACAAGCATAAGGTTCCAAGTCTAATATGACCAAACAGCCTTTTTGTGCATCAACATAAGAGCTAAGAAAGACTGAATCTTATACAGAAAGATAAAGCAAGCATCACATGATCTCAAATTCCAATCAACTTAGAACTTAAAGCAAGACTATTTCTTTCCCAACACAATGATCACTATACTAATCACCATTCAAACCTAACTCTCATTAGTGGTAATGATGATCAATATGCATTAATAAACAGTTCTACTATATCATTTATGCTACAAACAAACATTCCCATGGCATTTAAAACATAAATCCTTAAGTTATCTCATTCAGGCATTTCATCAAACACCTTGTGGGTGGAGAAATGCCTAAGTTCTAGACCACAGTGATTATCAAAGATCTAGCATTAAGAGAAGCTAACTAAGGAAGGAAAATGAGATCTAGAACCTAAACATCATAAATCAAACATCAAAGCACCCTAATCTACACAACTAGAAGCTTAAAAGAAGACCTCTCACTAATCAAGCTTAACACACTTAATCTTTTGCAAGAGGTGATGTTAAACATGATTAGAAGCACAGATAAGAAGGGAAGATGATAAGAACCAACTTTAGATTGATTAAATCCTTGAGATATTCTTAACAAAATATGGGTTTTCACAAAAAGGTAAAGAGAAAAGAGAGAATAAAGCTTTTCTCAACAGATGTTTCCTAAAGCATATATATATAGGTAGGGTTTTCTTGATGGGCCAACCCAGAACAAACTAGGTATTGGGCCAAAAAGGCCCTAAAACACGTTCAGAACTAAGGTAGTATCGACCTAATTTCAGTCGGTGCAGGAGCTCGGTGTGGTGTTAAGAAATCTCTGAAATTCAACACTGAGCAGGTTTCACTTGGTGTAGCTCCTCGGTGCAGTGTAATGAAGGTCTTCAGGGGGCAAATACCGAGCATAATTGTGTTTGTGTAGCATCCGACATTTCTTCGGCTCTGAGCTCCCAAAATCCAAAAAAAACTGTCGAGGGATCAAGTTTATATCGACCAGATTCTGGTCGGTATTTGTTCTCGATATGAATGCAAACCGCTGCAGGTCCAAACCTTGATCTTCCAACTCCAAGAACCAGATGACGTCCTCAGATCCAAGTTTTATGAATGTCTCGACCCCGTCTGACGTCGGCAAGGGCTCCGTTCCACCGGTTCTTTGATGCGCGTTGCTTTGGTCCTTTATCGGCTCCGAGACATGTACTGCTTCTGATCGCCATAACTTTCAGGTCACAACTACAAATAGGAAGATCTCAAGTGTTATGGAAACTATACTGGACCCTCTCGATTCCTGATGAAGTCAACGAGGCTGAATCCTTGTGCAAGTCCTCCTTCGCAGGTGATAAAGTTGAGGGATCGTCGGCTCCATAACGCTTGTCCGAGTCTGATGCTCATAAGGTGATGGTCTCTCCATGGCTTTTGTTCCAATTGCTCCCAATTAGCTCCAAATGACCTGTAAACACTCCAAAAGTGCAAAACTCTCTAGGACCTAATGCAATTCTTAACTAAATTCAAAAGCAAAGACAAATATATGTAAAACTACCTAAATGTATGTATGAGACTCAATATTTGGACCAAAAATGCAATTCTAATTATGCAAATTATGAATATATCAACTCCCCCACACTTATCCTTCGCTTTTCCTCAAGCAAAAAAGAACAAATGAGAAAGAGAGATTGAATGCTTGGGAGTTCACATTTCTTAAAGAGAGAGAGTTATCATCAAAAGAGTTTAACTCATGGTCCTAGATACTAATTCTAAATTGTAATACAATCTGGTGTATTCATAAATACTAGCCATGCTCATCACCAAGTGAACCAAACTCAAGTTTAAACCTTCACAAGAATTCCTAACTCCAGCCCTTTGACATTCATTTAAGTATCATGTGGATCATACTCATGCAAATCATGTGAACTCATTTGGTTTGGGACAGGGTTATGAGATTAAAATGATATCATTCCAATGCTTGTGGGTTCAATGCAGCTCAAGGGATCACTCAAGAAGGAATAAACTTTAACAGAAGGTTAAGGGTAAAAGGCAACTAATGCATACAAGAGTAGAATCCCATCTACCCAATGCCACAAGTTGATCAGGGTGCTTTAAATGTGAATTCATAATGCTAAGAAAACAATGCAACACTTGTAATTCTTTAGTCTAGACTTCCAATTCAGATTAATTCATTCCCATGACAGAAATCCCTTTGCAAATTACTTAATCAAGACTTATTCCCATTAGTGAATAAGCAATTAACAAGCATAAGGTTCCAAGTCTAATATGACCAAACAGCCTCTTTGTGCATCAACATAAGAGCTAAGAAAGACTGAATCTTATACAGAAAGATAAAGCAGGCATCACATGATCTCAAATTCCAATCAACTTAGAACTCAAAGCATGACCATTTCTTTCCCAAGACAATGATCACTATACTATTCAGCATTCAAACCTAACTCTCATTAGTGGTAATGATGATCAATATGCATTAATAAACAGTTCTAATATGTCATTTATGCTACAAACAAACATTCCCATGGCATTTAAAACATAAATCCTTAATTTATCTCATTCAGGCATTTCATCAAACACTTTGTGGGTGGAGAAATGCCTAAGTTCTAAACCACAGTGATTATCAAAGATCTAGCATTAAGAGAAGCTAACTAAGGAAGGAAAATGAGATTCTAGAACCTAAATATCATAAATCAAACATCAAAGCACCCTAATCTACACAACTAGAAGCTTAAAAGAAGACCTCTCACTAATCAAGCTTAACACACCTAATCTTTTGCAAGAGGTGATGTTAAACATGATTAGAAGCACAAATAAGAAGGGAGGATGATAAGAAACAACTTTAGATTTATTAAATCCTTGAGATATCTCTTAACAAAATATGGGTTTTCACATAAAGGTAAAGAGAAAAGAGAGAATAAAGCTTTTCTCAACAGATATTTCCTAAAACATATATATATAGGTAGGGTTTTCTTGATGGGCCAACCCAGAACAAACTAGGTATTGGGCCAAAAAGGCCCTAAAACACGTTCAGAACTAAGGTAGTATCGACCTAATTTCAGTCGGTGCAGGAGCTCGGTGTGGTGTTAAAATCTCTGAAATTCAACACTGAGCAGGTTTCACTTGGTGTAGCTCCTCGGTGCAGTGTAATGAAGGTCTTCAGGGGGCAAATACCGAGCATAATTGTGTTTGTGCAGCATCCGACATTTCTTCGGCTCTGAGCTCCCAAAATCCAAAAAAAACTGTCGAGGGATCAAGTTTATATCGACCAGATTCTGGTCGGTATTTGTTCTCGATATGAATGCAAACCGCTTGCACCAAAGCCTTCATAACTCTCTTCTCGCAGGTCCAAACCTTGATCTTCAAACTCCAAGAACCAGATGACGTCCTTAGATCCAAGTTTTATGAAGGTCTCGACCCCGTCTGACGTCGGCAAGGGCTCCGTTCCACCGGTTCTTTGATGCGCGTTGCTTTGGTCCTTTATCGGCTCCGAGACATGTACTGCTTCTGATTGCCATAACTTTCAGCTCACAACTACAAATAGGAAGATCTCAAGTGTTATGGAAACTATACTGGACCCTCTTGATTCCAGATGAAGTCAACGAGGCTGAATCCTTGTGCAAGTCCTCCTTCGCAGGTGATAAAGTTGAGGGATCGTCGGCTCCATAACTCTTGTCCGAGTCTGATGCTCATAAGGTGATGGTCTCTCCATGGCTTTTGTTCCAATTGCTCCCAATTAGCTCCAAATGACCTGTAAACACTCCAAAAGTGCAAAACTCTCTAGGACCTAATGCAATTCTTAACTAAATTCAAAAGCAAAGACAAATATATGTAAAACTACCTAAATGTATGTATGAGACTCAATATTTGGACCAAAAATGCAATTCTAATTATGCAAATTATGAATATATAAACTCCCTCACACTTATCCTTCGCTTTTCCTCAAGCAAAAAGAACAATGAGAAAGAGAGGTTGAATGCTTGGGAGTTCACATTTCTTAAAGAGAGAGAGTAATCATCAAAAGAGTTTAACTCATGGTCCTAGATACTAATTCTAAATTGTAATACAATCTGGTGTATTCATAAATACTAGCCATGCTCATCACCAAGTGAACCAAACTCAAGTTTAAACCTTCACAAGAATTCCTAACTCCAGCCCTTTGACATTCATTTAAGTATCATGTGGATCATACTCATGCAAATCATGTGAACTCATTTGGTTTGGGACAGGGTTATGAGATTAAAATGATATCATTCCAATGCTTGTGGGTTCAATGCAGCTCAAGGGATCACTCAAGAAGGAATAAACTTTAACAGAAGGTTAAGGGTAAAAGGCAACTAATGCATACAAGAGTAGAATCCCATCTACCCAATGCCACAAGTTGATCAGGGTGCTTTAAATGTGAATTCATAATGCTAAGAAAACAATGCAACACTTGTAATTCTTTAGTCTAGACTTCCAATTCAGATTAATTCATTCCCATGACAGAAATCCCTTTGCAAATTACTTAATCAAGACTTATTCCCATTAGTGAATAAGCAATTAACAAGCATAAGGTTCCAAGTCTAATATGACCAAACAGCCTCTTTGTGCATCAACATAAGAGCTAAGAAAGACTGAATCTTATACAGAAAGATAAAGCAGGCATCACATGATCTCAAATTCCAATCAACTTAGAACTCAAAGCATGACCATTTCTTTCCCAAGACAATGATCACTATACTATTCAGCATTCAAACCTAACTCTCATTAGTGGTAATGATGATCAATATGCATTAATAAACAGTTCTAATATGTCATTTATGCTACAAACAAACATTCCCATGGCATTTAAAACATAAATCCTTAATTTATCTCATTCAGGCATTTCATCAAACACTTTGTGGGTGGAGAAATGCCTAAGTTCTAGACCACAGTGATTATCAAAGATCTAGCATTAAGAGAAGCTAACTAAGGAAGGAAAATGAGATTCTAGAACCTAAACATCATAAATCAAACATCAAAGCACCCTAATCTACACAACTAGAAGCTTAAAAGAAGACCTCTCACTAATCAAGCTTAACACACCTAATCTTTTGCAAGAGGTGATGTTAAACATGATTAGAAGCACAGATAAGAAGGGAGGATGATAAGAAACAACTTTAGATTGATTAAATCCTTGAGATATCTCTTAACAAAATATGGGCTTTCACATAAAGGTAAAGAGAAAAGAGAGAATAAAGCTTTTCTCAACAGATATTTCCTAAAGCATATATATATAGGTAGGGTTTTCTTGATGGGCCAACCCAAAACAAACTAGGTATTGGGCCAAAAAGGCCCTAAAACACGTTCAGAACTAAGGTAGTATCGACCTAATTTCAGTCGGTGCAGGAGCTCGGTGTGGTGTTAAGAAATCTCTGAAATTCAACACTGAGCAGGTTTCACTTGGTGTAGCTCCTCGGTGCAGTGTAATGAAGGTCTTCAGGGGGCAAATACCGAGCATAATTGTGTTTGTGCAGCATCCGACATTTCTTCGGCTCTGAGCTCCCAAAATCCAAAAAAAACTGTCGAGGGATCAAGTTTATATCGACCAGATTCTGGTCGGTATTTGTTCTCGATATGAATGCAAACCGCTTGCACCAAAGCCTTCATAACTCTCTTCTCGCAGGTCCAAACCTTGATCTTCAAACTCCAAGAACCAGATGACGTCCTCAGATCCAAGTTTTATGAAGGTCTCGACCCCGTCTGACGTCGGCAAGGGCTCCGTTCCACCGGTTCTTTGATGCGCGTTGCTTTGGTCCTTTATCGGCTCCGAGACATGTACTGCTTCTGATCGCCATAACTTTCAGCTCACAACTACAAATAGGAAGATCTCAAGTGTTATGGAAACTATATTGGACCCTCTTGATTCCTGATGAAGTCAACGAGGCTGAATCCTTGTGCAAGTCCTCCTTCGCAGGTGATAAAGTTGAGGGATCGTCGGCTCCATAACGCTTGTCCGAGTCTGATGCTCATAAGGTGATGGTCTCTCCATGGCTTTTGTTCCAATTGCTCCAAATTAGCTCCAAATGACCTGTAAACACTCCAAAAGTGCAAAACTCTCTAGGACCTAATGCAATTCTTAACTAAATTCAAAAGCAAAGACAAATATATGTAAAACTACCTAAATGTATGTATGAGACTCAATATTTGGAACCAAAAATGCAATTCTAATTATGCAAATTATGAATATATCAACTCCCCCACACTTATCCTTCGCTTTTCCTCAAGCAAAAAAGAACAATGAGAAAGAGAGGTTGAATGCTTGGGAGTTCACATTTCTTAAAGAGAGAGAGTAATCATCAAAAGAGTTCAACTCATGGTCCTAGATACTAATTCTAAATTGTAATTCATAAAAACTAGCCATGCTCATCACCAAGTGAACCAAACTCAAGTTTAAACCTTCACAAGAATTCCTAACTCCAGCCCTTTGACATTCATTTAGGTATCATGTGGATCATGCTCATGCAAATCATGTGAACTCATTTGGTTTGGGACAGGGTTATGAGATCAAAATGATATCATTCCAATGCTTGTGGGTTCAATGCAGCTCAAGGGATCACTCAAGAAGGAATAAACTTTAACAGAAGGCTAAGGGTAAAAGGCAACTAATGCATACAAGAGTAGAATCCCATCTACCCAATGCCACAAGTTGATCAAGGTGCTTTATATGTGAATTCATAATGCTAACAAAACAATGCAACACTTGCAATTCTTTAGTCTAGACTTCCAATTCAGATTAATTCATTCCCATGACAGAAATCCCTTTGCAAATTACTTAATCAAGACTTATTCCCATTAGTGAATAAGCAATTAACAAGCATAAGGTTCCAAGTCTAATATGACCAAACGCCCTCTTTGTGCATCAACATAAGAGCTAAGAAAGACTGAATCTTATACAGAAAGATAAAGCAAGCATCAATTGATCTCAAATTCCAATCAACTTAGAACTCAAAGCAAGACCATTTCTTTCCCAAGACAATGATCACTATACTAATCAGCATTCAAACCTAACTCTCATTAGTGGTAATGATGATCAATATGCATTAATAAACAGTTCTAATATGTCATTTATGCTTCAAACAAACATTCCCATGGTATTTAAAACATAAACCCTTAAGTTAGCTCATTCAGGCATTTCATCAACCACCTTGTGGGTGGAGAAATGCCTAAGTTCTAGACCATAGTGATTATCAAAGATCTAGCATTAAGAGAAGTTAACTAAGGAAAGAAAATGAGAATCTAGAACCTAAACATCATAAATCAAACATCAAAGCACCCTAGTCTATACACCTAGAAGCTTAAAAGAAGACTACTCACTAATCATGCTTAACACACCTAATCTTTTGCAAGAGGTGATGTTAAACATGATTAAAACCACAGATCAGAAGAGATGATTATAAGAAACAACTTTAGATTGATTAAATCCTTGAGATATCTCTTAACAAAATATGGGTTTTCAAAGAAAAGGCAAAGAGAAAAAAGACAGATAAAAGCTATTCACAACAAATATTTCCTAAAACACATATATAGGTAGGGTTTTCTTGATGGGCCAACCCAGAACAAACTAGATATTGGCCCAAAAAGGCCCTAAAACACGTGCTGAACTAAGGTAGTATCGACCTAATTTCAGTCGGTCCAGGAGCTTTGTGTGGTGTTAAGAAATCTCTGAAATTCAACACTGAGCAGATTTCACTTGGTGTAGCTCCTCGATGCAGTGTAATGAAGGTCTTCAGAGGGAAAATACCGAGCAGAATTGTGTTGGTGCAGCATCTCGACATTTCTTGGGCTCTGAGCTCCAAAAATCCAAGAAAAAACGTCAAGGGATCAAGGTCATATCGACCAAATTCTGGTCGGTATTTATTGTCGATATGAATGCAAACCGCTTGTACCAAATCCTTTATAACTCTTTGCTCGCTGGTCCAAACCTTTATCTTAAAAATCTACGAACCAGATGACGTCCTCAGCTCCAAGTTTTGTGAAGGGCTCGACCCCGTCTGACGTCGGCAAGGGCTCCGTTCCACCGGTTCTTTGATGCGCATTGCTTTGGTCCTTTATCGGCTCCGAGACATGTAGTGCTTCTGATCGCCATAACTTTCAGCTCACAACTCCGAATAGGACGATCTCAAGTGTTATGGAACCTATACTGGACCATATTGATTCTTGATGAAGACATTGGAGGCTGAATCCTTGTGAAAGTCCTCCAAATGACCTGTAAACACTCCAAAAGTGCAAAAATCTCTAGGACCTAATGCAATACCTAACTAAAGACAAAATATATGTAAAACTACCTAAATGTATGTATGAAGCTCAAAATTTGGACCAAAAATGAAATTCTAATTATGAAAATTATGAATATATCAACGAGCCTCATGATCACTAAACAAAAGCGTAGCCAACTCCCAAACTTTTTACTAGTTTTTAAAGAATGTTTTCACTTAAACGCGCCTACGCAGGACATTCCTAGCAAGATAAACCTACTTTTGCAGGAATTCAAAGATTTGTTTCCAGAGGAGACTCCACAAGGCTTGCCACCAATACGCGGCATTGAGCATCAGATTGATTTTATACCCAGAGCTTCACTTCCGAACAAACCAGCCTATAGGACCAACCCTTTGGAGACCAAAGAGCTACAAAAACAAGTCACTGAGCTCATGGACAAGGGACACATTCGTGAAAGCATGAGTCCATGCGCAGTCCCAGTTTTACTTGTTCCAAAGAAAGATGACAGTTGGAGAATGTGTGTAGATTTCCGAGCCATCAATAATATCACGGTGAAGTATCGACACCCTATACCTAGATTAGATGACATGCTTGATGAATTACATAGATCTAGCATCTTTTCTAAGGTATATCTTAAGAGTGAGTATCACCAGATTAGAATGGAAGAGGGTGATGAATGGAAAAACTGCTTCTAAGACTAAGCAGGGTTTATACGAATGGTTAGTCATGCCATTTGGATTAACTAATGCCCCTAGCACGTTTATGAGACTAATGAATCATGTTCTTAGAGCTTATATAGGTCATTTTATTATGGTATATTTTGATGACATTTTAATCTACAGCAAAAACTTAGATGAATATGTGGAGCATCTTAGAAAGTTCTTAGAAGTGCTTAGAAAGGAAACCTTGTATGCGAATTTAAAGAAATGCTCTTTGGGAACAGATAACCTTGTCTTTTTAGGTTTTGTTGTGAGTGCAGATGGAATCAAGGTTGATGTGGGAAAGATAAAGGCAATTAAAGACTGGCCAAGTCTGAAGTCTGTTAGTGAAGTAAGAAGCTTTCATGAACTTGCGGGTTTCTATCGAAGATTTGTCAAAGACTTTAGCACTCTAGAGGCTGCCCTCACTGAGGTCATCAAGAAAAACGTAGGATTCCAATGGGAACAAGACCAAGAAGAAGCATTTCAAACTTTGAAGGATAAGCTTACTCATTCCCCGTGCTTTCTCTCCCTGGTATTGGTGCTGTTCTTATGCAGGAGAAAAGACCCATTGCATTCTTTAGTGAGAAACTTGGAGGAGCTACATTGAACTATCCTACATATGATAAGGAGCTTTATGCGCTTATGAGAGCTCTCCAAACGTGGCAACCTTATCTCTGGCCTAAGGAATTCGTCATTCACACGGACCATGAGTCTCTCAAGTACCTCAAGGGCCAACAAAAGCTGAACAAAAGACATGCTAAATGGATTGAGTTCATTGAAACTTTTCCCTATGTCATCAAGTATAAGAAAGGTAAAGATAATGTTGTTGCCGATGCATTATGTCACAAGTATGTTCTTTTAAACTCTTTAGAGACTAAATTACTAGGCTTTGAACATATCAAGAGTCTATATCCTACTGATGCTGATAATAAAAGGATATATGCCTCGTGTGAGAAGTTTGGTAGTGGGAAATACTATAGAGCCGATGACTTCTTATTCTTTGAAAGTCGTTTATGTGTGCCTAACTCTTCTATTAGAGATCTCTTTGTCAAAGAAGCTCACGCATGTGGACTAATGGGTCACTTTGGCGTTGCCAAAACACTTAGCACAGTCCAAGAACACTTTTATTGGCCACATATGAAGAAAGACATCGAGAGGGCATGTGAGCGATGTGTTACTTGCAAGCAAGCTAAGACTAAGAAACAACCCTATGGTTTGTAGACTCCTTTGCCTATTCCTTTGCATCCATGGCATGATACTTCTATGGACTTTGTAGTTGCCTAGGACCAAGACAGGTAAGGATTCTATCTTTGTGGTTGTAGATAGGTTCTCTAAAATGGCTCATTTTATCCCATTTAATAAAAGCGATGATGCCATGAATGTTGATAATTTGTTCTTTAGAGATATCGTAAGATTGCATGGTATGCCTAGAACTATAGCTTCTGACAGAGATACTAAGTTCCTTTGGAAAACTCTCTGGTCTAAGTTAGGAACTAAACTGCTTTTCTCTACCACATGTCATCCGCAATCAGATGGTCAAACTGAAGTGTTTAGTAGAATTTTGTCTACCTTGTTGCGTGCATTGATTAAAAAGAACCTTAAAACTTGGGAAGAATGTTTACCACATGTAGAATTCGCTTATAATCATGCTAAGCATTCTGCATCTCAGTTTTCCCCATTTGAAAGCGTTTACGGGTTCAATCCCACCTTACCTTTGGATCTAATGCCTTTAACTTTGAGAGAAAGAGTTAGCTTAGATGGAAAGAAAAAGGCAGAACTAGTGAAAAGGATCCATGAGAAGGTGTGTATCAACATTGAGAACAAGACTAAGTACTATGCCAAACATGCTAACAAGAACAGAAAGGAAATGGTCTTTGAAGAAGGAGACATGGTGTGGATTTATTTAAGAAAAGACAGATTTCCAAATGAAAGAAAGTCTAAGCTTATGCCGCGACTTGATGGACCCTTCAAGATCATCAAGAAGATCAATGATAATGCCTACCAGCTAGGCCTTCAAGGTAAGTATTATGTGAGTTCGAGCTTCAATGTTTTTGACTTAGTTCCTTTTCTTGCAGAAGATACAGATTTGAGGACAAATCCTTTTCAAGTGGGAGAGGATGATATGATCAAGACCAGCTTAGGAATGGAGGAGAATAATGGAGAACAAGGAGAGCCTGAACCAGAATCTAATTAAGACCAAGAGCAGCTGAAACCTGAGGAAGCAAGTATAGACGAAGATAAACACTTGCATCTTCTGATTCGTTCAATGACAAGATCAAGGGCAATGAAGTTCAAACAAGTTTTTCACTAGTTATTACACACGAATCAGGGCAATCTTAGGTGTCCTAATCCAGCTACACTGGTTGTGATACAAGCCACTTAGGAGTTCATCAAGGGAGGTATTATTACTTGTGCTCTTTTTCCCTTCGTTTGGTTTTGTCTCAATTGGGTTTTCCAAACAATTTTTTTAATGAGGCTTGCTCACAACACTATTACAAAAGCCCTCTTGATGAAACGTAGCCCAATTTGTTCACAGACTCGGTCAAAGAAGAGAGGAGCCTATTTTCAAATTCAAACTAGTCTAAGTCTTAGCCGTTGAGTCTTTAACTTGTCTTAGCTGTCTTTACTATTTCCCAAGTGTTTCGAGACTGTATATGTATTGCTCTTGTCCTTCTTTTTAATCTATCAAACCTTTTATTCTAAAACTCTCTCTAAAATCGTTTGATCATCATCTTGATTAGTGAATTCGGATTATATCATTTCATTGCAAGCACCACTAGATCTGTTGATAGTCTAAGATATCTTCCATCTCTCTTAGAAGTATCAAGGCTTTTTCCCCAAGTTACACCATATTTCACAACTTCATAATCATTCACTTCTTTCCGCAATATCTCCCATCGTCGAATATTGAGGTCACAACCGTTGGAGAGTAGTCTAGGGCCTGATCCTCACCTAGGATGATATCAACATAGGTAGCCAAAATTAATTCTTATAAGACTTTTTACATATCCCGGAAATCAGGATGTCACAGCATAGCACATGTGGATCTCTACATAGTGAACACCAAAGATGACTCATATCCAGTTATCCTTGGATGGCCCTTCTAAGCAACTTCTGGAGCCATCATGGATTGGCCCAACCGGAGAGTTTCTTTTGAAAATATCAACAACATCATCATCTATGAAGCTACACCACTTAAGAGCAAAAGAGGAAAGCGTAAAGCACAAGCATTCGAACCAGAAGAACTCTGGAGTGATGAAGAACCTGTGAGCGAGAACAAGAGGATTCCAAAAAGGACTTGTCTTAGAAAAAGATCTTATTTGAACTAAGTCTTTTTCTTTGCAAAATTCTAGCTAAGGACTATAAACCAAAGCTATTGATGGGAGGCAACTCATTTAGGTAATTATTTATCTAGTTTGAGTTTCTTTTTCTATTGAAGTTTTGTTTCTATACAGGCCTTTGTATGCATCAAAAAAAAAAAGAAAAAGGAGCTGATCGCGGCCGAGGAGCCTTCAGCCGCGGCCAGAAAGAGTTTTACCGCGGCCAAAGGATGTTCAGCCGCTGCCAAGAGGCGTTTTGCCGCGGCCCCGACAGCCTAGCCCACGGCAAAGCACAATTTGGCCACCCTTGGCCACTTCCACCTCTATCTTGATTCAAATCAGTCCCAATTTGATCAAGCACCAGTCCACATCACCAACCATCCATCATTCCACATCCTACCACCTCCATAACCACCTCAAAATCCATCACCAACACCAGGTAAGTTTTATTTTCCTTCATCTTTTAAATTTTCACATGCTCTATTTCTCATTTTTGCCTGTAGTATTTCACATTGGGGGCAGTGTGATTTAAGTGTGGGGGAGGATTCCATACTTTACTAACCACCTTTTCTTGCATGAGCCCTTGCATTCTGCATTTTTATTTAAAACTTTTCGTCTTTTTTCTGTTTTCTAGGGTTAGGCGATGGAGAAGGGAATTTTTCCCTGGATCCATTGTTCTTTATCCTTTTTATCTAATTAACTTTTCTGTTTCATCTTTTGCATTCGTTCATGACTTTTATAATTCCTTGCATCATGTGATCTGTCCCAGAGAGTCAAGTTTCTAAAGAGTTTTCGAAAGATATATGTTCGATTAGGATTTCTGACTTTCTAAACCATATTCGGGATTTCATCTCTTCTAAGTTGTTCTTATTGCATGAGAGTAGATTCATGACCTATTCTATGAGCCTAGGATCGATCAGAGCCACGAGAGTGCTGTATCAGATCATCCTTGCCTAGCTTCAGAAGAACATAGTCGCTACAGGAATCGAGAGCTACCTGTAGAGAAGATATGAGCAAACGAATTCAGCAATGAATGCATGATCTTATTCTAGGCATGAGAGTGAGAGTTAATTGTCAGATTTAAGTGATTAGTTGGTTAAGATGACAAGACTTGGTTAATCGTACACATGTCTATTCCAGTTCCATGCAGATCCCAGAAATAGATAAGGGTGAATCGCCCAGAAGCTAATTGGAAATGCTTTGACATTGATTAGAGCAAACCAGAGAAGTCTAAATCTCCCATTATGAGTCTAGAGTCCTTAGTTTGAGTCGAACACCTTTCAATTATTCGTTTAGCAACTCATTTGCATTGCATTTTATTTCCCGTAAATATTAGATTAGGTTTAGTTAAGGATCCCGTAACAAAAAACCCCAAACCCCCTTGAGTTTATGACTTCGTTTACTCTCCAAGTTTGGTGTTTTCTTGCAGATTAGACATCTTCCCTGTGGATCGATACCCTAAGTCCTACAACGTAGATCTGTGCACTTTAAGACATTAGGGTTTTATAAATTTAAAACTTCTGGCCAACGGGCTTGCAAAAGACGAGCAACCCTGAGGCCCATCACCTTGTTGACTGAATTTAGAGCTTGAAGATTCACCATAACCTCAACTTTTGCCTTATCCACTTCAATGCCAACCTCTAAGATCTTGTGTCCCAGCTGATTGTGTGGGCCTAGGGTTGTCGTTTTCTACAAGCCCTTTGGTCCAGAAGTTTTTTTACAAGCCCGTTGGACTTAGGGTGTCGATCCATAGGGAAGATGTCTAATCTACAAGAAACATCAAACTGGGAGAGTAAGCAAAATCATAAACTCATGGAGGTTTTGGGTTTTTGGTTCAGAATCCTAAACTTAACCTAATCTAATATTTACTGGAAATAAAACGCAATGCAAATGAGTTGCTAAAAGAATATCTCAAGTGTGTTCGACTCAAACTATAGACTCTAGACTTATAGTGGGCGATTTAGACTTCTCCAGTTTACTCTAAATTGATGTTAAAGCATTTCCAATTAGGCTCCGAGCGATTTATCTTAATCTATTTCTGGGATCTGCATGGAACTGGAATAGACATGTGTATGACTAACCAACTCTCGCCATCTTAATCAACTAATCACTCAAATCTGACAACTAACTCTCGTTCTCATGCCAGAAATAAGATCATGCATTAACTATTGAATTCGTTTGCTCACATCTTCTGTACAGGTAGCTCTCGACTTCTGTAGCGACTATGTTTTTCTGAAGCTAGGTATGGATGATCTGATACAGCACTCTCGTGGCTCTAATCGATCCTAGGCTCAGAGAATAGGTCATGAATCTGCTATCATGCAATATGAACAACTTAGAAGACATGAGATCCAGAATATGGCTTAGAAACTTAAAAATCCGAATCGAACATATATGCCTATCGATGACTCTTTAACAACTTGACTCTTTGAGACAGATCTACATAATGCAAGGAATGATAAAAGATATGAATAAATGCAAAAGATGAAACAGAAAATTTAATTAGATAAAAGGAGAAAGAACAATGGATCCAGGGAAGAATCCCCTTCTCCACGCCTAACACTAGAAAAACAGGGTTTGGTGGCTCAAAATCTCATTACAGAAGTACACACCCGTTTAGGACTGCGAAGAAATGTATTTATAGGTCATAAGGTCTTCCAGGTCTCATTTAGGGCTTCTCTGAAGAGGAATTGCGAAATGGGCTTTGATAATGGGACTTGTGGCTCGGATATGGTCCACTAGGGGTGAAAGTCTTCCGGGGCAGGTAAAACTCTTGTTAGCCGCGGGTGAGAGTTTTCCGGGACTGGTGAATTTAGTCAACTTGTTCTCCATGTATCTTTTGATTACACCGTTGGATCTTCATGATGTAAAGTGCTATGGAAAGCTGATTGTCTCCTCTTGAATGTCTAAAAATTTGACTCTAAGAAAGTCTTCATTTGAGGCTGAACTTCTAATGGTCTGACTCTGAGATAAAAATGTGGATTTCTTCCATTTTGCCATCTTTTCCCCTAAGTTTTCTTAAAAGAGCCTTGAAACTACAAATATAGAGAAATCATAATAAAAGTTCCTTAAAGTGGTTAAAACCTTTGCAAAACCATTTGAAATCAATAGTGAATATGGGTACAAATACAGTGTTATCAACTTCTCCAGACTTAGACTTTGTTTGTCCTCAAACAAAACAAGATCCAATCAGGAAAAATATCATCAACTGAAAAGAGAGTGAACTCATAAGTATCAGTAACCATACCTACTAGACCTTTATTATGGACAATGAATCAATCAGATCAAGTCCAGAAAATTCTCACCAAAGTACATTGCTCTTTTCTATACTGAAAACTAAATCCTAAAGCTTCTATTTATAGGGAAAAGATGGAGAATCTAAAAAGATTTCCAAGCAGCTGTGTCGTGCTTGCTGAAAAGATTCCCGAGCAGCTGCGTCGTGCTTGCGTGTGAAGGCGTAAGCAAGTGAAGCAGGACACGAAGCTGCTGTTTCGTGCTTGGCTTGTGCCGGCGAGTGGAGAGCGTGTCCCAGCGCATGGAAAGCGTGTCCCAGCGTGTGTAGAGCGTTTTCCGGCACGTGCCTGGCGTGTGTCTAAGCTGCTCAAGCAGGCAAGCAGGCTGCTGAATCAAGCTGCTAAGTCAAGCTGCTGAGTCATCGAGCAGCTTTTCCTGACCAATCCATTTCCGACCTTCCAATCGAACCAAAACGACCCACCGATCCACCCGCGCGACTAAAAACTAGACTTCCTTATACAAAAACTTAACTTCTATTTCTAAAACTTAAAGCTCTTGACCATTAATCTTAGCTGCTTCCTTGCTTTTCTAAGCTTTTTCATTGATCGTGTCTTGATCTCTTGAACGGGTTGTTACATGCGGAGCTCGCGAGTCTCCATGGTGGTGCTTCGGATGAGGGTTCCAATCCAGGTAGTTGGAATCACGTCCGAATGGTGATTCACATGCGAAGGGAGCTTCACACAGGATGAAAAAACTTTGCTCGGGATTAGGGTTCCTTCTTTGTTGATCCATGCTTCAAAGATTCTGAAACTAGGGCAAGCAGAAGAAAGAATAAGTAGGAAAATAAAAAGTTATGGTTTTTATGAATTTGGTTTACTTCCTATGGTATTTTGGAAGAAACTTGACATATATATAGTCTTATGCGGCTTCAACCGCCTGAGTTTAGACCTCTAGCGACTAAAATCTTCCCCGGCAACGGCGCCAAAAACTTGATTGCGTGGGCCTAGGGTTGTCATTTTTTACAACCCCGTTGCTCATGAAGTTTTAAATTTATAAAACCCTAGTGTATGTAAGTGCACAGATGTACGTTGTAGAACTTAGGGTGTCGATCCACAGAGAAGATGTCTAATCTGCAAGAAACACCAAACTGGGAGACTAAGCAAAGTCATAAACTCATGGGGGTTTGGAGTTTTTGGTTAAGAATTCTAAACTAAATATAATCTAATATTTACTGGAAATAAAATGCAATGCAAAGGAGTTGCTAAGAGAATATCTTAAGGGTGTTCGACTCAAACTATAGACTCTATACTCAGTGGGCGATTTAGACTTCTCTGTTTTACTCTAATCGATGTCACAGCATTTCCAATTATCCTCCAGGCTGTTTATCTTCATCTATATCTGGAACAATGGCGAAGATCAGAGGATCTTCTGAACCAGACAAAGCAAAGAAAACTGCTACGAAAGGCAAGCAAATTGTTGTTAGAAAGGATGAAGCTTCAACCTCCAAGTCCAAAGGAAAAAGACCTGAAAGGAATGAAGCAGGTGGCGATGGTGAAAGAGCTGTCCAGACAGCTGCTGGAAAAAGAAAAAAGACAGAAAACAAGAGGCATATGAAAAACAAAGAACCATCTTTTGTGATTACTTGAACAAGCTGAGGGAGATGGAGATGGAACCAACTTGGTTTCCTGATTGTGTTCTCCTTGAGAAGCTTAGGATTTTGCAAGATGTGAAGACCATTCTCCAAGTAGCTGGTCTTGGGAACCTGATGGACATGCCTCACCATGCTTACAGTGACTCAACTGCCCAATCCCTTGCTTCACTGCTTGTCACTTACCATAAAGATGAAGGGCATTGTTCCATAGACTTAAAGATTGGGATGGAAAGACATGAGATGACTTTTGCTGAGATAAGTGAAGTCTTTGGTTTTGCCACTGAGAATAGGTCTGATATTGGTGAAGCTTCTGTCACTAAGGAAGAAGGTAGAGGAGCTTTGGAAACTCTCAGCAAATGGAGGTTATCTTGCTGGGATAAGCAAAGCTTCAAATTTGAGGAACCCAGCGATAAGAATGGCTCACAAGGTTGTAGCTCATACATTCTTTGGAAAGAAAGAGTTTGGTTCCATGTTTGAGGAAGAGTTGAGGATTGTGCAAACGGGGATGAATCAGAGTGGTGCACCATTTACAGGGGATGAGGTAAAGCTTTCTATGGCAGCAATTCTAATGAAACATCTTTTACACCTCAAGGACTGGGTTTACACCACAAAGCTCCATAAGCTAATAACACCGGATTTTGACCATTTTTATGGATCATTTTAATATCTTTTACAGGTGTTTTTACTCCATTTTCAAAGGATTTCGATGTTTCCGGATTTTAAAAGACTTTTCAGGTAATTTGGGATAAAGAGGCACAAAATGGAACAAAAAGACTCTTTTGGATAAATGCAGAGCGTCAGAACTCTCATGGAGAGACAAAGACCTTCTCACCGTCTGATCACCCTCAAAATTGGACAACTTATAGAAGAATCAACCAGCTTTCAATTGCACTTGGTTTGGAGACATTCCAACGGTTGGATCTCAAGATATTTCATTAGCCCCGGAGCCACTCGAAGTCGACCAGCAGCTCACGCGACCGTGGCCAACAAGCTATTTGCTGCGGTCAGAAGCTTCCCGACCGCGGCCAATAAGCCAATTGACGCGGTCACAACACTCCCGACCGCGGCATTCAAGCTCCGACTTAAAGCCCACTTATCTGAAGCCCAAAGTCATTCCCAGCCTCAATTCCGGAACCCTAGAGACCATGGAGTATTGGAGACTATAAATACATGTCATTTAGGTCGTTTTTAGAGAGAGCCATTCATACTTTACAGAAACCCTTTTCCTTTAGCCGTTTTTATGAGATTTTTGTAGAAGATTGTTCAAGTCTGAGTTCTTCAATAGAGAAGCTTTCTTTATCTCTTTTCTTTACTGTTTTTCATTACTTTTATTAAAACCAATGATGATGTCGAACTCAGCCATATCTGAGTAGATCCGGAGTTGGGCTTAGGGTTCCCGAAAGGGGCTCTCATAATCGATTAAGACATCTAGGTTTATAGATCTGGGATTTCGACCTGTTCTCTGTTTATTCTTATTCTTATTGCATGCATGCTTGATGGATCACCTAATATCTGATCTAGATAGTTAGTGTTGCGAAAGTTTTCATTAAGTATCAGCCCTAGAATGAAACAGGCGATTTTTCCGTAGGAGTGGAAACCTACCTGCGGCGAGATCGTGAGTATTGACGAGTCTTGTGCAGCTCTTGCGTTCTCTCCCTTCCAGGGCCAGAGAGGAAACCTGCTGGTCAGGGTTGCGAGAAACAGTTGGTTATGATCACGACAGTGTCGTAGTCATACCGCCGTACTCTAGCTCTAGAACCCATATATTGTTATCCATCAATCCCAATCTATCTACCTTAGTGTTAAAACTGATTATGATCCCTTAGAGTTCCCAAAAGCTCAGCGTTTTTAGCCATAGTTTACAATTCCATCGATTTTTACTTGCTTTCTGAGACCTGCATTTCAATTTCCTTAGTTCGTTATTTACTTGCTTTATTTACCTTTCATGCGATATTTTACTTGCCTTATTTTCGTTTAGTTCGATATTTTACTTATTCCATTTGCATTTCATTCGATTTTCTTTACTTGCTTTTTAGGATAGATTTATTTGCTTTCTTTTGTTTTAGTTTAATTCGCAAGAAAAACAATCAACCTTTAAAACCAATTTAGTCTAGACATAAAGTTAAAAACCGTAGAAGAATACCAGGCACACAAATCTCTGTGGATTCGATCCCTAAATACTACAACTGATTAGCTGTGCACTTGCGGCTTTCATTTGTTTTGTTAAGGGTAAAACTTGTTCCCTCACGTAGCGAGCACGCATCAAGTTTTTGGCGCCGTTGCCGGGGATTTGTTTCGCTGCCTTTTGCTATTTTTCTTGTTTTAACTTCTGTTCTAGACACTTGATCTCTAGTTCTTTCTTAAAGTTTTTCTGAACTATCTTTCCCTTCTTTTATCTTTCTCTGAATTGCATGAATACCAGGCGTAGACCTGCAGGAGACATTCCAATTCTAGACGAGATAGACAGACACGAAAGAGAACTTCGAAGACTTAGACGAACGCAAGGAATGGCCAACGACGACCAGCCTGGAGATCCTATTAATCGAAATTTAAATATGGACCAAGAAGGGTCCGAACATGGAGAAAACGAAGAGAATGATCACATAGAAGGTAATCATGCTCGACAAGATGGAGAGGAGGATGAGGTTCTTCCAAGAAACCACCAGAACCGAGAGAGAGAACGACGTGAAGACCTTGATCCACCCATCAATGTAGCCGATGGTGACCACCCAGCAATGCAGCCGAATGAACGCGTGCACCGCCCCATTCTGCCAGCAAATCAACAACGAAGACGAGCCAGGAACCATCGCATAGCTGACTTTGATGCACCTACTCAAAATTTTCAGAATCGATCTGCGATTCAAGTACCATTTCCAAACCGGAATGAGTTTGAAGTCAAGCCTCAAATCATCTCATTGGTGAAGCAAAACCAGTTCCATGGAGTTCCTTCTGAGCACCCAATGGACCATATCGTGCTTTTTGAAGAAATTTGCAGCATGATGAGAACAAACCAAGTTCCACCTGACTATTTAAAGTGTAAGTTGTTCCCTTTTTCATTAGCAGATAAAGCTCACCGTTGGTTGAAGTCTTTGCCTGCAGGATCGATTACTAATTGGGAAGAATGTAGAACTGCTTTCTTGATCCACTTCTACACTAAGTCAAGGTCGAACAATTTGAGAACGAAGATCTCAACCTTTCAACAAGGGCCAACTGAATCTTTCTATGAAGCTTGGGAACGTTTTAAGGAGTATGAACGTGATTGCCCTCATCATGGATTTCATGGATCAAGCCTGCTGAGCACATTTTACCGAGGTTTGCAACCAAAATACAAACTTTCCCTTGATACAGCTAGGAATGGAGATTTTGGGCAAAAGACGATAACCCAAGGAAGAGCCCTCATCGAAAATTTGGCTCAAGCCAATAGCAATGACTGTCCTGAATACGATCGATCGATGAAGCAAGCCGGAACAGACAACAAGGAGATAACCGAGTTGAAGAACATGGTGAGCCAGCTTCTGAAGAGCAACAATAGCCCGATAAATGAATAAGCAATCAACAAGCATAAGGTTCCAAGTCTAAAATGACCAGACAGCCTCTTTGTGCATCACAATAAGAGCTAAGATAGACTGAATCTTACACAGAAAGACATAGCAAGCAATCACATGATCTCAATTCCAATTAACTTAGAACTCTAAACTCGACTAATCATCTCATGAAGGCATTAATCTCTATACTAATCCACTTTCAAACCAAATTCCCATTTGTGAAATATGAATTAATAAGCATTAAGAGACAGTTCTAATATGTCAATTATGCATCAAACAAAGATTCTCATGTGGTTCCATTAACATAAACCCTTAGCTTAGCTCATTCAGGCATTTCATCAAACACCTTGTGGGTGGAGAAATGCCTAAGTTCTAGTTGAAGCTTATAATGAGAGATCTAGCATTAAGAGCAGCTAACTAAGGAAAGGAAATGAGAATCTAGAACCAAAACATCATAAATCAAACATTAAGCACCCTAATCTACACACCTAGAAGCTTAAAAGAAGACTACTCACTAATCATGCTTGACACACCTAATCTTTTGCAAGAGATGATGTTAAACATGATTAGGAGCAAAGATAAGAAGATGAAATGGTAAGAACCAGCTTTAGTTTGATTCAACCCGCTAGATATCTCTTAACAAACTCGTTTTGGACTCAAAGGGGAAAAGAAAAAGAAGATTAGGGTTTTTCTCCCAAAAAACTATTTACACTAAGGGTCTTGGACCGGGTCAGCGCAGGACAAACTGGGTACTGACCCGGCTCAGTTGGGTCTGGTGGCTGGTGTGTGAGATGGTCACGTCCATGGCTGACCCGCACACCCATCTCGCACCAAAAGGTGCTCAAGACTCCTAGATGTCAACTCCTTTCTCTGCCGCACATCTATCTAGCACTTCATCTTGCATGTTCTTGTGCGGCTCAGTTCAGCTCCATCCCCACTCGCAAGTCCAGGTTGCACACTCCAGACTGTATATGTGCGAGATGGTCACGTCCCTGCTCAGGTCGCACGCCCAAGTCGGTCTAAATTGCGAACACATGTGCTAGATGCTTCCATTTCATGTCCAACTCGCAAGCCTATCACACACAGCTTTGTGGACTTAGTCAAATTTGATTCTGGAAGTCTCTACCTTGCTCGGAGTCTCCTTACCCTCATCTCTAAAGTCGCAACTTGTTTCCAGAGCATGAACATTCATGGGTGCGAGTTAATCAAGTCGCACACCCAAGTAGCATCATTTCTCATTTTCTCGGACCACTCTGCGTTTGATGCATCATAACTCCTGGAATACTGGTCCAAATGGCTTGGTTCAAACTCCAGTGGAAAGGCATCTCAATTATCTAGAATGTTGATAAAGATTGCAAGTTCTTCAGAGGAATAGAAGGGTTTCTGGAGGGTGGATCTTTGACGTGCATTGCACGGGTCCAAATCAGCTTCTAGACATGTCTTCCTTCCGGTTGCAATATCTCCTAGCTCACGACTCCATATCTCATGATTCCAAGCGGTCAGGAAACTAGACTCAGTTCTCTCAAACTTCTATGAAGACCCCGTAAACCAAATCGGAAGGTAAGGCTTCCCAGTAAAGACGTTTGAGGCATATCGGGTTTCTCCGGAATGACTGCAAGACATGTTTATCTGCCGGTGGCCATATCCTTCGGCTTAGTGCTCCAAATGCCTTGATTCAAACTGTTCTTGAAACAAGACTCAATTATATTGATCTTTGATGAAGACCCCGGAAGCTAAATCGGCCGGCAAGATCTTCCGGTAACGGGATTTCTAAGATGTATCTGCACCCGAGAGTTTTGGCCGAGAAGCTTAACGACCAGTACGTGTTTTGGCCGAGAATCCTACCCGCAGTATGTATTTTAGCCAAGAATCTCCGACCAGCAGTACAGCCTTTTTGCCGAGAAGCTCCATAATGCCCTTTTCACCATTTTTGATCATTTCAACTCTATTTCTTCATCTGGTTCGCATTCTCCACTTCAAATAGGCCCCATAAGCACATGTTTAACACTCCAAACCATGCAAAACTCTCTTAGACCTAATGCAATCTCCTAAGTCCTAAGACAATGTCTAAAGACCTAAAATGTATGCAAATGAGCCATGATTTGGACTCAAATATGTACACTAAATGATGCAATTTATGAATATATTATCCCCATCGAAAATCCCTTTGACCCAACAATAAAACTACTCAAACATGATGAACGAAATCAAAAACATAGTATTAAAAAGTAGAGCAATACTCAAAATTGAAAAAGAAAGAACAAGGGTTCAAGAGATAAATTTTTCTCTCCCTAAACCTAATAACAAAAGCTTAAAGTAAATTTCTCCTAAGTTATTTTGTCTCTCTTCTTCTCTCTATAAAAACGACCTAAATGATAAGTATTTATAGTCTCCAATGCTACATGGTGTATAGGGTTCCAGAATTCAGGCTTAGAAAATGATTTGGGCTTTAGAAATGGGCCTTCTAACTTGGAGTTGGCTAGCCATGTTCGGGAAGTGCGTGGCCGCAGGGAATGGATGCTTGGCCGCAGTCGCGTAGCCTCTGACCGTGGTTAAATGGCTGTTGGCCGCAGGTGGAAATGATTGCCGGCTGGTTTACGGAACATCTTGGTCTTCGCGTAACTTATGATTGAACCGTTGGATTGCCAAGCTGTAAAGTGTGCTGGAAAGCTAATAGTTCCATCTTTTAGATCTTCAAATCTGAGCTCGATCAGACGATGAGAATGCCTTCAATTTGGGGGTGAACTTCTGATGGTTTGACTCTGAGCTGAAAATCTAGTCTTCTATTCATTTTGTTAAGCGTTTCCCTAAAATTCCTGAAAAGAGCCTTGGAACTACAAATACTAGAAAAATGTAATAAAAGTACTTGAAAGCAATTAAAAAACATAGAAAAAGTATTTCAAAACGATCCATAAAAGTGGTCAAAATACGGTGTTATCAACTCCCCCAGACATAAACCTTTGTTTGTCCCCAAACAAAGCAAAAGCCTAAACTGGTTAAGTGAAAACAAAAATAGGGAATGCACAAATCTCAGAGACATGAACTCCTAAACGAGGACCAAAGATCGTGCCTCAATCCACAATTTAGTCTAGAAAATTCTCACCAAGACACAAAAGATACTAGTCCACTTTTTCCGTCATGCAAAACTTAAATAATCTAAATCTTGATTCCAGTCAACTAGCTCTCTATATTCATTAAGTGCAGCAGTGAATTCTCATTAAAGACATCATCCAGGGTGGACGGCGTTTGGCATTAAACGGCTGTTTAAGTGGTGGAGTTAAAGTGTTTCGGGTAAGCTGATGACTCTGGAGGATGCAAGATAATATGCAAAACCGTAAGAGAGATAAGGACCTGTTGATGACCGCAATTTTCAGTCACTTCTTCTTGCCCAATGTTGTTGCATAATCCTTCCTCCTTTGTTGTGAACAGCTATTCCTCCAGACTTAGATTCTTTCCGGGAATCAGAAAATAATCTCCAAAACTCCATAAAATTGAACTCTATTTGCCTTGGGACTTAAAATTCGACCTCTCTAGACTCTCTAAGGCTTTTATTTCCTTTTAATTCTTATTTTCAGATTTTTTTGTTTTTTGTGGAAAAGGGAAATGCCTTTTAAAAGAGATAGAGACTAGAGGAAGAGATTGTACCAAAATATGTGATTTTTACAAGGCAAACTGAGCTTCCTCTTGTGTTGAATCCTTCCGGAAATTTTTCCGACAAAATCGCAGGTCTCTGTCTTTGGTGACTGAAAACTGCGTCGTTCCTCTTTCTCTCGTACGTTTTTGCACATATCTGCATATAAGATAATAGAAAACAAGAGTGCATGTGGTTTGAAAGAGGCTTGGTTAAGGTGGGGAACTAGCTAAAGATGAACTAGCCATTCAAGATCAATAGAGAGCGGTAAAAGGGTAAAGGAGTCCTGAATGTATGATTCGTTTCCCTAGTCTAATGCTTTAATGAGAGAATTAAGTCCAAGTTAAGTCCAAATAAAACAGAGCTAGTGTATTCCTTCATCTAAATCAAAATCATTCAAATTCCTTAGGGTACTTTGTTTCAAATGTGCTTAGCTACTGCCTAGTCTAGTCCTAAATCATGAATGAGCATGTCACTAGGAACAGTCTAAAAGCACACAGTCAACTATCATTGATTCATGTTCACCATTCCCTTTAAAACGCATTTTGTTTTGAAAATCGATTTTGAAAAACTTTAAGGAAAAAGCAAAAAGTGTAGATAATGCAAGACTCATGAAAGAAAAGTGGTTAGAAAGGGATGAAATCCTCTCCCAGACTTACATCACACTGTTCTCAGTGTGGAACAAGTCGAGACTGGATGAGAAGAATGCATAGAAAATCGAATTTGTAAGGCCAAAGAAAACTTACCTGGATCTAGGATGCTGGTGGAGATGGACCGGATTCATTCGTAAAGATTTGGGAAGGTGATAGGTGGTGATGGATGGTGGTGGGAAGTGATGAATGAGGTGGAGTGGGGCTTGGTGAGGTGTAATGAGGTGAAGTGGGTAGTTTGGGGTCGGGTATCATCTAAAAGACCATTTACCGCGGTCAGGAGTCATACGACCGCGGTAAACTGGTGCTCGGCCACGGTCGAAGTGGTGTTTGACGCGGTCCAAGCTCTCACGACCGCAAGGGCTTAACTGCGGCCTGTTCTTGCTTCTCTTTGGTTCCTGCTGGGCCGAGCAGTCATGGACCATCCTTCTTTTTGGTTTTTTTGGTTTTTTGATTTTTTTAGCTTTTTTTTTATTTATAAGAAACGCCTGAAACTAAGAAAAATAAAAATATCAATAGAAAAATAAAGAAAAATCCTAAAGAAAACAATACCTAAATGGCTTGCCTCCCATTAAGCGCTTATGTTTTAAGTCATTTAGCTCGACTTTGGTGTAGGACGTTGCTTAATCCAATGAAGAAGAGTTTGTCCTAAGACAAGTCTTTTTTGAAATCTCCTTGCTTTGCCTAGCAGGTTCCTCATCACTCCAAAGTTGTTCTTCAAACTCTTCTGTTGCAGAACGTTTTCCTGCCTTGTTGTTGTATGGAACAGATTCTGTGAAGACATCTTTGTCGACATTAGCAAATGAAATCCTCCGGTTTGGACAGTCCATTATAGCTCCGGAATCACTGGATATGCTGCGTCTCTTGTTTCGACAATGTAGAAGTCGACAAGCATAATGTAATCTCCTATTCTCAAAGGAATGTCGTGGGCTATTCCTTTAGGTGTTTCATTGGAATCATCAGCTAGACTAATCTTCTCTTTAGTCCTGTGCAGGTGCTTCATACCAAGTCTCAAAGCAATTGCCTTGGACATCATGTTAAGACAAGCTCCAGAATCACAAAGTATATCTTTAAACATTTCACATCTAATAGAACAAGAGATGAGAAACTGACCTGCACCTTCGATTTTGTGAAGTGTTCGAACAGGTTTACCTCTTCTGGCATGATTGAACAAGTCTTCTATTTCAGGGATTGATTCCTTGCTCTCACAGAAGTAATGGCCTATCATGAAGTCTTTGCAAGCTCTGGTAAAGGTGATTCCTTCAGGCAAATTTCGAACTACATGATTGAACTCATCAAGCTTTTGTTTGTTGATTTTGTTGGTGTAGTAGCTTCATTCTTCAGGCTTTTGAAGATGAATTGCATAGACAGCTGCTTCTGGTGATATTAGGTATCAGGCTCGCATAAAGTACTTATGGATGTCTTCTTTAGACTCCTTACAATACCTGAAAAAGACTTGTAGGCAACCAAATTTCCAAATATCATCAAAGCTGAGGTGAGTAGGGAATGTCTTGACCAGATTGTTAAACACTATCAGCTTCTCTCTACTGATGTTGTTAGTGATCCATTGAATTTACCCCGTACTTTCTTCTGAGGAATATCCTGCGTCTGGATCCTTTACAAACAATCCATACTCTTCATCTTCAGAGTATTGTTCTTCATACTCATCTTCACAAAACAAGGCCATGTTGCAGGGTAATGGCTTGTCTTCGTCTTCAGATTCTCGAGTGCTGATGGATCAAATTAGTTGTTGGAAGAGAGGTCTAGATACTTCAGAAGGTGCTTCAGACGAACAACTGCTTGTATGGGCCGAACATGACTGTTTTGGAACGTTTTTTAGTTGGCCTTGGCTGCAGGAGACGTGACCACGGGGAAACGGCCACCAGAAAACGCTTATTTGCCGCGATCACAGGTGACGCGACCGCGGGAGAGTGCCTCCAAATTGAGTGCCTGCAATTCCTTGCTCTTTTGCTTCCTGAATGATCTCCTGGGTCTTCTGGCTTGTTGTGCTTCCTTTCTAGGCTCAAGTATTTAGTTTGGGCTGCTGGAATCTGCTCTTCAAGTTCTTCTATGATCTCCTCAAAATTTTCTTCAACTTCATCAAGAGCATATACTACTTTGTCCATGGTTGAATCAAGTTCTTCGGAACTTCGACCTTGAAGTCGTAAGACTCGTTCTTAGCTTCGTTGAGGGCCTTGTCCACATCATCGAGTTCGAAATCTAGGTCCATGACCTTGTTCTAAGTGTTGTGGAGCTCATAGTTGTGCTTCGCTTGTTCATCCTCCATGCTGTCAAACCTATTAGCGATCATGGCTGCGTCTTTGGTTGCTCGTTCCTCTATCGACTTAACCTGGGAAGCAAGGTTATCAATCTTCTAGTTGAAAAGCTTTGATATTTCATCAATCCTTTCGTTTAGAGCAGCTGTAGTAACTTCTTGAGCTTTGATGAACTACTTGATGACGGCTTCAAGCTGTCAATCGACTCCTAAATGTAGGGTTTACCATTGGAGGCGCGTAGGGCTCGTCGAGGAATGCTCAGTAGTTTTGATCTGAGCTTCGAACTTCATCGTAGAGATCGCGTATGTATTGCTCTTCTCTGCGTCCGGTGACTTTAAGAGTGTTGTAAAAACCTCCCTCGTAGTAGGGATTTGGATTTATAGGGTTCATTGCTTCGGGAAATGAAATAAAAGAACCAAAAATGGAAATATGTAGAAAAAGGGTTTTAGAGTCGATTTACCAACCTTTCTAAGGGTTTTGTGGAAAAGAAAACGCGTGCCTTCCCCGACAACGGGCCAAAAACTTAATGTGTGTCTGCGTTAGGGTTGTCAAGTTTTACCCTAAATGAAATCAATACCCGCAAGTGCACATCTGATCAATTGTAGTACTTAGGGATCGAATTCACAGGGAAGGAGGATCTTTCTTGCAAAAGCCTTCGAAAGAAATATAAAGTAAGGAAGTCTAGAACCAGGTGATTTTTATAAGGGTTTTGGTGGTCTCTTTAAAACGTAAAAACTAATCTTAACGAGAAAATACGAGAATTAAAATGACCTAATAACTAAACTTAATGAAATCGACTAAAAAGGAGAAAAAAACGGCTAAACCTAATTACTTAAATAAAAAAAATCGATTAAGAGAATGAAAATGATGAACTAAAGCTTGAAATAAAATCTGTGAAAATCAATAGAAAAGAGGCGATGGGTTTCCGGGAAGTTTTCTCCAGGATATGAACGATTCAAAACATTGCTAAAGAGTAAATTTGATAAGAGCTTAGCTAAAACTTTTCGAAATAGAGTCACAGACGTATGAAAACGCCACTGTTGTGATCATAGACAACTATCTCTCTCAACCTTGACCAGTAGGTTTCCACACTGGCCCTGGAAGAGAAAATATGCATTATGTTTAAGACTCGTCAGCATTCACAAATCGCCCATAGGTAGATTTCCACTCCTATGTTTGTTTTGATCTCCCAAACTAGATCTGACACCGGATGAACACTTTCGTGTCACCAAGCATCTGGATCAGATTATAGTTCATGACACTATTATCATGCATTAAAAGTAAATTCAGAAGAAAAAGTTCTAAGATTCGGCTTCAATAGCTCATGGAATCCTCATCCAACATATATATCCCCATCAAAAATCCCTTTGACCCAACAACAAAACTACTCAGACATGATGAACGAAATCAAAAACATAGTATTAAAAAGTATAGCAATAATCGAAATTGAAAAAGAAAGAACAAGGGTTCAAGAGATAGATCTCTCTCTCCCTAAACCTAAAAACAAAAGGTTAAAGTAAATTTCTTCTAAAGTATTTCGTCTCTCTTCTTCCCTCTGTAAAAACGACCTAAATGATAAGTATTTATAGTCTCCAATGCTCTATGGTGTCTAGGGTTCCGGAATTAAGGCTTAGAAAATGATTTGGGCTTCACAAATGGGCCTTCTAAATCGGAGTTGGCTGGCCGCATTTGGGAAGTGCGTGGTCGCGGGGAATGGATGCTTGGCCGCGGTCGGGTAGCCTCAGGCCGTGGTGAAATGGCTATTGGATGCAGGTGGAAATGCTTGCCGGGACATCTTGCTCTTCGCGTAACTTTTGATTGAATCATTGGATTGCCAAGCTGTAAATTGTGCTGGAAAGCTGATAGTTCCATCTTTGAGATCTCCAAATTTGAGCTGGACCAGACGGTGAGAAGGCCTTCAATCGGGGGTGAACTTCTGACGGTTTGATTCTGAGCTGAAAATCTGGTCTTCTATCCATTTTGTTAAGCTTTTCCCTAAATTTCTTGAAAAGAGCCTTGGAATTAAAAATACTGGAAAAACATAATAATAGTACTTGAAAGCAATAAAAACATAGAAAAAGTATTTCAAAACAATCCATAAAAGTGGTCAAAATACGGTGTTATTAGTACTGAATTGCCAACTCAACCTTGTACCCGTCAGGACACCTGATCGACGCGAAGTTACGCTCCAACAGCTTCCTCCAACGGTCAGCCCTCACGAAATCAGTCCCACCACTGTAAGTCTCCATGCTGAACTCCCTAATAAGCTTCAGCATCTCATGGAAGGTGGGGATCTGTGGTTGGTATCCATGCACTGGCGGTGGCACCTGCATCGGAGGTGGAGGTGGCATATCTTGTCCAACATTTCCGTGCACTGGTGGCTGACCTGCGGCCACACCTGGAACCACTCCCGGAGCAACACCGACTGCTGGAATGTGCCCCATCAATGGTCCATGCATCTGCTGAAGTCCCTGCAACACGGCCGCACGTACAGCTGCTGGTTGAACCACCACAACTGCTGGTTGACCATTTGCAGCAACATTCTCCTGTCTAATGACGGGTACTTCTTCCTGCGGTTCAGTTGCATTTCGGTTATGGTTTCCATTTCCGTTGCGACGAGTTCTTGATTTCCTGAAAAATGACACGTTCGGATCAGATCTTTCACCTAGAGAATCAATGAAGATTGACTCGGGTCATGGTTGTTGCTTCCCTATTCTCTAACCCCCATAAGAAAAAGTAGATTTTTTTTTTTTGAAATCCAAAATTCAATTTTTTTTCTTTTAATGCGAAAAATCCAAAATCATAAAAAAAAAATTAATGCGAAAAATCCAAAATCAGAATTTTTTTTTTAAAAACCGATTCAAAATTCGAACAAGTCCCAAAACACCTCCCGGGTCAGAACCGGTTTGGCTAACCTTAGGCTCTGATACCAAAATTGAGACACCCTAATCTTGCAATTTAAACCTAACTTGATTTACACTCATCTAACGGCTTTTAAAAGAATAATAAACTCATTAAATATCTATTTATTGTCAGAAATCCTTTATTAAAAATAAGTAAACCGGGAACTCGAAACGTCTTAACAATAAATCAAATCTTCGATATTTAAATAAAAACTAAAGAAAATATAATGAAATCCTTACTGAAAATAATTAAATAAAATGCGCTATGGTCCCCGGAACCAACACCGCATCATTCGCCACAAGCACTACTCTTCGGTCTCACCTGAAAAGAAAGAGAGAGGGATGAGTAACAAGTTACTCAGTGAGGACGATCATACCTGTCTACTTGATCTATACGAAGAATTAAACATAACCACATATATGTCTACTTAACCTAAGATTAGACAAAGAACAATCATAACTATTTCACAAGTACACAGAAACCTAACACACAAATTCCCACTCACGAGAACGTCACACTGTTTAAATCTGGTGACTCGTCATCCACAAATCTCACAAGTCCGTCAGCCCCTGTACTGGCCAGACTTCCTCTGTGTATAGTCCAGCCATGGTCCCACTTCGCAAAACTTCCTCCATGAAGACCAGCTAGCAATCCGTCCATAGGCCGGGATCAAACATGCGCTCTAACTCGCCTAAACTAACACCAATCAACAATACATACACCAGTTCTCAAAGAATCATTCATGTTTGTTTTAATTACCAATCAATCTCTAATTCTAGGTTCAGCACACACATATACAACTATGTCTAAGACAACTGGTGAGAAGGTCTCCTCTATAATGTCTCCTAATTTGGGATGATCAGACGGTGAGAAGGTCTTTTTTGTTTCCAAACTTCTCACGGCCTGAATTTATTCAAAAATGTACTTTTGCTCCAAAATGTACTCCTAAACTCCAAGTTTCCTTAAAAGCTATTTAAAACTCTAAAACATGGAAAACACTTATAAAACCTTTAAAACTGAGTGAAAACACCTGCATAAGATATTGAAAGTGATCCATAAAGTGGCCAAAATCAGGTGTTATCAGTATTCTCCATCGTTCCAGCCTGTTCCGCGACACCGACTTCCCCACCGGCCATGTGAACCTGATGCTAGCTCACACGTTCCAGCATTTTCACAACACCGGGCACAGCATCAGCCAAAGCTTGCCCGGTGTAATCTCCATCGTTCCAACATTTTTTACAACATCAGGCACAACACCTGCATACCTAACCTGGCGTGTTCTCCCTCGTCCAGACCTGCTCCACAACACTGATGCAATTGTAAACAGGGTTGGTCGGTTTTCGTTTTACTAAGCTTCAGATTTTAAATTTATAACCCCTAAATGTCTGCAAGTGCACAGATGTGCGCTGTAGTACTTAGGGTATCGATCCACAGAGACTTATCTGTTTCAGTACGAATTCACGGCAATGCTTAAATCATACTACAACTAAACAATTTGGGTTTTGGTTTTGGGTTTTGGTTGTCACTAAATCTAAACTAGAAAGCTAAACAAGTAAAAGCAAATAAAAACGAAAGCAAGTGCAAGCAAGTAAAAATCGGTTATGAATGAAAGCAAGTAACAAGCGAATGAAAGCAGAATGGAAATCGAAGGTTGTAAGCAATGAAAGACAAACGTTGGGGCTCAAGGGGTTTTCGCAGAGGTTCATGGACTAAGCTATGTCGATTTTAAACAAGTGATAAAGGTAATCAACTACGTATGTTATAGAACTCGAGGCACGGAAGTATGAATAGCCTACTTTCGCAGCACTAAACAACTATCTCTCGCAACCCTGATCAGTAGGTTTCCACTCTGATCCTAGAAGGGAGAAAGCGCAATAGCAGAACAAGACTCATCAACATTCACAACTCAACTACAGGTAGGTTTTCACTCCTATAGAATTATTGCTCGTTTCACCCTAGTTCAGACAATCAATGAAAACTCTCGCAACATATCATATCAGATCGGCTTCTAAGTGGCCAGCAAAGAATCACACAGTAAGATTAAAGGCAAACGAAGAACATCTAGAAGATTAATAATCCTAAATCTATCGATTCATAAGCAAAGACACATGAAATTCCCTTTGAACAATCCCTTTAAACCCAACTAACTACTCAAACATATTGTAACAAAGCATCATAGAGTATTGAAAGTACAGGAAACTAAAGAAAAGAAGGAAGAAAAACGAAGAACGGAGAAGCAGATGGAGGCGCGATGTCTTCCTCCAGCATTGGCTCCTCCTTCAAGGGCGGCGGCTCCTAGGGTTTGTGAAGCACCCACACGAAATCTCTCTCTCTTTCTATCTTATGTCGTCTACCCACCTTTAGGAATGACCTAAAAGGGGTATTTATAGCTTCTGGGGTGGTTGTGGACACTTAGGGTTTCAAAAATAACGAAAAGAATTGATCTGGGCTTTAATTAAGTCGTCTGGAAAGTGAACGACCAAGTTCCGCGGTCGCGGTGGCTCTACCCGCGGGAAAACAGGTGTTGGCCGCGGTCCCGGCACATGCTCTCTTCCGGAACTGCATTTTCTGTCATTCTTGCATCGGGAGTATCTGAAGATCTAACCGATGGATTGTCTCCAAACTAAGTGCATTAGAAATCTGCTTGGATCCTATATGTTGTCTCAAATTTTGGGGGTGATCAGACGGTGAGAAGGTCTTCATCGCTTGTCATACTTCTGACGGTCTGTATTTATCCAAAATTGCTCATTTGTTCCAAATTGCATATCTTTTGCCCAAGTTTCCTGTAAAGTCTTTTGAAACTCTAAAACATTGAAAACACTTTAAAAATCATTGACAACATAGTTAAAACACCTGCATAAGACATTATTATGATCCATAAAAGTGGTCAAAATACGGTGTTATCAACTCCCCCAGACTTACCGCAGAAACTAAATAATATCTCAGTGACCATCCTTCTAAACCATAACTTATCGTGAAACATCTATTTGGATCTAGTCTAGAAAATTCTCACCAAAATACAAGCAAACTAGTCCGTTAATCCGTCATGCCAAAATCTACACACTTAGATCTAACTTCCAGTCAACTAGCTCTCTACATTCATTAAGTGTAATGGTGAATTCTCATCAAAGACATTATTCAGGGTAGACGGCGTTTGGTATTAAGGGCTGTTTAAGTTGTGGAGCTTAGGTGTTTAGGGTTACCTGAAGATTTGGAGGATGCGAGATATTATGCAAAACCGCAAGAGAGAGAAGGACCTGTTGGTGATCGCAGATTTTCAGTCACTTCTCCTTTGCCAATTGTTGTTGCATAATTTTCCTTCTTTGTTGTAAACAGCTGTTCCTCCAGACTTAGATCTTTTCCGGGAATCATAAAGATAATCTCCAAATCTCCATATAATCGAACACTAGCTTGCCTCAAGTATAAAATTCGATCCTCCTAGACTCTCTAAGGTTTTAAATTTCCTCTCCCTTCATATTTTTCTTTTCTTTTTCGGATATTTTTTTTTCGGAAAACGTAAACACCTTTTATAGAGAGGGAGTCTAAGGGACGAAATTGTACCAAGATTTTGAAGTTTTTCCAAAGGCAAACTGAATTTTCTCCTTTTGTTGAATCATTCCAATGAAATCGCAGGTATTCGTCTTTAGTGACTGAAAACCGCGTTGATCCTCTTTCTCTCCAACGTTTTTGCACATATCTGCATATAGAACAATGAAAAACAAGAGTGCATGTGGTTTGAAAGAGGGTAGGTTCGGTGGGGAACTAGCTATTGATAAACTAGCCATTCAGGATCATTAAAGAGTGGTAAAAGGATAAAGGAGTCCTGAATGTATGATTCGTTTCTCTGATCTAATGCTTGAATGAGAAAATTAAGTCCAAATTAAGTCCATATAAAATGAGCTAGTATATCCTGTCAGAAAGAATCTCCATGAATAGAAGTCCTCTAGGGGGATTTCGTAAAGCAAGTACTTAGCTACCGCCTAGTCTAGGCCTAGATCACAAAAAGAGCAAAAAACGAGGAAATAGCGTAGAAGCACACTGGTCTAATTCATCATAGTAATGTTTATTGTGTTCCTGGTTTGAAAACTTTTTGAAAAACATTTTAAAAACGATTTTTGAAAAGTTTTATGAAAAACATTTGAAAAACTTTTTGAAAAATTTTATGTGTCCAAAACAACCTCAAAACAAATCAAATTTCATTAGTAACGGATGAACATCCTCCCCCAGACTTATTTCACACTGTCTTTTGTGTGATAAATCTTCGAAAGAATGGTAAAGAAAATAGTAAAGTTGAAATGTTTAAGTGAACTTATCGTGTTGGAGAATGCTGCTCGTCTTTTGTATTTATTCTTCCTTATTGAAAACCTGAAATTAAATGAAACAGAAACAAAGCAATGGAAATAGAAAATAAAGGTCAAAGGGAAATAGATAAAATACCAAGTGGGTTGCCTCCCACTAAGCGCTTGTTTCAAGTCATTAGCTTGACATTGTTGCTCGATTAGACTTAACTGGGATCGTGACACTCCTTGACTTCATCCTTGGCCGAGGATGGATCAATTAAAAACATCACTTCTCTTTCGTCTTCTGTTTCTTCAGCCAGATATGGCTTTACACGCTGTCCATTCACTGTAAATGAGTTTCCGGTTCTGTCCCACAGGACAATGGCTCCGTATGGCTTGACTTCCTTTATCGTGAACGGTCCTGACCATTTTGAACGTAATATTCCTGGAAAAAGCTTAACACGAGAATTGAAAAGAGTACCTTATTGTAGGTGGAAAAGTTCTATGAATAATGTTCTTATCATGATATGCTTTAGTCTTCTCCTTATAGATCTTCGAGTTTTTGTAAGCATTGTGTCGGATTTCTTCTAACTCGTGAAGTTGAAGTAGTCTTCTTTCTCCAGCTGTTTTCAAGTTCATGTTCATCTCCTTGATAGCCCATTGCGCCTTATACTCGAGTTCTACTGGAAGGTGACATGCTTTTCCGTAAACTAGGTTGAATGGTGTCGTTCCTAATGGTGTCTTGAATGCTGTTCGATATGCCCATAATGCATCGTCAAGCTTTGTAGACCAATCTTTGCGATGAACTGCAGTAGTTTTCTGCAAAATCGACTTAATTTCTCTGTTTGAGATCTCTACTTGACCGCTGGTTTGGGGATGGTATGGAGAAGCAACTTTATGTGTAACTCCATTCTTTCTAAGAAGATTCAGAAAACTCTGTTGATGAAATGCGATCCTCCGTCGCTTATCACAATTCTAGGAACTCCAAAACGCGGGAATATAACAGATTTAAACAGCTTCATGACAACTTTCGCATCATTGGTGGGACTAGCGACTGCTTTTACCCACTTAGAGACGTAGTCTACTGCTACTAAGATGTATTGGTTTCCAAAAGAAGTAGGAAAGGGTCCCAAAAAATCTATTCCCCAGACATCGAAAATTTCAACTTCGAGAATAAAATTTTGAAGCATCTCATTCCTTTTGCTTATGTTACCCATCCTTTGGCATTTATCGCATCCCGATATATAAGCTTGAGTATCTTTGAACAAAGTAGGCCACCAAAAACCTGCTTGTAAGATCTTTGAAACGGTTTTAAAAGTTGCAAAGTGTCCTGCGTAAGACGAGCTATAGCATCCGAATAAAATTCCTTCCATCTCTTCTTCAGCCCCGCATCTTCAGAATAACCCATCAGCACATCTCTTGTAGAGATAGGGTTCATCCCAAAAATAATGTCTTACGTCTTTCATAAACTTTTTCTTCCTATACCCAAAGAATTGTGGTGGTTCTACATCAGCTGCTAGGTAATTTGCTATGTGCCTAAACCATGGGGTGTTGAAAGCATCTGTTCTTCGCATGAGTGGACGTGGTGTTGCGGTATTGGCATTGGTGGGGGTTGTATCTATTGCATAGATGTTTTCTTCTGGCAAACTGTCATTTAAAGGCAATCTTTCTTCAACTCGAATTCGTGAAAGATGGTCTGCAACTCCATTATCTACTCCTTTCCGATCTCGAATTTCGATGTCGAATTCTTACAGTAGGAGGATCCATCTTATCAACCTCGGTTTAGCGTCTTTCTTAGACATTAAATACTTGATTGCAGCATGATCAGTATGAACTATGACCTTAGATCCTACGAGATAAGAACGAAATTTCTCAAATGCAAATACGACAGCTAGAAGTTCTTTCTCTGTTGTAGCATAATTGCATTGAGCTTCGTCTAGAGTTCTGCTTGCGTAGTAGATTACGTGCAGTTTCTTATCTTTTCGTAGGCCAAGCACTGCTCCGACTGCATAGTCACATGCATCGCACATGATTTCGAATGGCAGTTCCCAATCAGGTGCTTGCACGACTGGAGCGGAGACAAGGGCTTCTTTGATCTTATGAAACGCGGCTAAGCACTCATCATCGAACTCGAAGTTCGTTTCCTTGCAGAGCAAATGCGTAAGAGGTCTAGCTATTTGAGAAAAATCTTTTATGAAACGCCTATAGAATCCTGCGTGTCCTAAGAAACTACAAATTCCTTTTACATTTGTGGGTGGTTGTAGGCTTGTCATGACCTCGATTTTAGCTTTGTCAACTTCAATACCTTTTCCGGAAATTCTGTGCCCAAGCACAATTCCGTCTCGTACCATGAAGTGACATTTTTCCCAATTTAATACTAAGTGCTTATCTTCACATCTTTGCAGAACTTTACCAAGGTTGCCTAAGCATTTTTCAAAAGAAGATCCATAGACAGAGAAATCGTCCATGAACACTTCCATGAAATCTTCAATAACGTCTGTGAAGATCGACACCATGCACCGCTGGAAGGTAGCAAGGGCATTACACAATCCAAAAGGCATACGTCGGTAAGCGAACGTGCCATGGACAAGTGAATATCGTTTTTTCTTTATCCTCCGGGCGAATAGGAATTTTGAAAAATCCGGAGTATCCATCAAGGAAGCAATAGTAGGGGAAATTAGCTAATCTTTCTAGCATTTGATCTATGAAGGGAAGTGGAAAATGATATTTCCTAGTTGCTGCATTCAGTTTACGGTAATCGATGCACATACGATGTCCAGTTACTGTTCTTGTAGCGATCATTTCATCTTTATCATTTTTAATGACAGTGACTCCTCCTTTCTTTGGAACAACATGAACTGGGCTAACCCAAGTGCTATCTAAGATAGGAAAGATTATTCCAGCTTCTAAAAGCTTCATAATCTCCTTCTTGACAACATCCATGAGATTAGGGTTCAGTCTCCTTTGACTTTCGATTGAGTTTTTAGCATTATCCTCTAGATTTATCTTGTGCATACAGAGATCTGGAGAGATTCCAGGTATGTCATCAAGTGAATATCCTAAGGCTTTTCTATGCTTTCTCAGCTCAGTCAATAGCATTTTGGTTTCTTCTTCCGTCAAACCTGATTTTATTTTGACAGGATAAGTAGAATTTGGTCCAAGGAAAGCATACTTAAGTCCAACGGGAAGAGGTTTAAGCTCAACTTTAGGGGCTTTAAGCTCGCTCCAAGGATCATTAACTTCTGCAGCAGTGTCTTTAGGAGGTGTAGGAATGTTTGTTTGGTCCTTAAGATCTAGATAGTGTAGAGGTTTCCTATAAGTTTCGGATTTATCAAGTATATGCGCGCATTCACTCGAAATTTCTTCAAGGAAATTGCGTTCGTCATTTGAGGGTGAAAGTGTAACACTTAAAGGGTCGTCTAGAAGCAGATCTTCATAAACTTCCTCAATAATTCCGTCTAACTCATCAACCCAACAAATTTTGCCATCCAAAGTCGGTTTATCGAAACTTTTGTTCATGTCAAATTGCATAACTAAACCGGCTAGATGAAGGTCGATTTTTCCTTCAGGAACATTGATTATGGCTCCGGCTGTAGATAGGAATGGTCTTCCAAGAATAAGTGGATCCGTAGGTTCTCTTTCTAGTTCTAGAACTACGAAATCGGTGGGTATGGAACATTTTTCGATTTCGACAGGTTCATCAATTAAGATACCTACAGGTTGTCTAACGGAACGATCAGCTAGTACTAAAGAAATTTTAGTGGGCTTGAAAGTGTGATGTCCTAAACGTTTTGCTACTGAAAGAGGCATCATGTTTATGCTAGAACCTAAATCACAGAGAGCACGCTCAAAAGCTACATCATTGATGGTGCATGAAAGTACGAAGCTTCCAGGATCGTTTTTCTTTTCAGGGATTCGGCTTTGAAGGATAGAACTACATTCATGGGTTATCATCATAACGCCTTCTTCAAGAGTTAAAGAATTTGTTAGAATACCCTTCATGTATTTTCTTAAAGCTGGAATCATAGCACAAGCTTCTACGAAAGGTAATCTCACATTTAATTGATCGATAAACTCTTTCAGCTTAGCTTTTTCTTTCTATTTCTTAGGGGCTCTTAAGGCTCTAGGGTATGGAGGTTTAGGTTTATAGACACGAGTTGGTGGAGGAGGAATCGGGTCTTCTCCAAGGATTTCCTGGGATAAATCTTCTCTTATTTCTTCTCCATCCTTTTCTCCTACCACTTCTTTTTCAATGTCTTCTACCGTGATTCTTTCTCTTTCTTTTTCTTTTTACTTACCCTTTTCCTCATCTCCGAGATCTTTAGGAAATTCAGGCTCTTTGTAAGCTAATCCACTCCTAAGTGTGATAGCTTTCACATCATCGGAGGGATTTGCTTCACTTGAGCTTTCGAAAGAATTTTCACTTGGCTCCTCTTCAGAATTTTCTAAGTTTTTAGAATTAGTTTTGATCATCAGTCTAAGGAGGGTGGAAAATTTTTAATTGAAATCCTCTTGCATCGTTTTTAGTTCAGATCTAAGATCACTAATCTCTTGAGACCTAGATTTTTCAAGCTCAAAAAGAACAAGAGTTCAAGAGATAGATCTCTCTCTCCCTAAAACCTAAAAAAAAAGCATAAAGTAAAATTTCTGTAAAGTATTTCGTCTCTCCTCTCCTCTCTTCTTCTCTCTTCTAAAAAACGACCTAAATGATATATATTTATAGTCTTCAATACTCTCTGGTGTCTAGGGTTCCAGAATTGAGGCTGGGAAATTGATACGGGCATCAGAAATGGGCCTTCAAACTCGGAGTTAGCTGGCTGCGGTCGGGATGTACGTGACCGCGATGAATGGGTGGCTGGCCGCGGTCGGGATGGTTGTGACCGCGGGGAATGGCCTGTTGGCCGCGGGTGGAAACGCTTGCCGGCTGGTTTACGGGACATCTTGCTCTTCGCATATCTTTTGATTGAACCGTTGGATTGGCAAGCTGTAAAGTGTGCTGGAAAGCTGATACTTCAATCTTTAAGATCTCCAAATTAGAGCTGGATCAGACGGTGAGAATGCCTTCAATTGGGGGGGAGGGGAACTTCTGACGGTTTGACTCTGAGCTAAAATCTTGTCTTCTATCCATTTTGTTAAGCTTTTCCCTAAGTTACCTGAAAAGAGTCTTGGAACTACAAATACTAGAAAAACGTAATAAAAGTACTTAAAAGTAATTAAAAACATAAAAAAAAAGTATTTCAAAACGATCCATAAAAGTGGTCAAAATACGGTGTTATCATTTCCCCCAAACTTAAACCTTTGTTTGTCCTCAAACAAAGCAAAAATCTAAACTGGTTAAGTGAATACAAAAAATAGGGAATGCACAAATCTCAGAGACATGAACTCCTAAACTAGGATCAAAGATCGTGCATCAATCCACAACTTAGTCTAGAAAATTCTCACCAATACACAAAAGATACTAGTCCACGTTTTCCGTCATGTAAAACTTAAACAATCTAAATCTTGATTTCAGTCAACTAGCTTTCTACATTCATTAAGTTCAATAGTGAGTTCTCATTAAAGACATCATCCAGGGTAGAAGGCGTTTGGCATTAAAGGGCTGTTTAAGTGGTGGGGTTAAAGTGTTTCGGGTTACCTGATAATATGCAAAACCGCAAGAGAGATAAGGACCTGTTGATGACCGCAATTTTCAGTCACTTCTTCTTGTCCAATGTTGTTGCATAATCCTTCCTCCTTTGTTGTGAACAGCTATTCCCCCAGACTTAGATTCTTTCCGGGAATCAGAAAATGATCTCCAAAACTCCATAAAATAAAACTCCAGTTGCCTTGGGACTTAAAATTCGACCTCTCTAGACTCTCTAAGGCTTTTATTTCCTCTCTTTTCTTATTTTCGGATTTTTTTTATTTATTTATTTATTATTTTTTTTTTTTTACGAAATTGAAATGCATTTTATAGAGAGAGAGACTCGAAGACGGGATTGTACCAAAATTTGAGATTTTTCTAAGGCAAACTGAGCTTCCTCTTGTGTTGAATCCATCCGGGAACTTTTTCGGCAAATCGCAGGTCTCTGTCTTTGGTTATAGGAAGAAAAAATTTCTGAAAGACGTAAGACATTATTTTTGGGATGAACCCTATCTCTATAAGAGAAGTGCTGATGGGTTATTCCGTATATGCGTGGCTGAAGAAGAGATGGAAGGAATTTTATTCGGATGCCATAGCTCATCTTATGCAGGACATTTCGCAACCTTCAAACCTGCTTCAAAAATTTTACAAGCAGGTTTTTGGTAGCCTACCTTGTTTAAAGATACTCAAGCTTATATATTGAGATGCGATAAATGCCAAAGGATGGCCAACATAAGCAAAAGGAATGAGATGCCTCAAAATTTTATTCTCGAAGTCGAAATTTTCGATGTCTTGGGAATAGATTTTATAGGACCATTTCCGACTTCTTTTGGAAACCAATACATCTTAGTAGCAGTATATTGCATCTCTAAGTGGGTTGAAGCAGTCGCCAGCCCCACCAATGATGCAAAAGTCGTCATGAAGCTGTTTAAATCTGTGATATTCCCGCGTTTTGGAGTTCCTAAAATTGTGATAAGCGACGGAGGATCACATTTCATCAACAGAGTTTTCGAAAATCTTCTTAGAAAGAATGGAGTCACGCATAATGTTGCTTCCCCATACCATCCCCAAACCAGCGGTCAAGTAGAGATCTCAAACAGAGAAATCAAGTCGATTTTGCAGAAAATAACTGCAGTTCATCGCAAGGATTGGTCTACCAAGCTTGACGACGCACTATAAGCGTATCAAACACCATTCAACCTAGTTTACGGAAAAGCATGTCACCTTCCAGTAGAACTTGAGTATAAAGCGCAATGGGCTATCAAGGAGATGAACATGAACCTGAAATCAGCTGGAGAAAGAAGATTACTTCAACTTCACGAGTTAGAAGAAATGCGACACAATGCTTACGAAAACTCGAAGATCTACAAGGAGAAGACTAAAGCATATCATGATAAGAAGATTATTCATAGAACTTTTGCTCCTACCGATAAAATTGTTCTTTTCAATTCTCGTCTTAAGCTTTTTCCAGGAAAACTACGATCAAGATGGTCAGGACCCTTCACGATAAAGGAAGTCAAACTATACGGAGCCATTGTCCTATGGGACAAAACCGGAAACTCATTCACAATGAATGGACAACGCGTAAAACCATATCTGGCTGAAGAAAGAGAAGACTAAAGAGAAGTGATGCTTTTAATTGATCCATCATCGGCCAATGATGAAGTCAAGGAGTGTCACGACCTCGGTTAAGTCTAATCGAGCAGCAATGTCAAGCTAATGACTTGAAATAAGCGCTTAGTGGGAGGCAACCCACTTGGTATTTTATTTATTTCCCTTTGACCTTTATTTTTTATTTTCATTCCTTTGTTTCTGTTTCATTTAATTTCAGGTTTTCAATAAGGAAGAATAAACACAAAAGACGAGCAGCACTCTCCAGCACGATAAGTACTCTTAAACATTTCAAATTTTCTATTTTCTTTACCATTCTTTCCAAGATTTATTACATAAAATTTTTCCCAGCAACTTTTTCATAAAATTTTTGAAAAAAAAGAAAAAAAAATCATTTTCAAAATGTTTTTCAAAAAAGTTTTCAAATCAGGAACACAGTAAAAAATACTATGATGATTTAGACCAGTGTGCTTCTACGCTATTTCTTCGTTTTGTGCTCTTTTTGTGATTTAGGCCTAGACTTGGCGATAGCTAAGTACTTGCATGACGAAATCCCACCAGAGGATTTCCCTTCATGTAGATTCTTTCTGACAGGATACTACTGGCTCATTTTATCTAGACTTAACTTTGACTTAATTTTCTCATCATAGCATTAGATCAGGGAAACGAATCATACATTCAGGACTCCTTTATCCTTTTACCACTCTTTGTTGATCCTGAATGGGTAGTTCATTTTTAGCTAGTTCCCCACTGAACCTCAACTCTTTCAAACCACATGCACTCTTGTTTTTTATTGTTCTATATGCAGATATGTGCAAAAACATCGGAGAGAAAGAGGATCAACGCGGTTTTCAGTCACTGAAGACGGAAACCAGCGATTTCATTGGAATGATTCAACAAAAGGAGAAAACTCAGTTTTCCTTGGAAAAACTTCAAAATCTTGGTACAATTTTGTCTCTTAGACTCTCTCTCTATAAAAAGTTGTTTCCCCTTTCAAAAAAAAAAAAAAAAATCCGGAAAAAAAAAATAAAAATAAAAATAATAATAAGAAGAAGAGAAAAGAAATCTAAAACCTTAGAGAGTCTAGAGAGGTCGAATTTTAAGTCCCAAGGCAAGCTAGATTTCGATTATATGGAGTTGAGGAGATTATCTTTATGATTTCCGGAAAAGATCTAAGTCTGGGGGAACAGCTGTTTACAACAAAGGAGAAAGATTATGCAACAACGTTTAGCAAATGAGAAGTGACTGAAAATTTGCGGTCATCAACAAGTCCTACTCTCTCTTGCGGTTTTGCATAATATCTTGCATCTTCCAGATTCTTCATGTAACCTGAAACACTTTAACTCCACCACTTAAATAGCCTTAATGCCAAACGCCGTCTACCCTGAATAATGTCTTTGATGAGAATTCACAATAAACTTAATGAATGTAGAGAGCTAGTTGATTGAAAGTTAGATCTAAGTGTGTAGATTTTCGCATGACGGATTAACAGACTAGTTTGTTTGCATTTTGGTGAGAATTTTCTAGACTAGATCTAAATAGATGTTTCACGATAAGTTATGGTTAGAAGGACGGTCACTGAGATATTGTTTAGTTCCTGTGATTTTCAAATTTTCTTTCTAGACTTAAGTTTGTTTGAGGACAAACAAAAAGGTAAGTCTGGGAGAGTTGATAACACCGTATTCTGACCACTTTTATAGATCATAATAATGTCTTATGCAGGTGTTTTAACTATGTTTTCAATGGGTTTTAAAGTGTTTTCAATGTTTTAGAGTTTCAAAAGACTTTTCAGGAAACTTGGGCAAAAGTTATGCAATTTGGAACAAATGAGCAATTTTGGATAAATGCAAACCATCAGAAGTATGATAAGCGATGAAGACCTTCTTACCGTCTGATCACCCCAAAATTTGAGACAACATAGAGGATCCAACCAGCTTTCTAATGCACTTGGTTTGAAGACAATCCAACGGTTAGATCTTCAGATACTCCCGATGCAAGAATGACAGAAAATGCAGTTCCGGAAGAGAGCCACGAGCCGGGACTGCAGCCAACACCTATATCCCCGCGGGTAGGACAACCGCGACCGCGGAAAATAGTCGTTCACTTTCCAGATGACTTAATTAAAGCCCAGATAAATTCATTTCGTTATTTTTGAAGCCCTAAGTGTCCAAGACCACTCCAGAAGCTATAAATACCCTCTTTAGGTCATTCTAAAGAAAGGGGACCAATAGAGACGACATAAGATAGAAAGAGAGAGAGATTTCGTGTAACCCTAGAGAGAAGGAGCCTCCGTCTTCGAAGAGGAGCCACCGCAGGAGTGACCATCGCGCCTCCATCTGTGATTCCGTTCTTCGTTTTTCTTCCCTCTTTTCTTTAATTTCCTGCAACTTCCAATACTCTGTGATGATTGTTTACAATATGTTTCAGTAGTTACCTAGTTGGGTTTAAAGAGATTTTTCAAAGGGAATTTTGTGTGTCTTTGCTTATGAATATATAGAATTAGGATTATTAATCTTCTAGATGTTCTTCGTTTGCCTTTAATCTTACTGCGTGATTCTTTGCCGGCCACTTAGAAGCCGATCTGATATGATATGTTGTGAAAGCTTTCATTGATTGTCTGAACTAGGGTGAAACGAGCAATGATTCTTTAGGAGTGGAAACCTACCTATAGTTGAGTTGTGAATGTTGATGAGTCTTGTTCTGCTATTGCATCTTCTCCCTTCTAGGATCAGAGTGGAAACCTACTGATCAGGGTTGGGAGAGATAGTTATTTAGTGCTGCGAAAGTAGGCTATTCATACCTCCGTGTCTCGAGTTCTAGAACATACATAGTTGATTACCTTTATCACTTGTTTAAAATCGACATAGCTTAGTCCATGAATCCCTACGAAACCCCTTGAGCCCCAACGTTTGTCTTTCATTGTTTACAACCTTTGCTTCTTATTCGATTTTTCCTGCTTTCAATTCGCCTTTGATTCATTCGCTTATTACTTGCTTTCATTTGCTTTCGTTTTTAATTGCTTTTACTTGTTTAGCTTTCTAGTTTAGATTTTGTGACAACCAAAACCCAAAACCAAAACCAAAACCCTTTTTAGTTCTAGTCTGATTTAAGCATTGCCGTGAATTCGTACTAAAACAACTAAGTCTCTGTGGATCGATACCCTAAGTACTACAGCGCACATCTGTGCACTTGCAGGCATTTAGGGGTTATAAATTTAGAACCTGAAGCTTAGTAGAACGACAACAACAACCCCGCTTTTGCTCGCATCAAGTTTTTTGCGCTGTTGTCGGGGACTTTGATTTGTTTCATTGCGAATCCCAGCTTAAATCCATTAGAATACTTGTTTACTTTTACTTTTTGAATTTTTCAGGTTTCTCTGCGATGAGAGACCGGAGACATGTTCCCGGGACTCTTGGTGATCCACCATATCGTGTGGATGGTGATCCAAGGGACGATGACCTGACTGATGATGAGTTTGAAGAACCGATTTATGATGACAATGAGTTAATTGGATCGACAAAACGTGAAGATGATGATGAACTGATTGGAAGTTTCGATTTACTCTAAAAGTTTATGGGAGATCGAAGAGCTATTCAACCAGCCTTACCAGAGAATGGCAAAACCGAAATCAAGGTACCCTATATCCATTTAGTTCAACAAAATCAATTCTATGGTTACACATTCGAAAACCCGATAGATCATATCGAGACGTTCGAAGAATAATGTGCAACCATTACAGAAAATGGGGATTACCACAAGTGTAGTCTTTTCCCATTGTCTTTGAGAGACAATGCCAGCAAATGGCTAAAATCTTTGCAACCTGATTCACTAAAAACGTGGGCAGCGTGTAGAACTGCTTTCCTAAATTGTTTTTACACTAGAAATCGTTCCAATCTCTTAATGAACAAGATAAGAACTTTTAAACAAAAAGTAGAAAATGAAGATCTTTTAGATACTTGGGAAAGATTTAGGGAATACCAAAGAGATTGTCCACACCATGGATATACCGACGAATACCTGCTGGGTATCTTCTATCGAGGTATTACTCCATAGTTACGACAATCTTTCGACACAGCAAGTAATGGAGACTTCTCAACTAGATCTGTAGAAGATGCTCATGTTTTCATCAACAATTTCGCAAACAGCATCCGTAATCAAGCAACCTTTGATAATTCTGCACTTCCTGAAAAGAAAGAAGAGATTTCGGAAGTTATGAAGTATCTCCATCACATAATGAGTCAACTTGGATTGCAACAACCAAACAAAGCACATGATACGTGTAACTTTGATGGTTGGGACAACCCAAGGGATTCTTATGATCAAGGGATGGTGAACAATGCAGAAGTCTATCAAATTCAAGATTTTCCATTAATTCGGACCGCGGGAGAACATACTTTCACCACGGTCGTGATGATGCTGACCGCGGCCAAGACCTGTTTCACCACGGTCGCGAGCCTTCTGACCGTGGGAAACCGTCTTCCGAACTTGTCTAGACATCACCTTCCAAACCAATCTTGGCTATTCAGTCTAATTCCAATTCTTATCCTAGTTTTCCCTCTTCTGAAGCTGAAAACCTAAACAAAAGAATTCTAGAGCTTGAAAAATCTAGGTCTCAAGACGTTAGTGATCTTAGATCTGAACTAAAAACGATGCAAGAAGATTTCAATGAAAAATTTTCCACCCTCCTTAGTGTAATGATCAAAACTAATTCTAGAAACATAGAAAATTCTGAAGAGGAGCCAAGTGAAAATTCTTTCAAAAACTCAAGTGAAGCAGATCCCTCCGACCATGTGAAAGCTATCACACTTAGGAGTGGATTAGCTTACAAAGAGCCTGAATTTCCTAAAGATCTCGAAGATGAGGAAAAGGGTAAGGAAAAGGAGAAAGAAAGAGAAAGAATCACAGTTGAAGATGTTGAAAAATAAGTGGTAGGAGAGAAGGATGGAGAAGAAGTAAGAGAAGATACATCCCGGGAAATTTTCGGAGAGACCCAATTCCACCTCCACCAACTCGTGTCTATAAACCTAAACCTCCATATCCTAGAGCCTTAAGAGCCCCTAAGAAATAGAAAGAAAAAGCTAAGCTGAAAGAGCTAATCGATCAATTAAATGTGAGATTACCTTTCTTAGAAGCTTGTGCTATGATTCCTGCATTAAGAAAATACATGAAGGGTATTCTAACAAATTCTTTAACTCTTGAAGAAGGCGTTATGATGATAACCTGTGAATGTAGTTCTATCCTGCAAAGCCGAATCCCTGAAAAGAAAAACGATCCTGGAAGCTTTGTACTTTCATGCACCATCAATGATGTAGCTTTTGAGCGTGCTCTCTGTGATTTAGGATCTAGCATTAACATGATGCCTCTTTCAGTACCAAAACGTTTAGGAAATCACACTTTCCAGCCCACTAAAATTTCCTTAGTATTAGCTGATCTTTCTGTTAGACAACCCGTAGGTATCTTAATAAACGTTCCCGTAGAAATCGAAAAATGTTCCATACCAACCGATTTCGTAGTTCTAGAACTAGAAAGAGAACCGAAGGATCCATTTATTCTTGGAAGACCATTCCTATCTACAGCTGGAGCCATAATCAATGTCCCGGAAGGAAAAATCGACCTTCATCTAGCCGGTTTAGTTATGCAATTTGACATGAACAAAAGTTTCGATAAACCGACTTTGGATGTGATGCGTGCTCGCTACGTGAGGGAACAAGTTTTACCCTTAACAAAACAAATGAAAGCCGCAAGTGCACAGCTAATCAGTTGAAGTATTTAGGGATCAAATCCACAGAGATTTGTGTGCCTGGTATTCTTCTACAGTTTTTAACTTTATGTCTAGACTAAATTGGTTTTAAAGGTTGGTTGTTTTTCTTGCGAATTAAACTAAAACAAAAGAAAGCAAATAAATCTATCCTAAAAAGCAAGTAAGGAAAATCGAATGAAATGCAAATGGAATAAGTAAAATATCGAACTAAACGAAAATAAGGCAAGCAAAATATAGCATGAAAGGTAAATAAAGCAAGTAAATAACGAACTAAGGAAATTGAAATGCAGGTCTAAGAAAGCAAGTAAAAATCGATGGAAATTGTAAACTATGGCTAAAAATGCTGAGCTTTCGGAAACTCTAAGGGATCATAATCGGTTTTAACACTAAGGTAGATAGATTGGGATTGACAGATAACGATATATGGGTTCTAGAGCTAGAGTACGGCGGTATGACTACGTCACTGTCGTGATCATAACCAACTGTTTCTCGCAACCCTGACCAGTAGGTTTCCACTCTGGCCCTGGAAGGGAGAGAACGCAAGAGCTGCACAAGACTCGTCAATACTCACGATCTCGCCGCAGGTAGGTTTCCACTCCTACGGAAAAATCGCCTGTTTCATTCTAGGGCTGATACTTAATGAAAACTTTCGCAACACTAACTATCTAGATCAGATACTAGGTGATCAATCAAGCATACATGCAATAAGAACAAGAATAAACAGAGAACAGGTCGAAATCCCAGATCTATAAACCTAGATGTCTTAATCGATTATGAGAGCCCCTTTCGGGAACCCTAAGCCCAACTCGGGATCTACTCAGACATGGCTGAGTTCGACATCATCATTGGTTTTAATAAAAGTAATGAAAAACAGTAAAGAAAAGAGATAAAGGAAGCTTCTCTATTGAAGAACTCGGACTTGAACAATCTTCTACAAAAATCTCATAAAAACGGCTAAAGGAAAGGGTTTCTGTAAAGTATGAATGGCTCTGTCTAAAAACGACCTAAATGACATGTATTTATAGTCTCCAATACTCCATGGTCTCTAGGGTTCCGGAATTGAGGCTGGGAAAGACTTTGGGCTTCAGATAAGTGGGCTTTAAGTCGGAGCTTGAATGCCGCGGTCGGGAGTGTTGTGACCGCGGCAATTAGCTTGTTGGCCACGGTCGTGAAGCTTCTGACCGCGGCAAATAGCTTGTTGGCCGCGGTCGCGTGAGTTGCTGGCCGACTCCGTGTGCCTCCGGGGCTAATGGAATATCTTGAGATCCAACCGTTGGAATGTCTCCAAACCAAGTGCATTTGAAAGCTGGTTAATTCTTCTATAATTTGTCCAATTTTGAGGGTGATCAGACGGTGAGAAGGTCTTCGTCTCTCCATGAGAGTTCTGACGGTCTGCATTTATCCAAAAGAGTCTTTTTGTTCCATTTTGTGCCTCTTTATCCCAAATTACCTGAAAAGTCTTTTAAAATCTGGAAACATATAAATCCTTTGAAAACCTTTGAAATGGAGTAAAAACACCTGTAAAAGATATTAAAATGATCCATAAAAATGGTCAAAATCTGGTGTTATTAGGATGGCAAAGTTTTTTGGATTGATGAGTTAGACGGAATTATTGAGGAAGTCTATGAAGATCTACTTCTCGACGACCCTTTAAGTGTCATGCTTTCACCTACAAAAGACGAACGCAATTTCCTTGAAGAAATTTCAAGTGAGTGCCTGTGTATGCTTGATAAGTCCGAGACTTATAGGAAACCTCTACACTATATAGATCTTAAGGACCAAACAAACATTCCTACACCTCCTAAAGACACTGCTGCAACAATTAATGATCCTTGGAGCGAGCTTAAAGCCCCTAAAGTCGAGCTTAAACCTCTTCCTGTCGGTCTTAAGTACGCTTTCCTTGCACCAAATTCTACTTATCCTGTCATTATCAACTCTGGTTTGACAGAAGAAGAAACCACAATGCTGTTGACTGAGCTGAGAAAGCATAGAAAAGCCTTAGGATATTCGTTTGATGACATACCTAGAATTTCTCTAGATCTTTGTATGCACAAGATTAATCTAGAGGACAACGCTAAAAACTCAATCGAAAGTCAAAGGAAACTGAACCCTAATCTCATGGATGTTGTCAAGAAGGAGATAATGAAGCTTTTGGAAGCCGGAATAATATTTCCTATCTCAGATAGCACTTGGGTTAGCCCAGTTCATGTTGTCCCAAAGAAAGGAGGAGTCACTGTCATTAAAAATGATAAAGATGAAATGATCGCTACAAGAACAGTTAATGGACATCGTATGTGCATCGATTACTGGAAACTGAATGCAGCAACTAGGAAAGATCATTTTCCACTTCCCTTCATAGATCAAATGCTAGAAATGTTAGCTAATCACCCCTACTATTGCTTCCTTGATGGATACTCCAGAATTTTCTAAATTCCTATTCGACCGGAGGATCAAGAAAAAACGACATTCACTTGTCCATATGGCATGTTCGCCTATCGACGTATGCCTTTTGGATTGTGTAATGCACCTGCTACCTTCCAGCAGTGTATGATGTCGATCTTCACAGACTTTATCGAAGATTTCGTGGAAGTATTCATGGATGATTTCTCTGTATATGGATCTTCTTTCAAAAAATGCTTGGAAAATCTTGGTAAAGTTCTGCAAAGATGTGAAGATAAGCACTTAGTATTAAATTGGAAAAAATGTCACTTCATGGTACGAGACGGAATCGTGCTTGGGCACAGAATTTCGGGAAAAGGAATTGAAGTTGACAAAGCTAAAATTGAAATCATGACCAGCCTAAAACCACCCACAAACGTGAAAGGAATTTATAGTTTCTTAGGACACACAGGATTCTATAAGCGCTTCATAAAAGATTTTTCTCAATAGCTAGACCTCTTACGCGTTTGCTTTGCAAGGAAACGAACTTCGAGTTTGATGATGAGTGCTTAGCCGCGTTTCATAAGATCAAAGAAGCCCTTGTTTCGCTCCAGTCATGCAAGCACCTGATTGGGAACTCCCATTCGAAATCATGTGCGATGCAAGTGACTATGCAGTCGGAGTAGTGCTTGGCCAACGAAAAGATAAGAAACTGCACGTAATCTACTACGCAAGCAGAACTCTTGACGAAGCTCAATGCAATTATGCTACAACAGAGAAAGAACTTCTAGCTGTCGTATTTGCATTTGAGAAATTCCGTTGTTATCTCGTAGGATCTAAGGTTATAGTTCATACTGATCATGCTGCAATCAAGTATTTAATGTCTAAGAAAGACGCTAAACCTCGGTTGATAAGATGGATCCTCTTACTGCAAGAATTCGATATCAAAATTCGAGATCGGAAAGGAGTAGATAATGAAGTTGCAGACCATCTTTCACGAATTCGAGTTGAAGAAAGATTGCCTCTAAATGATAGTTTGCCAGAAGAAAACATCTATGCAATAGATACAACCCCCACCAATGCCAATGCAGCCCCACCACGTCAACTCATGCGATGATCAGATGCTTTTAACACCCCATGGTTTAGACACATAGCAAATTACCTAGCAGCTGATGTAGATCCACCACAATTCTTTGGTTATAGGAAGAAAAAGTTTCTGAAAGAAGTAAGACATTATTTTTGGGATGAACCGTATCTCTATAAGAGAAGTGCTGAGGGGTTATTCCGAAGATGCGTGGCTGAAGAAGAGATTGAAGGAATTTTATTCGGATGCCATAGCTCGTCTCATGCAGGACATTTCGCAACATTCAAAACTGCTTCAAAAATCTTACAAGCAGGGTTTTGGTGGCCTACCTTGTTTAAAGATACTCAACCTTATATATCGTGATGCGATAAATGCCAAAGGATGGGCAACATAAGCAAAAGGAATGAGATGCCTCAAAAGTTTATTCTCGAAGTCGAAATTTTTGATGTCTGGCGAATAAATTTTATGGGACCATTTCCGACTTCTTTTGGAAACCAATACGTCTTAGTAGTAGTAGACTACATCTCTAAGTGGGTTGAAGCAGTCGCCAGCCCCACCAATGATGCAAAAGTCGTCATGAAGCTGTTTAAATCTGTTATATTCCCGCGTTTTGGAGTTCCTAGAATTGTGGTAAGCAACAGAGGATCACATTTCATCAACAGAGTTTTAAAAAATCTTCTTAGAAAGAATGGAGTCACGCATAAAGTTGCTTCTCCATACCATCCCCAAACCAGCGGTCAATTAGAAATCTCAAACAGAGAAATCAAGTCGATTTTGCAGAAAACAACTGCAGTTCATCGCAAGGATTGGTCTACCAAGCTTGACGACGCACTATGGGCGTATCGAACAGCATTCAAGACGCCGTTAGGAACAACACCATTCAACCTAGTTTAAGGAAAAGCATGTCACCTTCCAGTAGAACTTGAGTATAAAGCGCAATGGGCTATCAAGGAGATGAACATGAACCTGAAAACAGCTGGAGAAAGAAGATTACTCCAACTTCACGAGTTAGAAGAAATCCGACACAATGCTTACGAAAACTCGAAGATCTACAAGGAGAAGACTAAAGCATATCATAATAAGAAGATTCTTCATAGAACTTTTGCTCCTAACGATAAAGTTCTTCTTTTCAATTCTCGTCTTAAGCTTTTTCCAGGAAAAATACGATCAACATGGTCAGGACCCTTCACGATAAAGGAAGTCAAACCATACGGAGCCATTGTCCTATGGGACAAAACCGGAAACTCATTCACAGTGAATGGACAACACGTAAAACCATATCCGGCTGAAGAAAGAGAAGACGAAAGAGAAGTGATGCTTTTAATTGATCCATCATTGGCCAATGATAAAGTCAAGGAGTTTCACGACCTCGGTTAAGTCTAATCGAGTAGCAATGTCAAGCTAATGACTTGAAACAAGCGCTTAGTGGGAGACAACCCACTTGGTATTTTATTTATTTCCCTTTGACCCTTATCTTCTATTTTTATTGCTTTGTGTCTGTTTCATTTAATTTCAGGTTTTCAATAAGGAAGAATAAACACAAAAAATGAGCAGCACTCTCTAGCACGTCAACTTTTCTATTTTCTTTACTATTCTTTCCAAGATTTATCACACTAAGGACAGTGTGAAATAATTAAATTTGATTTGTTTTGAATTTGTTTTGGACACATTAATTTTTTCAAAAACGTTTTTCAAAATGTTTTACATAAAAATTTTCACAGCAACTTTTTCATAAAATTTAAAAAAAAAAAAAAACGTTTTCAAAATGTTTTTCAAAAAAGTTTTCAAATCAGGAACACAATAAACAATACTATGATGATTTAGACCAGTGTGCTTTTACGCTATTTCTTCGTTTTTTGCCCTTTTTGTGATTTAGGCCTAGACTAGGTGATAGCTAAGTACTTGCATGACGAAATCCCACCAGAGGACTTCCATTCATGTAGATTCTTTCTGACAGGATATACTGGCTCATTTTATCTGGACTTAACTTTGACTTAATCTTCTCATCATAACATTAGATCAGGGAAATGAAGCATACATTCAGGTCTCCTTTATCCTTTTACCACTCTTTGTTGATCCTGAATGGCTAGTTCATTTTTAGCTAATTCCCCACCAAACCTAATTTCTTTCAAACCACATGCACTCTTGTTTTTCATTGTTCTATATGCAGATATGTGCAAAAACATTAGAGAGAAAGAGGATAAACACGGTTTTCAGTCACTGAAGACGGAGACCAGCGATTTCATTGGAATGATTCAACAAAAGGAGAAAACTCAGTTTGCCTTGGAAAAACTTCAAAATCTTGGTACAATTTTGTCTCTTAGACTCTCTCTCTATAAAAAGTTGTTTCCCCTTTCAAAAAAAAAAAAAAAAAAAATCCGGAATAAAAAAATAAAAATAAAAATAATAATAAGAAGAAGAGAAAAGAAATCTAAAACCTTAGAGAGTCTAGAGAGGTCGAATTTTAAGTCCCAAGGCAAGCTAGATTTCGATTATATGGAGTTGAGAAGATTATCTTTATGATTTCCGGAAAAGATCTAAGTCTGGGGGAACAGCTGTTTACAACAAAGAAGAAAGATTATGCAACAACGTTTAGCAAAGGAGAAGTGACTGAAAATCTGCGGTCATCAACAGGTCCTTCTCTCTCTTGCGGTTTTGCATAATATCTTGCATCCTCCAGATTCTTCAGGTAACCCAAAACACTTTAACTTCACCACTTAAATAGCCTTAATGCCAAACGCCGTCTACCCTGAATAATATCTTTGATGAGAATTCACAATATACTTAATGAATGTAGAGAGCTAGTTGATTGAAAGTTAGATCTAAGTGTGTAGATTTTCGCATGACGGATTAACGGACTAGTTTGTTTGCATTTTGGTGAGAATTTTCAAGACTATATCCAAATAGATGTTTCACGATAAGTTATGGTTTAGAAGGACGGTCACTGAGATATTGTTTAGTTTCTGCGATTTTCAAATTTTCTTTCTAGACTTAAGTTTGTTTGAGGACAAACAAAAAGGTAAGTCTGGGGGAATTGATAACACCGTATTCTGACCAATTTTATGGATCATAATAATGTCTTATGCAGGTGTTTTAACTCTGTTTTCAATGGTTTTTAAAGTGTTTTTAATGTTTTAGAGTTTCAAAAGACTTTTCAGGAAACTTGGGCAAAAGATATGCAATTTGGAACAAATGAGCAATTTTGGATAAATGCAGACCGTCAGAAGTATGATAAGCGATGAAGACCCTAAACCCCAAAATTTGAGACAACATAGAGGATCCAACCAGCTTTCTAATGCACTTGGTTTGGAGACAATTCAACGGTTAGATCTTCAGATAGTCCCGATGCAGAAATGACAGAAAATGCAGTTCCAGAAGAGAGTCACGAGCCGGGACCGCGGCCAACACCTATTTCCCCGTGGGTAGGACCACCGTGACCATGGAAATTAGTCGTTCACTTTCCAGATGAGTTAATTAAAGCCCAGATAAATTACTTTCGTTATTTTTGAAGCCCTAAGTGTCCAAGACCACTCCAGAAGCTATAAATATCCTCTTTAGGTCATTCTAAAGAGAGGGGACCAATAGAGACGACTTAAGACAGCAAGAGAGAGAGATTTCGTGTAACCCTAGAGAGAATGAGCCGCTGTCTTCGAAGAGGAGCCGCCGCAGGAGTGACCATCGCGCCTCCATCTGCGATTCCGTTCTTCTTTGTTTTTCTTCCCTTTTTTCTTTAATTTCCTGCAACTTTCAATACAGTGTGATGATTGTTTACAATATGTTTCAGTAGTTACCCAGTTGGGTTTAAAAAGATTTTTCAAAGGGAATTTCGTGTGTCTTTGCTTATGAATCGATAGATTTAGGATTATTAATCTTCTAGATGTTCTTCGTTTGCCTTTAATCTTAGTGTGTGATTCTTTGCTGGCCATTTAGAAGCTGATCTGATATGATATGTTGCGAAAGCTTTCATTGATTGTCTGAACTAGGGTGAAACGAGCAATGATTCTTTAGGAGTGGAAACCTACCTATAGTTGAGTTGTGAATGTTGATGAGTCTTGTTCTGCTATTGCATCTTCTCCCTTCTAGGATCAGAGTGGAAACCTACTGATCAGGGTTGCGAGAGATAGTTGTTTAGTGCTGCGAAAGTAGGCTATTCATACTTTCATGCCTCGAGTTCAAGAACATACGTAGTTGATTACCTTTATCACTTGTTTAAAATCGACATAGCTTAGTCCATGAATCCCTACGAAACCCCTTGAGCCCCAACGTTTGTCTTTCATTGTTTACAACCTTTGCTTCTTATTCGATTTTTCCTGCTTTCAATTTGCCTTTGATTCATTCGCTTATTACTTGCTTTCATTTGCTTTCGTTTTTAATTGCTTTTACTTGTTTAGCTTTCTAGTTTAGATTTCGTGACAACCAAAACCCAAAACCAAAACCCTTTTTAGTTCTAGTCTGATTTAAGCATTGCCGTGAATTCGTACTGAAACAACTAAGTCTCTGTGGATTGATACTCTAAGTACTACAGCGCACATCTGTGCACTTTCAGACATTTAGGGGTTATAAATTTAAAATCTGAAGCTTAGTAGAACAACAACAACAACCCCACTTTTTCTCGCATCAATCATCCACTTTCAAGCTTCCAAGAGAGCATGAGATGGAGAACTTTCCTGGATTACCTAGCTTTGGAATAGTTTTGGGTTTCACCCTTGTTGAACTAGTGTTAGAGATTCCATCAGATATCCTTCCTTGAACCATTCTCTGATCCTTTCCTTCAGCAATCTCAGAATCATTCTTTTTCATATCAAAACAAGCTGCCTCCCCACCTTCTTTCGCAATGTTCTCATTGAGATCACAGAACAGGAACTCAAACTCATCTATGATGGCATCCTCATCATCTTTTGTCAGGCATTTTTCACTTGAGACATTGCCATGGAGAAGATCCTCAATTTCTTGGATAGCAGCCTGATTCTAATGATTTGAGAGGATTGCATTACTTTATTCTGTTTGATGTGCAACTGATGTCTCTGGTAAAGATCTTTGAGCTTGAGAACTGCAGTGGCCCTTGTTGTTCTCTAGAGTCTTGACTTTGGAAGCCAGGGTTGAAAGTTGAGTTAGAAGATCAGAATAAATGCAATCCACCTTGTTGTTAATCTCTGCCATTTTCTTGTTGAAGTCCATGGCACCACTTGCTTGACATTGGAGGAGTTGCTGGAGCAGGTTATGTACTTCTTGATCCTTGTTCCCTGAGTTTTGTTGGAGGCTTTGCTGTTGGGGAGGGACAACGCCTTGTTGTTTATTGATGTGAGAGTGAAATTTCTGGGTGGTATGATTCTTGTAGTAGGTAAATCCTTTTTGGTAACCTTGTTGTCCACCTACAAAGTTTACCTTAGCTGTGATGTCTTCCCCTTGAAATGTGTCTTGAAACACATGATTCACATCTCTAACCAAGTTGACTGACTTATGAGAAGCTAGAAGAAGTTTATCTAGCTTCTCATTGAGAGACCAGATGTCTTTCCTTGTCCTTTCCTCTTCAGCACACACAGCATCTCTTGAATTCCTGTCAAAGTCTGATCCATAAAGCTCATCACTCTGAGCTACATTCTCCACAAGGGTCATGGCATCATTGACTTCCTTGGTCATGAAATTACCATTTGAAGCTGTGTCCAAGAGTATTCTGACCTTTGGTAAAGCACCTCTGTAGAAGGTACTTAGCAGCTGAGCATCTGAGAATCCATGGTGAGGGCATTGCATGGTATACCCTCTAAATCTTTCACAAGCCTCACAAAAGGATGCATGGTTCTTCTGAAAAAAACTTGAGATTTCATTTCTTAACCTTGCTGTTCTTGATGAAGAGAAAAACTTGGTTAGGAATGCTCTTTTGCATCGCTCCTATGTTGTGACTGATCCTTGAGGTACAGACTTTTCCCACTGATGAGCTTTGTCTCCTAGAGAAAAAGGGAATAGCCTCAACTTGAAACTGTCCTCACTCACTCCATTCATCTTAGTTAGATCACAAACTCTATCAAAGTTGTCAATGTGATCTAATGGGTCTTCTAATGCCAAGCCATTGGACCTGTTTGATTGCACCATGTTGATCAAGCCAGATTTGATCTCAAAATCGTTTTCAGGTGTAGGAGCTTGAATCCCCATATCTCTGACCCTGAGTATTGGCCTCATCACCAGCTCCCACAAATACTCTTGTACGTGGTGCTGGACCCTCTTGCTGAGCCCGGTGGTTTCCATTACCACCATGAGCCTGTTGCCCTTGATCCATACCCAACCTCTCAATGTGCTCCGCTCTTTCTCTTTGTCTCCTTGCTTGACTTCTTGTGTTCATACACCTGAAAACAAAGACAGCACTTGAAAGGTAATCAGTAACACAAAATAAAATGACTTGATCTCAAGAAGATCCAAAGTCCGAATGCTAGAATGAATCTTCAATTGGCAACGGCGCCAAATTGATAATAGGTTTTTTTGCCTACTAAGGTCAATTAACTTCTTGTGTTGTAGCAGTTGAGGGTCAATCCAAATGGAGATTATCTAGGCACTAAGACTATGAGGATCAATTCTTAATCCAAGTCTAATGAAAGAGGTTGGTGATTAAGTGATCTATAAACATAAAACAAACAAGAACAAGCAGTAATTAAGAATTAAACAAGCAAACAAGACAAACAAAACAAAGACTCAAATTCAAATAAAGATAAAGCTAAACCTCTTGATGTGATCATTGATCAAGGTGCTTTAAATGTAAATTCATGATGCTAAGCAAACAATGCAACACTTGCAATTCTTTAGTCTAGACTTCCAAATCAGATTAATCCATTCTCATGACAAAAATCCCTTTGTTAATTACCAAATCAAGACTAATTCCCATTAGATGAATAAGCAATCAACAAGCATAAGGTTCCAAGTCTAAAATGACCAGACAGCCTCTTTGTGCATCAAAATAAGAGCTAAGAAAGACTGAATCTTATACAGAAAGATAAAGCAAGCATCACATGATTTCAAATTCCAATTAACTTAGAACTCTAATCTAGATTAATCCTCTCATGAAGGCATTAACCTCTACACTATTCTATTTTCAAACCAATTCATCATTTGTGAAATATGAATCAATGAGCATTAAGAAACCATTCTAATATGTCATTCATGCACTTAACAATCATTCCCATGATGAAAAAGGCATAAACCCTTAAGTTAGCTCATTCAGGCATTTCATCAAACACCTTGTGGGTAGAGAAATGCCTAAGTTATAGATCAAGCTTATTATGAGAGATATAGCATTAGGATCAGCTAACTAAGGAAAGGAGAAGATAATATAAGCTTAAACAATCATTAATCTACATCTAAGCACCCTAATCTACACACCTAGAAGCTTAAAAGAAGACTACTCACTAATCATGCTTAATACACCTAATCTTTTACAAGAGATGATGTTAAACATGATTAGGAGCTAAGATAAGAAGATGAGATGATAAGAAACAGCTTTAGATCGATTCAATCTTCTAGATATCTCTTAACAAACTCGTTTTTGACTCAAGGGGAAAAGAAAACAAAGAGAGAATGAAAGGTTAAAGATAAGTTCTAGGGTTTTTCTCCCAAAAAACTATTTATACTAATTGGGTACTGACCCGGCTTCAAATGGGTCATGTCTCAAGTGTGCGACATGGTCAGGTGTTTCCCAATTCGCAGGCCCAAGTCGCACAGCCATAGAAACAGCCTTGTGAGCCTTAAATCCTTCAGCCTCAGCCGTATGCCTATCTAGGTGTAAACAGCGAGTGTTTATGCTATTCAGGCTTCCTTCTCTTCAACTCGCACAACCAGGACCCATTCTGGAGAGAATATGTGTGCGAGTTGGTCATCTTTAGTCCCAAGTCGCAGGCCCAAGTCGGTGTAAACCGCGAGTCTTTCTGCGGTTCAGTTTTCTGCTCGGCCATCTCACATGCCCAAGTCGCACTCGGACTAATTCGCATTCAGGGGAGCGTAAATTCCAGGATATAGATCCAAATGGCATGATTCTAACTTTAAGGGAAAGAGCACTCAAATATCTCAAACGTTTGTGAAGAAACTATTGGCGCTTGGGAAGTGGAAGGTTCCCCGGAGGGCTCATCTTTACAGTATATTGACAAGATCAGAAAGAGGCTTCTAGACATGTGTCCATTCCGGAAACGTTATCTTTTCGATAATAGCTCCAAATTGAATGCTCTTAAACGTTCTGGAAATAGGACTCAAATATATTGAATCTTGATGAAAGCCCTGTAAACTGTATCGGTCTGGAAGTGCATCGTCCCTCGCAATCTTTGGAGCTCATCGGGTCGGTCTAAAATGGTGGTGAGACAGGTGCGTTTTCCGGTGAGCTTAAATCTCTGATCACAACTCCAAATCCAATGATTCTACCTTATCTGGATCCGTGATTCAATCTTCTCCAACCTTCATGAAGACCCTGTAAACCAAATCGGGGGGGGGGGGGGGGGGAAGGCTTCCCAGTAACGACATCTTTGAGGCGTATTGGATTTCTCCGGACTGAGTGCGAGACATGTTCGTCTTCTGGTGGCCATATCGTTCAGCTCAGTGCTCCGAATTCCCTTATTCGAACTGTTCTAGGTTCTTGACTCAATTATCTCCAACTTTTATGCAGACCATGACAGCTGAATCAGCAGCAAGACCTTCGGGTAACGTGATTTCTGAGATGTATCTGCACCCGAGATTTTTGGCTGAGAAACTTAACCGCCAGTACGTGTTTTTGGCCGAGAGATGTACCCGCAGGAAGGATTTTGGCCGAGAATCTTCAACCATCAGTTCAGTATTTTGCCAAGAACCTCAAAATTGCTCCTCTACACCATTTTTGATCATTTAAACTCCATTTCTTCATCTGAATCACATTCTCCACTCCAAATAAGCTCCATAAGCACCTGTTTAACACTCCAAACCATGCAAAACTCTTTTGGACCTAATGAAATCTCTAAAGTCCTAAAACAATGCCTAAAGACCTAAAATGTATGCAAATGAGACATGATTTGGACTTAAATATGTACACTAAATGATGCAATTTATGAATATATCAACGATTCGTCAAAGACTTCAGTACACTCGCCGCCCCACTCACCAAGGTGATAAAGAAGGATGTTGGCTTTAAATGGGACGCGGCACAGGGAGAAGCTTTTCAGCTCCTAAAAGACATGCTTACTCACGCCCCTTTACTCTCTTTACCTGATTTTACTAAGACTTTTAAAATCGAATGTGATGCATCAGGTATAGGTATCGGTGCGGTATTGACCCAGGAGAAGCGTCCCATAACTTATTTCAGTGAGAAATTGGGCGGACCCACACTGAACTACCCCACGCATGACAAGGAACTATATGTCCTCGTTCGCGCTTTACAGACTTGGCAACATTACCTCTGGCCAAAGGAGTTTGTAATCCACACAGATCATCAATCGTTAAAGCACCTCAAGGGGGAGCAGAAGTTGAACAAGCGTCAAGCAAGATGTGTTGAGTTTATTGAAATCTTTCCCTACGTCATTCAGTACAAGAAGGGAACGGACAACATCGTGGCCGATGCTTTGTCTCGGCAATACAGCCTGATCTCCACTTTGGACGCCAAGATACTCGGCTTTGAGATGATAAAAGAGGCTTACTCCTCTGACCCTGACTTCCAGGAAGTTTATCAATCTTGTTCTAAATTTGCTAATGGCAAATACTTTAGAAATGATGATTTCCTGTTTTATGAAAACCGATTGTGTATACCTAATGTTTCACTGCATGATCTTTTGGTTAGGGAAGCACACGGCAGCGGCTTGATGGGACACTTTGGAGTTACCAAGACCCTTAGCATGGTCCAAGACCATTTCTTCTGGCCACATATGAAAAGGGACGTGGAAAGGATATGTAGCCGGTATGTCACCAGTAAGTATGCAAAATCCAAAAGCCAGCCAGCAGGTATGTACACGCCTTTACCTATCCCTACTTCACCATGGACCGATATCTCTATGGATTTTGTCCTAGGCTTACCCAGAACTAGAAAGGGACAAGACTCGGTCTTTGTGGTTGTAGATCAATTTTCGAAAATGGCCCACTTTATTTCTTGTCATAAAACAGATGATGCATCTAAAGTGGCCGATCTGTTCTTTAGGGAAATCGTTAGGTTGCATGGCGTACCTAGAACCATAGTCTCTGATAGGGATACCAAGTTTCTCGGTTACTTTTGGAAAACTTTGTGGTCCAAGTTAGGTACTAAGCTATGTTTTCCACCACCTGTCACCCCCAAATCGATGGACGAACCGAGATAGTGAATAGGACCTTGTCGGCTTTGCTTAGAAAGAACATCTGAACTTGGGAAGACTGTTTGTCACACGTAGAATTTGCATATAATCATTCGGTGCATTCTACTACCTTGTTTTCTCCGTTCCAATTGGTTTATGGCTTTAACCCCTTACCCCACTTGATCTTTCACCTTTACCATTGTCTGAGCATGTGAGCATGAATGGTAAGAAAAGGGTTGAGTTTGTGAAACATATGCATGAAAAGGCCAAGCAAAAATTGAACAAATGACGGAGCTGTACAAAAAACACGCTAACAAAGGCCGGAACCAGGCGATCTAGTGTGGGTCTATCTAAGAAAGGATTGGTTTCCTAAAGAAAGAAAGTCTAAACTATTGCCACGAGTGGACGGTCCCTTCACAATCCTAGAACGGATCAATGACAATGCCTACAAGCTTGATTTGCAAGGCAAGTATTCAGTACGTTCTAATTTTAATGTTGCTGACATACTTCCGTATGTTTAAAGAGGGGGGGATGATACGATCATGGACCCAGAGCATGACCCTGATAAAGAAGTCGAGGTTCCGGAAGCTCACTTAGCCGTACCAGAAGGACCCATGAAGCGATCCAGGGCCAAGAAGCTGGCAGGGGCGGTTCAAGCTGTGCTTAACGGGATCAAGACTGGACTAGGCGACCTAGCATCACCCAAGGTTGTTACCGTGCTCGTGAACGCCGGCTGTAGCTAACCTGGTCCGGGTGATGGCTTAATACTCTTTTTCCCTACACCCAGGTTTGTCCCAATGGGTTTACCGGGTGGGGTTTTAACGAGGTTAAGTCCATTGCCCAACTCTCGACCTAGGTTCGTTTACGGTCTGGTTCATGGGACGGAAGCTTAGGAGTAAGTTTTTGGCTAAGAAGTTTAAGAGTCGGTCAAGGGCCAGCCGAAGAGTTATTCAAACTTTTTCTTTATTTTGGTCAAAACATTTATGTCTTTAGTCATTTCCTAAGCATGGCTCTTCGCCTGCTTTCTCTTCTATTTAAACGATATGTACTTCATTATGGAACTCATTCACTTTATCTTAGTAAAATTTCGACATTTTCTCTTTGTTCTTTTGAGAACTCATTTCGATTCTAAGATGGTTAGCCTCTTGAGTCTTTTCTTTCGGTTTATTGAGTTCTTCTCATCGGACTCAACACAGCCTTCGATCCATCTAGTTTAAGAGATTCGTTCAAGTAGATTTAGGGGCATCAGGATTTTCGGGAACCTTGTTCTCACGTCTGATCATCTTAGATCCGCAGATTCTTAACTCGGTGCAGCCATCCCCATTCTTAACTGAGTTTGGGCCTAACGATTTTCGGGAATCACTTCTCACACCTTAGCATCTACTTCGTGCATCCGATATAGCCAAGTATCTATCAACCTCCATTGTCCAAGTGTGTCCGGTCTTAGGACATTCGTATCAGAAGTTTGGTAACGAATGAAGACCTTCTCATCGTCTGATCATCCCCAAACTTGGAGAAAATATAGAGAAAACTAAACGACCAACATTATAATGCAATTGTTTTGAGCACAATCCAAGGGTTAGATCTCTAGATCCAGATGCACTGAAGGCATACGACATAGCCTTGAAGCTGAAGTAAGCCCCAACCTGCGGCCAGGAGGTGCTTCATCTGCGGTGCTTACAACCGCGGAGGTCTTATATTCAACCATGAGAAGCCTGTTTCAAGCATAAGTAATTTTTGTTACTTATTCTGCAAATTCTAAACGCCTCCAAGAGAATGAAAACTATAAATACATGATTTTATGTATTTCTTAAATGTTTCTTTTTATGTCTTAAAACAGAAAACACTTTATGTTTTACTTTTTACATTTATTTGCCTTTATAGACAAGCATTCTCGCCCACTTGCTCTTTAATAAAAGAAGCTTTTCTTCATTTTTTTTTCGTTTACCTTACTGTTTTTTTTTTAAAACCCAATGATGATGTTAAGCTCAACTATGCTTGAGTAGTTCGGTAGCTTGGTATAGGAGGCTATTAAATAGAGCTCTGACTGAATCGATTAAGATCTAGGTTTTTAGACTAAGAATTTGACATTAGATGCTTCTTTCTTTCATTCTTAATATTAATGCATGTTTGCTTGCATCTGTTCTTAGGTTTAATTAGAGCAACGAAAGTGTTGTATAAAATTAACAGATCTATAATCGAATGAACGAAATCATGAATGCTACCTATAGAGTATTGTTAGACTAAATGAATCATGATTAAGACATAAGACAGTAGGCTAGTCATACCAATGTCCATTCTAGCTCCAAATTCTTAGAAAATCCCCAAATAGTTATCTGATGTTGTCGACTATGATCCCAAGAGAAGCCCTAATGGGATCATAACCTCACATACTCCTCTCTCTTATATCAAATTCTCATATACTCTCATTATATCCATCTTTTCTTTTTATTTTCTTTTTAATACAAAAAAGCATAAAAAGACAAAAAAACCTTTAATGAATAACCATAATTACATATCCAACCTAGAGTACCAGATTCAAACCCGAATCCAATTTAAATAACCAAGTTAACCAAAAATTGTTAAACTAAATCGATTTAATTATTTTAAACCATCAAATTTAATTAAACCATTGACCAAACCCTAAAACTCTATTTCTCGATCCCAAATCTCCTTTCTCTTCAATTCCATCATCTTCTTCCATCCTCCATCATCTTCTTCCTCTTCGATTTCATCATCTTTTTCCATCATCTTCTTCCTCTTCCATCATCTTCTTCCTCTTCGATTAAATCTCCACCACCGCTCACTGCCCCTCACTCTCCACTCTTTGCTCTTCTGTTTTAGGCTCGCCACCGCCGCCGTTTTAGGCTCGCCACCACCGCCGTTTCACACTTCCGTCGCCGCCGAACAGGTATCTTCTAGGCTTAAGAGTAATTAGAACCCTAATTTATGATTTCCTTCCCTCAACCCTGAACCCCAACTAATTTCTGATTTTTGTTTCAGAATTTTTGGAGGATGTCGACTAGGGGTTCACCTTCTCAACCAGAGAGATCTGAGGCTGAGTATGCTACGGTATCTGAAGAAGTTTAGTAGAACTGAAATTATCGCGTACAACTGATTTTTGCTTGTGGTTGAACCTAGAATACTAGTTGTACCAATACACTATTATTCACTTATCATATGTGTTTTGAATGCAGCAAGAGCTCAATACCAATGGAACCTCGAGATTTATTCTTCAAGCAAAGCGAGTATTTGTTATACCCGAAGCTTCAATCAAGGTGTGAAACCTTTAATTTCATGGAAGTCTTCAAGAGGCTTGATATCTCAGAGAGGAACTGGTTTGAGAATCATTCCCAGTTCAAGCATATTGTCCAAGAAACGAGAGGCTGCAAAAAAGAAGTAGAAAAAACAAGTTTGTTTTGGTTTTTGTTAAAACTAGTTGATGATTTTTGGTGAAACTAGTAGATGATTTATATTGAAACTAGTAGAAGGTTTATTGTTTTATGTTTGGTGAAACAGGATTCAAAAAGTTGAAAACTAGTAGAAGGTTTATTAATTTAATTATGTTTTCAGATTTTTTTGGTTAGTACAACTGGTATTATCGCGTACAACTGGTGTTGTTAAAACTAGAATAATAACTAAAAAGAAATGTATAGTGTCAAAAAATTAAAAAAAATTATAATAAAAAATAAAAGCCACATGTGCGCCGTCAAATTACACGAGCGCCGTCAACATAATTATAAGAATAATTAATTACTTTTGTTGCGCCATCAAATAATATACAAAGTTGTACCCAAGTAGGTAAGTTGTACTCTATTTTTTTTTATTACACAGATTTGTACTTTCATAGATAAAACGATTTTATTAATTATATCGTATTAGAAATTAGATTTTTATAGTTGTACTTTTGAAAATAGGTAATAATAAGACATTTAAGACACATATAGATAATTAAATTTATAAAATTATGTTTTTTGTTAATTTCTTATAACAATATAGCATTAGTTGTAATAGTTGCAATAGAAGTATAAGGTAGATATTTTGAAAATATGACTTTTGTGTTCTCAATATTTAAAAATGCATCAAGTTGGATTTACTTCGTCAAAATAGATATGAAATAGAATCTTTAAACACATACTGTTTTCTGAAATGCGGTATTTTAAATAAAACGGAAAAACATCAAGTTCACACTAGTTGTCCACGATAGTTATACTAGTTGTACCAAAACATCACCATCGGTTCCTATCCCTCTTCCTCTTGTTCTGCTACGTTAGGATCATTATACAACCATGCTCCTATTCCTCTTCCTCTTCCTCTTCCTCCTCTTCTTCCTCTTCCTCTCCCTCGATGTTCTCCAACTGATGGATGCCTAGTTATGTTGATGCGTCCTTTTTCCTTAACTATTTCTGGAGAAAATACACATTTTCCTCAGATATGGTCAGGAACAATCCAGTCATCTTTATAGGGGACTGGATAGATCGTCCTCTTCATTAGAATTTATTTACAGTTGTCTATCACTAGTACCATTTGTACCCATTGTTTCAGTAATACACGTTGTACTAAAAAAAATCAGGTTACTTATAGAATAAACCGATTTAGATCGATGATTTAGTACGATTCATACGTATTTCAGTACTATAATATACTTAAATAACCAATGTAAAGCCTTAATAGACGTATACATAAAGTTCAGTATTTAAAAAAACTCCCAAACATAACAGAATATATTTATAGTTATCCATCAATAGTACCATATGTACCAGTTGTCACAGTAATACCAGTTGTTCTAAAAAGCTTGAGGTTATTTATAGAATTGATTGATTCAGATCGATGATTCAACCAGATTCATACGTATTTTAGTACTATAATATACTTAAATAACCAATGTAAAGCCTGAATATACGTATACATAAAGTTCAGTAACTGAAAAAATTCACAAACATAATTTCTAAATCCTAAACACATAAAAACTTGTTATTTTTGTTGTAAAGGGGAAGAAATCACCTTGAATATTGAGTTGAGGGTCGTTGAGAGCAGCTCCAGAACGCCGCCGGATATGTGTTTGGTTCTGTTACGGTCGATGGTCGTCTCCACTAGAGTTGGAGATTTCTGGGTTTGATTTTTAATACATCGATGGAAAGAGAAAGAAGAAGAATAATGGGTTCCATTAGGGTTGGTTGGGTGATTGGGTTGAGTAATACCAAAATTAATTGAATATTGGTTTAGTTTAAATGGAGATTGGGATCCATTTTTAAATAAAGGGTAAAGTAAAAATAGTGAAAAATAGAGAAGAATGTGTAGAATAAAAGGGGAGTATATAGATTAATGAATTTGAGGTTAAAGTCCGCCCTAATGTGGCGTGAGCAAGTTGTAACCTATGTTGTGTTGAGTCTTGGGTTAATTCAAAATTACATCAACATTTCAATCAAAATACATCGTACACACCCGAGAATACAAAATTAGCGACAGACAATACATTGTACACTGTAGTCTGTACTATAAAAGCTAATCAAACTGCTAAATGTTGAGAAATCCCGGTTTCATACGCATAAATTTCACCTGCTTCTCACTTCCCATATTCATCCCTTCAATTCGCTTTTTGTACCATTTCCAGTTTCTAAGTCATCATCGTCCGAGTCTTCATCGTCCGAGTCTTCATCGTCCGAGTCATCATCGTCTAACACTATAATATCCGGACCACATGTCTTCGGGTCTAGAGTCATTGATATTATATCCGGTCCCTTAAAAGTCGTTTCTGACAGTCTATCCACTGCAGCATCGGTTTCCGAGGTTTCTTCATCATCATCATCCACCACTATAATTACCTCATTCGCCTTTGACTTTGACAGTTTGACCTCTTCTTTTGCCTGCAACTTGAATCCCAACAGATTAATAGTAACCAATCGATCCATTTTTCTATAAAAATCTATGTTAAAGTTCATTTCTTACACAATAACAACCTCACCTTGTTATCACTTTCAAACTTCCTCTTTGACGGCAAAGCTCCGAAACCACTGCTTTGTTTCTTTGAAACATCCACTGAGACCTAACAAAAATACTGTCATGTATTTTTCTGTCTAGATTAGGGATAAAAGACAAATATTTTCTGAAAAGGAAATAATAAGTGAGCTTCACCTCTTCTGAACCTAACAAGCTTGTGGTGCTAACGCCCCCGATTTTACTTTCCTCCTTCAAATTCGGAGATAACGCTACAGCTTCTGTGCCTGTTTCCTGAATTGTAGTTTCGATTGTCTTCTCAAAGACCTAAATTAAGAAAAGAACGAACGAGTAAAGAGAATATTTTCACTAGAAATAATAAGCAAGTGCATGCAATATAGCAGTCATAAAGAGAAATTTAGATTAACGAGTAGCCATTGTAAATTATAGCAGTCTTCTAATTGTGGTTTTCTTTGCAAGTTCACATGCCATTGACCAGTACAGGAATTAGATCCTACCAATACGCTTGAACCTTGTTTCTATAAGAGCTAATAAATTCAATCAAGCTACCATCATATTTTATCTCTGCTAATTGCTTTACACTAAGCAGATACACCCAAACTCAAACATTACTGTTGAGAACTATATATATTTTTCATAACAAAAATACTCTATTGCCAATCATTGCCGAAACAGCTCCACAATAGAATGGCAGGCAGACATTTTTTAGTGTTAATATAAACAGAATGAAACCCAAAAAGAGTAATAATAACAATTTTGAACGTAATTAATCTCTTACAGGTTCAAGACGCCACGTTTTTAAAGAGTGAACAACTTGCTCGAATGCAGCTGCATTTTGCATTGCTCGTCTGATGACACTGACCACCGCATCAATATTTCGCTCGATATAAGGAAACTTTGACTTCAACAATCGTCGCAACTTGCCGACATTAATTGGCATCTCCCTGGCTATTTAAAAAGAAAAAAAAATAGACCAATTTTAGAGATATCGAAAAATATCCAAGAACCTGGAGATGGGAAAGTAAAATATCAACCGTG
>NW_006256414.1:12261005-12274274 GCF_000478725.1 Eutrema salsugineum | reverse complement strand
GTGCAATCCGATCCCGCCATTCACAAAGCCCCTGCAAGGCAGTAACTACTATATAAGCTCCATATGGTAAAACTTAAGGCCGATGAAGGATGCTTGGTTCATTACACAAGTTGTGAACATACCGCAACAATGGCAAGTTGAACCGCATTGAAATGAGCTGCCTGAACCCTAACCAAAACACATACTACAGATTAGTCTTTCGTAAGCCAAACAGAGTTTTAAATCTAACAGTGAACTGCTCTTGTTGTGATAAAAGCAAGAAAACGATTGAGTAGATAACCAAGAACAGGTAAATCAAGTGCAAAAAATAAAATTAAAGCGTATATTCTCTAAAATGAGGGGGACAAGAAGCATCAAACCCATAAATGTGAAGATACGAATTCACAGTCAAAAGCTCTTTTTCATATAATTGCATGCACACATCGTAGCTGCGCTTGTAAACCTGTTAGCATCGGTAACTACGTCAAAATGGTAATCAGAAAAAGTTAAAAAGTAAAAAATGAAAAATGAAAAACATGGATACACCCACTGGATGAAGCATAATATGTAAGATTGTAGATTCATGTCATCCTTTCAAGAAAAATATGAACGCCACCAAACATGTGATTAACCATGAAAGCTTATGTGACGAAGAGACATCAAAGAAAAACATAAGCAGAGACTGACAGGGAAGGATTACTTTGTGAACATTGGATTTACAATGGAAGTACAGTGTGGGTGGCTCTGAAATCCTTAAATACAAGCTTAATCCACAATAATACATATTATTTTCTCCAGAAAAATCTAAACTACAGGTTAATAGGCCTCATAAATGGCGGTGTGATTCATACAATAAGAAGCAATAAGTTAGACCAAAAAAGAAATATGTATCTATCTAGTGAGTAGCTTATGATTAATACCTCTATAAGAGGAGAGTCGGATAGCTCGTCTGCCCTTGCCATTGTGTGCAGATCTATTCGCATTACATCATAAATGTACAAAAGATAATGTGTATCTTCTCTAGCATATCTGCCATCTAAAAGTGTGAGCTCCACTCAACCAATGCAAAACACTAATGAAGAGACTAGAAGAATATATCGACCTTGTCATTACATCAGGAATGGGTCGTATTCTCCAGTCTGCATTTTGGTACCTGCAGCCAATTAGCAAACAAGTCGTTGAAAGATGAGTGAGAAGATGAGAGAGAAAAAGAACAAAGGTTAAACAAGATTCACTAGTTGCGCACTGTTTATTTGCAGCAACTCCACAATAATGCTTCAAAAGAAATTCCAGACTATTTCTCTCCAGCTTTAGCACCCTTGAGGCCTGAAAGATTCAGGGGAATCAAAATAACCACAAACACAATGACAGAAAACAAAAGAGGACTGTGTAAGAGAAAACTATTGTTTCATGACAAAAACATCACTAAAGGAACCTCCACAAATTGATGAAAGATATTCCAGTGTGGTGATAATGGAAAAAATAACACAGTCGAAGAAAAGTTCTTTCTTTTTTTCCATTCCCACTCTCTAGGGCATAGATGAAAGCGATTAAAGACAAGGTACGTTTCATTTAATATCATTAAATTGTTTTCATTTTGCTACATTATTAGACCAGTTTTAATTACAGTGATCTCCTGGGCATACCAGAATCAAGGCCTTGCAGAAAAATAAACTTAAAAAAGTACGAGAAATCAAACCTGTCCTGTATCAAAGAGATTGCAGACATATATGCCGAAGTCGCGTTGAAGCCAAATAATATCTCGTTCTGCTCCATGCATTACCTAGTTAACTTGAATTTCTTCAATATTGCAATAGTTATATTCTAGGGATTCTGTAAAAAGTAACTTTGGGCATTTTGAAGAAAACCTTTTTCTTATTTGGGTCTTTGAAGATATCCCTGAGATAAGTACCAATGTGATCCCAAAGCTTGAAAGTATCAACTATATAATCCTCGGATCTAGTAGAGATTTGCATCAAGCATGTTAATCCTTGAAAAGATCTATACTGATTATGCTCCAGATCAACCTTCAAAAGGAACAATAAACATAAAATTTTAAGAGAGAAGGAATAAGCAAGATTTACCAATAAAAAACAGTATGATATCAGCATCATTAACTCTGAGTTTAAGTTTTTTCTCGTTTTCCAATCCTCCTCAAAATACAGAAATGACTAGCATATTGGTAGTTCACACCCATTTTAGTTTCAGTAACTTCCTACAGTTGACTGAACAAACTCATAACAAATCAAACTTCATACATCCGCAGAAAAGTCTCACGTTCCAACAATGCATTCAACATTGGACTGAAGAGAAATCAGAGGAAGAAACTTACAGCAAATTCTTCGACACCATGCAATTTAGCAGCTAAATCCTTCAGATCATTGACTTCTTCAACAACCTTGAATGGAGTTCCTTCCAACGGGAGCGGCTTAACAGGTTTTATCTCTGCTATATTTTTGTCGAGAAAGTCCATTACTGAAAGTTTCTCCTGCAAAGTATTACAAAGTTAAATGAAATGAGCACGAGCTCGCAAAACAATTACATATAGATAAGTAGAAAAAATAACCGTAAAAATAAAAAATTACAGTTCCAGATTCTGCATCAAGGTTATGTAAAGTCAATCTTCCCTTACTCGCACACAGAGAAGACAGACTACGGATAGTGTATTCAAACACACACAAAAAAAAAAGTAATTCTACATCACAATCATGTCTCCAAAGTTGCACCTTGAGTCAATAAATCAAACAAGAGAAAAAAAATCATGTTTCCAAAGTTGCCCGAGTCTAGTCAAACAAGACGAATGTTTCCAAAGTAGCTCGAGTCAATAATCTAACAAAACGAACTACTTGTTCAACAAAACCATGATTTCCAAAATCTCAACTAACCACTGGATGAATAAAGTGGAGATTGTCCTCGCTCCTCTCCAACCAAACATGCTCAAAGGGTAAATTGGCGTTGTTCACCAAAATGTTATATTCGTGTTGTGGCTTCTTTATCGTAGCTATATGAAAAGAAACCTTTGCTTCTCCATGCTTCCGAATTTTCTTAACATCAGTTTTAGAACCAGAAATTTTGTGGTTCTTCTTGTCATTCTCCAAATCCAGACCTTTGTTCTCATCCAAGGCAACATCCATTCTCTGGAGAATTTCATGGTTCACGTTGACAAGCCAATCATGCGCAACCCCTAAAAAACTCTTAGATTTCCCACAGAAATGCCCCGAGCCACCGACTGTCTCCAGAACACACTGCGACATCTGGGAAATCTCATTGATGGGAACCTTAAACTCATCGAAATTGCAGAAAAAATGGAAATCGCTATTAGCTGGAATCGCAAGAGAAATAGAAGACAGCGTTGAGAGAGTCTCTGGGAAAGAACTAGCAATCAACGCCTCCAGAGACTTCAGCTCCGGTGATTCTTGGACTGCCATGTGATAATCCCTCAGTATCGGCTAAATTGGTCTGAGTTTTTGGTGAAATACGCTTAGGGTTTCAGAAACGGAAGGGAATCTGAAATTGATTAGAGAAGAGATATTTTGTTATTTTTGTTACTTTAAAGCATCTCCGATCTATTACTCAGTTTTTTATAAATTAATAGTCAAATTACCACAAATTGGAAGGCAATAATCACAGCTCCTATAATTAAATCAAGATGTTATAAATGGGGTGTAATTTCGAAATTACCCTTAATAAAATGAGGTTGTGGTATTTTCGATTTTGTGTCATTTTTCCTATTTTTCGAATTTTTCGTTTTTATTTTACTAAAAATTAATTTATTAATTTAATTATTAAAAACAAATGAATTTCAATTTTTTTTTCTCTTCTCTATCTCTCTTCTCCTCTTTCACGATTCCGATGAGGATTCGGATTTGAGCTCACTCAAATCCTGATATATTTGGCCGGGTTAAAGTAACCACTGCGTCGTCCTCATCTGCACTCGTCTTCTTCCTCTTCTAGCATTCTCAAGCTCGATAACAGAGTTATTAGGTAAGAAACGAAAATTTAGGAATTTAAAATTTAAATGTTCGATTTGTAAAATCTTGGAGTTTGAGTATGCACATTAGATAATTTAAACACCTATATGGGTCGGTTAGTTGATTTTTGATATTGACTCTAGCTGAATCGAGCTGAATCTAGCTGAATCGAGGTGAATTGTAGTTTTAGGTTGTGAATGATGAATTGGGACAAGTAGTATAACTAGGAGACTTGGGACAATTGGGACAAGTGGTACAACTAAGAGGGATAGACAATTAGTACAAATTGTAGTTATCGGACAATTGGTACAAATTTATTACAGATAGATGTGGGACAACTGGTACAAATGATACAAGTGAGAGAAAATTGAGTATTGGGAACTTTTTTGTTTGTATTTCTAGGAATTCCAGTAGAAGATGACAAGCCGCACAAACATATATTATGATTATGGAGGGTATTACTCAGCAGGAGGAGAATAGTTGAAATAGAATTCAAGAAATCTCATTTATGCTATATCATTTAGAAACTTATATGTGGACGATCTAACATATTCAGTGCTTGTTGATGGTATATGCAAGAAGATTGGGTTGAACAACAATACGAGGAAGCTGAGATTGACCTATATACCGTTGGTAGCTAAGCCTTGTAGGGAGTCATGTATTGTCGATGATGGTGATGTTTATGTTTATCTAACAACAGTGGATAAAGAGGGACTCAGATCTGTTCTGAATGTGGAGGTAATAGAATATTTGGAAAGAGAAAAGACAGGCGAGTTATGTGAGGAGCTTCCCAGAGCAGCTAAGGTGGCTGAAATTGCGGAAGAAGCAGAGGGACAACAGGGACAACTGAAGCTGATAGAGTATGTTGATTTAGGGGTATTACATGAAGTTTCTGTAATGGAAGAGAATGCGGTTGTTAGTGCAGGCCAATTGACTGATCATAAACCGGAAGAAGCAGAGGGACAACAGGTAGCAGAGGGACAACAAGGACAAGAGAAGCTGATAGAGAGTGTTGATTTAGGGGTATTACATGAAATTGTTGTACTGGATGAGAATGTGGTACTGGATGAGAATGAGGCGGATGAAGACGGCTGGGAAGGTATGCATGAATATGCAGATGAACATGATCATGTTGAGCCTCCACGGCCTGCAGAACAAACTCGGTTTGTTCTAGAATGGGATGATGGCGCTGGCTTTGAAAAACATCAAGAATTTCGTTCAAAGGAGGCTTTGCGAGTTTTAGTCGATAGAGCTTCGCATAAGGGATGTTTTGAGGTAAAAACTATAAAGTCGGATCCCGGGAGACTCATACTCAAATGTCGTCAAGCTGAACATGGTTGTCCATGGTATCTACATGCTGTAGGAATACAGGATTCTACTTATTTCAGTATTAGAGTGTATAGGAATATCCATACATGCTCTCGAGTTGTTGCAAACACAATTCGGAATAAAAGAAAAGGCACACCACAAGTAGTAGCAGATGTTTTGTATGGGGCCTATCCAGGTGAAGTAGATACCCTGCGCCTAAAGCTTTGATCAAAGTTTTTCAAAATGAAGCTCACGTTAATGTGTCATATTCTACTGCCTTGAGAGGGAAAAAACTAGCTATCAGTGAGGTGAGGGGCGACTGAACAAAGTTATCGGAAATTGTATTGTTATCTTTACATGTTGCAGCTTGTTAATCCTAGGACAGTAACAAGTGTGAAACTGGATGCCAGAAATAAGTTCAAATATCTCTTTATCGCTTTGGGCGCTAGTATTGAAGGTTTTAGAGCAATGAGAAAAGTCATAGTTGTGGATGCAACTTTTCTGAAGAGTGTTGATAACACCGTATTTTGACCACTTTTATGGATCATTTTGAAATACTTTTTCTATGCTTTTAATTGCTTTCAAGTACTTTTATTACGTTTTTCTATTATTTATAGTTCCAAGACTCTTTTCAGGAAACTTAGGGAAAAGCTTAACAAAATGGATAGAAGACCGGATTTTTTTAGCTCAGAGTCAAACCGTCAGAAGTTCACCCCCGATTGAAGGCCTTCTCACCGTCTGATCCAGCTCAAATTTTGAGATCTCAAAGATGGAAGTATCAGCTTTCCAGCACACTTTACATCTTGGCAATCCAACGGTTCAATCAAAAGATACGGGAAGAACAAGATGTCCCGTAAACCAGCCGGCAAGCATTTCCACCCGCGGCCAACAGCCCATTCCCCGCGGTCACGCACATCCCGACCGCAGCCAGCCATCCATTCCCCGTGGTCACGCACATCCCAACCGCGGCCAGCCAACTCCGAATCCGAAGGCCCATTTGTGAAGCTCATATCAGTTTCCCAGCCTCAATTCTGGAACCCTAAAGACAAGAGAGCATTGGAGACTATAAATACATATCATTTACGTCGTTTTTATAGAGAGAAGAGGAGAGACAAAATACTTTAGAAGAATTTTACTTTAAGCTTTTGTTTTTAGGTTTTAGGGAGAGAGAGATCTATCTCTTGAACCCTTGTTCTTTCTTTTTCAATTTTGGTTTCTGTTCTTCTTTTTAATACTATATTTTTGATTTCGTTCATCACGTCTGAGTAGTTTTATTGTTGGGTCTAAGGGATTTTCGATGGGGATACATATATTCGATGAGGATTCCATGAGCTATTGAAGCTGAATCTTAGAACTTTTTCTTCTGAATTTATTTTTACTGCATGAGAGTAGCGTCATGAACTACAATCTGATCCAGATGCTTGGTGACACGAAAGTGTTCATCCGGTGTCAGATCTAGTTTGTGAGAGCAAAACAAACATAGGAGTGGAAACCTACCTATGAGCGATTTGTGAATACTGACAAGTCTTAAACATAATGCATCTCTTCTTTTCCAAGGCCGGAGTGGGAACCTACTGGTCAGGGTTGAGAGAGATAGTTGTCTATGATCACGACAGTGGCGTATTCATACGTCCGTGACTCTAGTTCAAAAAGTTTAAGCTAAGATCTTATCAAATTTACTCTCTAGCAATGTTTTGAATTGTTCATACCCCTGAGAAAACTTCCCTGAAATCCAGCGCCTCTTTCCTATAGATTTACATCGATTTTCATTCAAGCTTTAGTCTAATATCTTTACTCTTTCAATAGATTTTCATTTAAGCAATTAGGTTTAGCCGTTTTTCTCATTTTTAGTCGATTTCGTTAAGTTTAGTTATTAGGTCATTTTAATTCCCGTATTTTCTCATTAAGATTAGTTTTGCGTTTTAAAGACACCACCAAAACCCTCACAAAAATCGCCTGGTTCTAGACTTCCTTATTTTATATTTCTTTCGAAGGCTTTTGTAGGAAATATCCTCCTTCCCTGTGGATTCGGTCCCTAAGTACTACAATTGATCAGTTGTGCAATTGCGGCTAATGATTTTATTTAGGGTAAAACTTGACAACCCTCACGCAGCAGACACATCAAGTTTTTGGCGCCGTTGCCGGGGAAGGCACGCGTTTTCTTTTCCGCAAAACCCTAAGAAAGGTTGGTAAATCGACTCTAGAACCCATTTTTTTGCATATTTCTATTTTTCGGTTATTTTGTTTCCATTCCCGAAGCAATGGATCCTATAAATCAAAATCCCTACTATGAGGGAGGTTTTTACAACACTCCTCAAGCCACAAGACGCAGAGAAAAGCAGTACCTACGCGATCTCTACAAAGAAGTTCGAACCTCGGACTACCAAACATTCTTGAACGAGCCCTACGTGCCTCCAATGGTAAACCCTAGACCACCTATGTATCGCCTACCTCACCAGGTTCTCCAGCAAGATGAGAACGTCCAACTCAGTAACCGATTGAGTCAGCTCGAAGGCGTAATCAAGCAGTTCATAGAAGCTCAATCAACCACTACAGCCGCTCTAAACGAAAGAATTGATGGGATATCAAAAATTTTCAATGAGAAGATCGATAACCTAGCTTCCCAGGTCAAATCAATAGAAGAACGAGCAACCAAGGACGCAGCCATGATCGCCAACAGGTTTGACAGCACGGAGGAAGAGCAAGCAATGCACAACTACGAGCTTCGCAACACTAAAAACAAAGTCATGGACCTGGATTTCAAACTCGATGATGTGGACAAAGCCCTCAACGAAGCTAAGAACGAGTTTTATGACTTCACAGTCGAAGTTTCAGAGAAGGTATACAAAGTTATTGAGAAAACCGAAGAGCTTGACTTAACCATGGACAAAGTAGTCTATGCTCTTGATGAAGTTGAAGAAAAGGCTGAGGAGATCATACAAGGACTTGGAGAGCAGATTCCAGCAGCCAAAACTAAAGATTTAAGTCCAGAGAGGAAGTACATCAAGCCAGAAGACCCAGGAGATCATTCAGGAAGCTAGGGAACAAGCAAATGCAGAAGCTCAACTCGGAGATGTTCTCCAGCGGTCGCGTCACCCTTGACTGCGGCCAAGAAGCACTTCCCCGCAGTCGTGCTTGGCCTACCCGCGGCCCATGGACATTTTCCCGCGGTCGCGTCTCCTGCAGTCAAGGGCAACCGAAAAACGTTCCAAAACAGCCCCGTTCAGCTCATACAAGCAGTTGTGCATCTGATGCACCTCCTGGAATGCCTAGACCCCTCCATCAAAAACTAGTTTGCTCCATCAGCACCCAAGGATCTGAAGACGAAGACAAGCCAATGCCCTGCAACATGGCTTTGTCTTGTGAGAATGGGTATGAAGAGTAATACTCTGAAGATGAAGAATGTGGATTGTTGTGAAGGATCCAGATGCAGGATAATCCTCTGAAGAAAGTATGGGAGAAATTCAATGGATCACCAACAACATCAGTAGGGAGAAGCTCATAGAGTTTAACAATATGGTCAGGACATTCTCTGCTCACCTAAGCTTTGATGAAATCTAGAAGCTTGGTCGTTTGCAAGTCTTTTTCAGGTATTCCAAACTGTCTTAAGAGGATATACATAGATACTTTATGCGAGCTTGATACATGACATCACCAGAAGCAGCTGTCTATGCAATCCACCTTCAAAAGCCTGAAGAATGCAGCCACTACACTAACAAAATCAGCAAAGAAAAGCTTGATGAGTTCAATGGAGTAGTTCGAAATTTACCTGAAGGAATCACCTTTGCCAGAGCTTGTAAAGACTTCATGATAGGCCACTACTTCTGTGAGAGTAAGGAATCAATCCCTAAAATATAAGATTTTTTCAATCATGCCAGAAGAGGTAAACCTGTTCGAACACTTCACAAAATCGAAGGTGCAGGTCAGTTTCTCATCTCTTGTTCTATTAGAGGTGAAATGTTTAAAAACGTGCTTTGTGATTCTGGAGCCTGTCTTAACATGATGTCCAAGGCAATTGCTTTGAGACTTGGTGTTAAGCACCTGCGCAGGACTAGAGCAAAGATTAGTCTAGCTGATGATTCCAATGCAACACCTCAAGGAATAACTCATGACATTCCTTTGAGAATAGGAGATTGCATCGTGCCTGTCGACTTCTACATTGTCGAAACAAGAGACGCAACACATCCAGTGATTCTCGGATGGTCTTTCCTAGCAACTGGAAAGAGACGTAACACATCCAGTGATTCTCGGGTGCTCTTATCTAGCAACTTCCGGAGCTATAATGGACTGGCCAAACCGGAGGATTTCATTTGCTAATATCGACAAAGATGTCTTCACAGAAGCTGTCCCATACAACAGCAAACCAGGAAAACGTTCTGCAACAGAAGAGTTTGAAGAAGAACTTTGGAGTGACGAAGAACTTGCTAGGTAAAGCAAGGAGATGTGGAAAAAGACTTGTCTCAGGATAAGATCTTCTTCATTGGAGTAAGCCACGTCCTACACCAAAGTCGAGCTAAACGACTTAAAACAAAAGCGCTTAATGGGAGGCAACCCATTTAAGTATTGTTTTCTTTAGGATTTTTTTGTCTTTTTTTATTGATTTTTTTTCTTAGTTTCAGGTGTTTTTTATAAAATAAAAAAGCCAAAAAATCAAAAAACCAAAAAAACCAAAAAAAAGATGGTCCCTGACTGCTCGGCCCAGCAGGAACCAAGGGGAAGCAGGAAACAGGCCACATTTATGCCCCCGCGGTCGCAGACGTTCTGACCGCGGGAAACACCTATTCGACCGCGGCCGCGTCTTTCTGACCACGGCCGAGCACCACTTTACCGCGGTCGCGTAACTCCTAACCACGGCAAATGGTCGTTGAGATGATACCCAACCCCAAACCACCCACTTCACCTCATTCAACCTCACCAAGCCCCACTCCACTTTATTCATCACTTCCACCACCTTCATCGCCACCTATCACCTTCCCAAACCTCTTCGAATGAATCCGTTCCATCTCCACCAGCATCCCGGATCCAGGTAAGTTCTCTTTGGCCTTACTATTTTGATTATATATGCATTTTTCTCATCCAATCTCGACTTGTTTCAGACCGAGGACAGTGTGATTTAAGTCTGTGGGAGGATTTCATCCCTTTCTAACCACTTTTCTTTCATGAGTCTTGCATTATCTACACTTTTTGCATTTTCCTTAAAGTTTTTCAAATTCAGTTTTCAAAACAAAATACGTTTTAAAGGGAATGGTGAACATGAATCAATGATAGTTGACTGTGTGCTTTTAGACTGTTCCTAGTGACATGCCCATTCATGATTTAGGACTAGACTAGACGGCAGCTAAGCACATTTGAAACGAAGTACCCAGAGGAATTTGAATGATTTCGATTTTAGATGAAGGAATACACTAGCTCTGTTTTATTTGGACCTAACTTGGACTTAATTCTCTTATTAAAGCATTAGACCAGGGAAACGAATCATACATTCAGGACTCCTTTACCCTTTTTACCACTCTATGTAGATCCGGAATGGCTAGTTCATCTTTAGCTAGTTCCCCACCTTAACCAATCCTCTTTCAAACCACATGCACTCTTGTTTTATATTGTCTTATATGCAGATATGTGTAAAAACGATGGAGAAAAAGAGGAACGACGCAGTTTTCAGTCACCAAAGACAGAGACCTGCGTTTTGCCGCAAAAGTTCCCGGAAGGATTCAACACAAGAGAAAGCTCAGTTTGCCTTAGAAAAGTCTCAAATTTGGTACAATCTCGTCCTCTAGTCTCTCTCTTTAAAAGGCATCCCTTTTCCAAAAAAAAAATTCCAAAGATAGGAAAATAAATGAGATAAAAGCCTTAGAAAGTCTAGAGATGTCGAATTTTAAGTCCCAAAGCAACTGGAGTTCTATTTTATGGAGTTTTGGAGATCATTTTTTGATTCCCTGAAAGAATCTAAGTCTGGGGGAATAGCTGTTCACAACAAAGGAGGAAGGATTATGCAACAACATTGGACAAGAAGAAGTGACTGAAAATTGCGGTCATCAACAGGTCCGCATCTCTCTTGAGGTTTTGCATATTATCTTGCATCCTCCAGATTCATCAGGTAACCCGAAACACTTTAACTCCACCACTTAAACAGCCCTTTAATGCCAAACTCCGTCTACCCTGGATAATGTCTTTCAAGAGAATTCACTATTGCACTTAATGAATGTAGAGAGCTAGTTGACTGGAATCAAGATTTAGATTGTTTAAGTTTTGCATTACGGAAAAAGTGGACTAGTATCTTTTGTGTCTTCGTGAGAATTTTCTAGACTAAGTTGTGGATTGATGCACGATCTTTAGTCCTAGTTTAGGAGTTCATGTGTATGAGATTTGTGCATTCCCTATTTTTTTTTCACCTAACCAGTTTAGACTTTTGCTTTGTTTGAGGACAAACAAAGGTTTAAGTCTGGGGGAGTTGATAACACCGTATTTTGCTACTTTTATGGATCGTTTTGAAATACTTTTTCTATGCTTTTAATTGCTTTCAAGTATTTTTATTACGTTTTTCTAGTATTTGTAGTTCCAAGACTCTTTTCAGGAAACTTAGGGAAAATCTTAACAAAATGGATAGAAGACCAGATTTTTAGCTCATAGTCAAACCATCAGAAGTTCACCACCGATTGAAGGCCTTCTCACCGTCTGATCCAGCTCAAATTTGGAGATCTCAAAGATGGAAGTATCAGCTTTCCAGCACACTTTACAGCTTAGCAATCCAACGGTTCAATCAAAAGATACGCGAAGAGCAAGATGTCCCATAAACCAGCCGGCAAGCGTTTCTACCCGTGGCCAACAGCCCATTCCCCGCGGTCACGCACATCCCGACCGCGGCCAACCATCCATTTCCCGTGGTCACGCACATCCCGACCGCGGCCAGCCAACTCCGAATCCGAAGGCCCATTTGTGAAGCCCATATCAGTTTCCCAGCCTCAATTCCGGAACCCTAAAGACCAGAAAGCATTGGAGACTATAAATACATATCATTTAGGTCGTTTTTACAGAGAGAAGAGGAGAGACGAAATACTTTAGAATAATTTTACTTTAAGCTTTTGTTTTTAGGTTTTAGGGAGAGAGAGATCTATCTCTTGAACCCTTGTTCTTTATTTTTCAATTTTGGTTTCTGTTCTACTTTTTAATACTATGTTTTTGATTTCGTTCATCTTGTAGGAATAGTTTTATTGTTGGGTCTAAGAGATTTTTGATGGAGATACATATGTTCGATGAGGATTCCATGAGCTATTGAAGCCGAATCTTAGAACTTTTTCTTCTGAATTTATTTTTACTGCATGAGAGTAGCGTCATGAACCACAATCTGATCCAGATGCTTGGTGACACGAAAGTATTCATCCGGTGTGAGATCTAGTTTGGGAGAGCAAAACAAACATAGGAGTGGAAACCTACCTATGGGCGATTTGTGAATACTGACAAGTCTTAAACATAATGCATCTATTCTTTTCGAGGGCCAGAGTGGGAACCTACTGGTCAGGGTTGAGAGAGATAGTTATCTATGATCACGACAGTAGCGTATTCATACATCCGTGACTCTAGTTTGAAAAGTTTAAGCTAAGATCTTATCAAATTTACTCTCTAGCAATGTTTTGAATCGTTCATACCCCTGAGGAAACTTCCCTGAAATCCAGCGCCTCTTTCCTATAGATTTACATCGATTTTCATTCAAGATTTAGTCTAATATCTTTACTCTTTTAATTGATTTTCTTTTAAGCAATTAGGTTTAGCCGTTTTTCTCGTTTTTAGTCGATTTCGTTAAGTTTAGTTATTAGGTCATTTTAATTCCCGTATTTTCTCGTTAAGATTAGTTTTTACGTTTTAAAGACACCACCAAAACCCTCACAAAAATCGCCTGGTTCTAGACTTCCTTACTTTATATTTCTTTCGAAGGCTTTTTTAGGAAATATCATTTTTCCCTGTGGATTCGATCCCTAAGTACTACAATCGATAAGCTGTGCACTTGCAGCTA
>NW_006256414.1:12070492-12260905 GCF_000478725.1 Eutrema salsugineum | reverse complement strand
GATAGGGAGAAAGATGCTAGTTGGACTTAGTTTTTTGAAACATTGAAAACTGTTATACCTGATGATCACAAGCTGGTTTTTATGAGTGACAGACATAGGAGCATTGTTTAGGCAGTCCAGGAGGTGTATGATGTGTGCTGTCATGAGGGTTGTCAAGTTTTATCCTAAATGAAATCAATAGCTGCAAGTGCACAGCTGATCGATTGTAGTACTTAGGGATCGAATCCACAGGGAAGGAAGATATTTCCTGCAAAAGCCTTCAAAAGAAATATAAAGTAAGAAAGCCTAGAACCAGGCGATTTTTGTATCGGTTTTGGTGCTGTCTTTAAAACGTAAAAACTAATCAAAACAACAGAAAGAGGTGCTGGGTTTCAGGGAAGTTTTCTCAGGGGTATGAACGATTCATAACATTTCTAGAGAGTAAATTTGATAAGATCTTAGCTTAAACTTTTCGAACTAGAGTCACAGACGTATGAATACGCCACAGTCGTGATTATACACAACTATCCCTTTCAACCCTGACCAGTAGGTTTCCACTCTGGCCCTGGAAAAGAAGAGATACATTATGTTTAAGACTCGTCAGTATTCACAAATCGCCCACAGGTAGGTTTTCACTCCTATGTTTGTTTTGCTCTCCCAAACTAGATCTGACACCGGATGAACACTTTCATGTCACCAAATATCTGGATCAGATTGTAGTTCATGACGCTACTGTCATGCAGTAAAAATAAATTCAAAAGAAAAAGTTCTAAGATTCGGCTTCAATAGCTCATGGAATCCTCATCGAACATATGTATCCCCATCAAAACTCCCTTAGACCCAACAATAAAACTACTCAGCCATGATGAACGAAATGAAAAACATAGTATTAAAAAGTAAAGCAATAGTCGAAATTGAAAAAAAAGAACAAGGGTTCAAGAGACAAGTCTCTCTCTCCCTAAAATCTAAAAACAAAAGCTTAAAGTAAAATTTCTTGTAAAGTATTTCGTCTCTCTTCTTCTCCTTTTAAAAACAACCTCAATGATAAGTATTTATAGTCTCCAATGCTCTCTGGTGTCTAGGATTCCGGTATTAAGGCTGAGAAAATGCTATGGGCTTCAGAAATGGGCATTCGAACTCGGAGTTGGCTGGCTGCAGTGGGGATGTGCGTGACCGCGGGGAATAGATGGCTGGCCGCCTTCGGGAAGCCTCTGACCGTGGTGAAATGGTTGCTGGCCGCGGGTGGAAGTGCTTGCCGGCTGGTTTACGGGACATCTTGCTCTTCGCGTATCTTTTGATTGAACCGTTGGATTGCCAAGCTGTAAAGTGTGCTGAAAAGCCGATACTTCCATTTTTGAGATCTCCAAATTTGAACTGGATCAGACGGCGAGAAGGCCTTCAATCAGGGGTGAACTTCTGACGGTTTGACTCTGAACTGAAAATCTGGTCTTATATCCATTTTGGTAAGCTTTTTCCTAAGTTTCCTGAAAAGAGTCTTGGAACTATAAATACTAGAAAAACATAATAAAAGTACTTGAAAGCAATAAAAAAACATAGAAAAAGTATTTCAAAACAATCATAAAAGTTGTCAAAATACGGTGTTATCAGTGCATCCTCTGTCTCAGCATGGATTTTGCGTTTGGCATTTGTCACAGAACGTGAGACTGAAGGCTAGGGTCGGATGTAAGGATTTGTGTGCAGACAAATTCAGAGAATGAGCTCACAAATACACAGAAGTTGAGTTTGTAAGTGCATACGCAGAGTTTCGAAGGTGGTTTCCAAAAGCAGCTGATTATTTGGATAACAGTGTTCATCTTGAAAAGTGAGCGAAATGTTACTTCAAAGGAGACAAGTACAACTTGGACACAAGTACAACTTGGACACAAGCAATGCTTGTGAATCTATGAACAGTGTCTTCAAGAAGGCAAGGAAGTATGCCTTATTACCTTTGATTGATGCATACATAGAAAAAGTGTCTAAATGGTTCAACAAGCATAGGAAAGGCAGTGATATTGCATCAGACACGAAGAATTTGGTGCCATATGTGGAGAACCAGCTGCATAATCTATGTGCAATTGGAAATGGCTTATTTGTCACTGAATCTAACCATTTTGAGCTTGAATACAGCGTGATAGGGACTGATGGGAAGGGTTATCTGGTTGATTTGTTAAGCAAAACTTGTACCTGCAGGTGCTTTGATATAGAAAAGATTCCTTGTGTTCATGCAATAACCGCGGACATAGCACTGATGCATAACCCCAACAGGAGAGGGAGATACACCTCCATTATTTGTGCTCAAAATATTACAGGATTGACACATGGGCGTCAGCTTATTATAGAACCATTTATTTGGTTCCACATCAGTCAACATGGATTATTGAAGAGGAAATTGGAAAGTTAGTCATTTTTCCGCCAGACTACACAAAAAAAAATCAGGGAGAAAGCGAGACAAGCGCTACCCTTCAACCGGAGAAGCTCGCCCTAAACGAAGTAACAGGGCCAATCCAGGCATACATCTTGGGCGTTGGTTTCAACCGCTAAACACAGATGAAGATCAAGAAGAAAACCAAGGTGATAACCAAGGTGGAAACCCAAGTGAAATTTAAATTTGCAATTTGTATTTGGTCTTTCTGTTAGGGACAATTGGTCTTGTAGGTACAACTATGTGTACTTGGTATTTGAAATGGTAATTGTATTTTGTAGGTTTAGCAGGACAACTGGACATGTAGGTACAACTAAGTGTTTTAAAAGTTGGCCAATGAATGGGACAAGTGGACAACAAGGTACAACTAAGTGTTTTTAAAAGTTGACCGATGAATGGGACAAGTGGACAACAAGGTACAACTAAGTGTTTTTAAAAGTTGGCCGATGAATGGGACAACTGGACATGTAGGTACAACTAAGTGTTTTAAAAGTTGGCCGATGAATAGGACAAGTGGACAATAAGGTACAACTAAGTGTTTTAAAAGTTGGCCGATGAATAAGACAAGTGGACAACAAGGTACAACTAAGTGTTAATTTTGAAAAGTCAAAATTCTGGTTAACCTAACGAATTGAACAAAAAATAAAACAAAATAGAAGATATAGTTAACCTTTACAATATATAAGAGACCAATAGTAATGATAATGGACTAGTACAAATTGGTTTTGTGAAACAAAGTATGGGTTTCCCATCAACAACCTCATATGATACATATAACTCTTTCATAATAGAACCATTTTACAAGGGAGAAAACACAATTTTAATGATTTTGTTAAAATTTTATTGTCATCTACTACTAAATGATAAACATAAGTGAATAGGTAAAAGGACAACTATAAAATATAGATTTATGTCTAAAGACAATTAGAATAACTGAAATGGACAACTATGAAAAATTTCGAACAACAGGACAATGGGGTACAACTATATGTTATATTCGGTTTAAGGGATGCACGTAGTCAATTAAAATGGCGGCGCCGACACATATTAAATATGTTAAACTGTTTCAGGAGAGAAACTCAATGTTTTGTTAAGTAGCCCTCTTTTTAAAAAGATTAGGAAAGAGAAATTCAGAAATTTTTTCCCAAATCGAAAAGATTATGAGTGCATCTTGAAAATACGTCATATATTTGACAATGAGATTAATATCAAATGAATGAACATCCTACTTATATTTGAGAATAGTGAAGTATATTTAAGAATAGTTAAGTAATAACAGTAATTCAAAATACCGCGTTAAGAATAAAGAAAGTTATAGAATATTCTAAACTTCTTTTAATAGTGGACTTTATAAATGGGCACCCATAATTAATTTATAACAGATAACACGTTTTTTTAGTCATTTTATTGTTTATGAAGAAGATCTCTTCTTCTTCTTTTTACCAAAAAAGATCTCTTCTTCTGCTTCCAAGAGATGATCTCTGAACTCTTCTGATTCCTTTTTTTTTTTATTTATGATTATGTATTTCTTTACAGCCTCTTTTATTTATTCGTTCGTCGTGTTTGATAAGTTTATAATTGGGTTTAATGATTCTTTCAAAGGGGATCTCATAATTCATAAATTGATAGTTAGCTGGCTGGATGTAAGGTAGTTTCTGTTTGGAAGTTTTTCATCTATGTATACACACATACATGGGTTAGGTAACATGTTAAATGGTTGGGGCAAAAATTAATTAGCCGGGCAAACCGGATATCCCATTTAGTCTATAGGATAAGATGTTAGACGGACCATCCGTATCAATGCTTAAGTTTATTAATTAATTGCTTTTGGTAATAGAGATTTAGTAAATCTTATCAAGGATAATAACTATAAAAACACATGCAGTAATGTCCAGTTGGAAAATTGTCATCTCTACAATCGCAACGAGGATAGTATTGGGACTCTTTCATGGCGTCTGCGCAAGTCTTGCTTCCGTTAGGACCACAAACTCCAGCAAACCATTTAGTAATTTCACGCTTATGCTCTTCCGCCACAACTGTATTATACAAACCACAAAATGTTAAACTGTGGACTAAATGTTTTGAGAAACAATTGATAGCATTACAAGTTATAAGCTATTTTTTTATTTACAGTGAACAATTTTTGTCATTAATAACGGCGAACATTTTTGTATTGAGCTAGTAAGCAATCATACTAGATACAGAACTATATAGTACCTTTAGCATGATTACTAATGAAGAACATGAGCACACAAGAAACTACAAGCAAAGTAGAAGACCTCATAACTCAAATTTGATTTCAAAAAAATTCTGTGCTCCTTGCTTATACGTTTTTTTTCTTAACCTCGTGATGAATATATTCTTATATCAACTTTGTTAATATATATACTCAACAGTGATTAAGAAAAGATAATTATACTGAATTAGAAAAAAAAGAAGAAGAAAGTGTGGGGTTAAAATTAAAATTACATTCTTAATAACTTGTTAACTAATTTATTTTGTTTAATAACTTTGTGATGTCACATCATCGTTTTTAGATTCATTACCTTTAATTAATCTACAAGATTTTCTAACTATTAAATTGCTGATAGCAGATTAATTTTCAAATAACAATGGATTTTTTTTTTGGTCAAAAACCTGTCACTTGTATTTTTTTACTAACGAAAAAAATACTCTGCAATATAACCACAAAATATTTATATCCAGTAAAATAATTGATGGGAGGGAGAGGTTGATTTCTGAAGATTTTTACAGTTTAAGATTCTATTGTTATTGCTTTGTAAATTTTTATATTTTTAATAAATTTCACTGTTCTTCGTTTATAGACTATAATATAATATTCTTTCTAAATTTAATCAAAATTTATTGTTATTCATTAAATTTGGATTTTAATGATTATATGAAATCTAGTGTTAATGGGATATTGATTCTCAGCAATTTAGCTCATAAAATATGATTTTTTGAAATAAACGTAAAATTTTATTTAAAAAAATAAAAAAATTACAATGCTTGAGAGAGAGAGATTCTAATGTAAGTCTTGTTCCTGGAAATGGTTTCTGCACCGAGCAAATCGAGTGGCAAACATAGAGTAAGGCACTCATCGTAGAATTAGGTCTTGGCTTCCGGGTATTCAGTTTGGTTTTGGGTAAGAACCGATCTAATCCGGTCTTTTGGGTAGAGGAATTTTTCACCCATATAGAATCTGATTGATTATCAGTTCAGTATCGGTTCGGATCCACTCATTTCAGGGTTGGATATATTGGTTCTTAAATTTAACAGAACAATGTTCGAACTATTTCAGATATCATTCTTTTTTTTTTTAACACTGATCTATTATTCTATTACAAATTATGAGAACTATTACATCGACAATTCTTCACAAGTCTCCCGCCTGCAAACACGTCAAATGGATCTCCATGCACCATGTTGAAAACTTCCTGTAAGCTTGTCTCCATTAATCTGCAAATTAATAATAAATTGCACTTCCCAGGACTCGAAACCCGAATCTCTGGGTGTAGAAGCATTAATGAACCCATTAACCAGTAGGCTAAGGGGGCTTCCACTATTTCAGATATCATTCTAATCGGAATTTTTTTTTACCCAAAACCAAAAAAGATGCTCGATACAGTTTATAATAGCCAAAATTTAACCAGAATACTCGAATCCACAACAATTTTAGCATAACTACATAACATGAACACACAAAACAAGTCATAAATTTAAAGCATACAACTCATATATCCGAAGTTCAAATTTGATATCCAAAGAACTTTAAAAAGTTTTCATTGTTAAGAAAAACTTTCTCATCAAACGATCAAAGTTCAAACTTTTAAAGATTCAAAATGAAAAGCACGATAGATGGCATTTGTGCTGATACCTCTTAGTTGGTACTTGAATCTCTACTAGAACCCGCCACCACTTATACGTTTCACTTTCCAAAAGACCACCATCTACAAAAGTACAAAGCATTTCCACCAGAGTCAAATTCAAAAAAAAAAAAAAATCATGAAAGATTTTTAGGGAAAGACATATATCCAGATTCCAGAAACCAGAATTGAACATAAACAAACATATATCCAGAATTGAACACTAAGTGACTATTTACATATCAGAATCTGATTCAGAGATTAAAACCATACATACGACACAACTCTAAGTTTTAGAGATTCGCTTAGACCTCCAAATCTCAGGTTCATTCATCCTTGTAAGTGGAATGCAGGTTCATACTCTATAGAAATATGAGAGAAAGTAATAGTTAATACTCAAAGTTATAAAGCGTAATTCAATAAGAGTTCAAATGTAAGAAATTACCTCTCATAAAATCATCTTCAAACTCTACCTCCGCAAGCATGTTTTTTTAAATGTTGACATCCCATTTTCATTGATATAAATCTCATATTTAACCACTGCTCGGTACACATCAAGACTTCCACCATCTAGTATTAAATGCAGATTCAGATGTTACTAAAGACTCTTGTATTGCAAGTATGTCCTTAGCTATTAATGATAGGACTGGAAAATTTGCACTGTATCTCCTCCACTACCCTAAGATATCATACTCTGTACCTTTCATCAGGTTTGGTTTATCCATACTCTCTCTTAAGTATAACTTCAACTCATTTGTTGTATCTTCATCTCATGATTCTTGTACAAGCTGTTCATAGATGTTATCCATTCTTTTATAACCAATATCATTTTTCAGACCCTTTTTTTCAATTACCTGAGACTTTGAAGATGATACTTGTGACATTACCATTTGACACACTTTTTTAAAGTGTAATTGCCAAAAAGACACTTTTTAGAAATGGGGTACTTATCTTACTTTGCTCTAATTTTTTTGACTTTTTTGCCCTCCTTTCCCTTTTACCTTATATTTACTTACAGAAAATATTAAAACGTATGGGATCCACTTAAATTTACTCATCAGCTTCCACACACTAAATCGTACGGGACCACTTTAAATCATCAGCTTTCACACACTAAATGGCACGGGACCCACCTATATGTATGCAAATATATGGATACACATGTAAATATGCATATAAATTTATATAGTTACATCCATCTATAATATATGCATGTGGATATGCATATATATTTATATAGTTGTGTCTATATGTATTCAACTCTATGGATACACATGTAAATATACATGTATATCTATATAGTTACATCCATCTATACTCTATGTACGTGGATATACATATATATATATATATAATTGCATAGATATCCATATATTTATGTCTACGTGTACGTTACTATATAAATACAGATGTGTATATATATATATATATATTTATATAATTGCATAGATATCCATATATTTGTGTCTACGTGGACGCTACTATATGGATACGTATGTGTTTATCACTAAACGACAAAAGAATTTAGGTTGAAAAATATAAAATGGGTATCAAAGTATTAAGAAAAAATTATATAATTTATAGTGTCAAAATAATTATTAGATTATTCAAAAATTTATAAAGACGAGATGCTAGGTTTTCAGGGAAATTCTCTCTGGGGGATGAACGATTCAGAACATTGCCAAAGAGTAAAATTAATAAGATCCTAGCTAAAACTTATAGAACTCGAATTACGAACGTATGAATATGCCACTGTCGTGATCATAACCAACTATCTCTCTCAACCCTGACCAGTAGGTTTTCACTCGGGCCCTGGAAAAAAAAAATATGCAGTAAGCTTAAGACTCATCAATATTCACAGCTCTCCCATAGGTAGGTTTCCACTCCTATGGTCGATCTGCTTTTCTCGAACTAGATCTGGCCTCGAATGAAAACTTTTGCAACACCCAAAACCGGGATCAGATTGTAATTCATTATGCTACTCCCATGCATTATAAATAAGTTTAGAAGATAAAGTTCTAGGACTTGGCTTCAATAGCTAACGGAATCCTCATCGAACATATATAACCCCCATCGAAAATCCCTTAAACCAACCAATAAAACTACTCAGACATGATGAACGAAAGCAAAAACATAGTATTAAAAAGTAGAGTAGAAATCGAAAATAACATAGAAACAAAAAGGGTTCAAGAGATAGATCTCTCTCCCTAAACTTAAAACAAGAGCTTAAAGTTGTATCTTTTCTAAAGTATTTCGTCTCTCTCTAAAAACGGCCTACATGATATGTATTTACAGTTTCCAATGCTCCATGGTCTCTAGGGTTCCAGAATTAACGCTGAGAAAATGACTTGAGCTTCATAAATGGGCCTTTTAAATCGGAGATAGCTGGCCTCGGTCAGAAAAGACGTGGCCGCGGTGAATTGATGCTTGGCCGCGGTCGTATGGCCTCTGACCGTGGTGAAAAGGCTGTTGGCTGTGGGTGGAAATGCTTGCCGGCTGGTTTACGGGACATCTTCCTCTTCGCGTAACTTTTGATTAAACCATTGGATTGCCAAGCTGTAAAAGTGTGCTGGAAAGCTGATAGTTCCATCTTTGAGGTCTCCAAATTTGAGCTGGTTCAGACAGTGAGAATGTCTTCATTTGAGGGTGAACTTCTGATGGTTTGACTCTGAGCTGAAAATTTGGTCTTCTATCCATTTTGTTAAGCTTTTCCCTAAGTTTCTTGAAAAGAGTTTTGGAACTACAACTACTAGAAAAACATAATAAAAACACTTGAAAGCAATAAAAAACATAAAAAAAGTATTTGAAAACGATCTATTAAAGTGGTCAAATTACGGTGTTATCAATTGGCTACAGCTAAGTTTTCGATGAGTGCTCTCCATTGTGTCACAGTTTTTGAACCGAAATCTCCATTGCTAGCAGTCTCAAGAGAAAGTAGATACTTCTGCTGAAATCCTCTGTAGAAGGTGCTTAGCAGGTTTGCTCCAGAGAAACCTTGATGAGGGCAGTCTCTCTCATACCCCTTGAATAATTCCCACGCCTCATAGAATGATTTTATTGGGCCTTGTTGGAAACTTTGGATCTTGTTTCTTAGCTGGCTCGATCTTGACTTGGCGTAGAAGTGGTTCAGGAAAGCTGACTTGCATTCTTCCCATAAAGTAATAGAACCAGATGGCATAGATTTTAACCATCTAAAACCTTTATCACTTAGAGAGAAAAGGAAAAGCTTACACTTCACATAGTCTGGAGTGTCTGGAGTGGTTCTCACCATTCCACAGCTTTCTTCAAAAAGATCTATGTGATCCATTGGATGCTCAGTAGAGATTTCATGGAATTGATTCTGCTTCACCAGAGAGACAATCTGAGGTATCTCGAAATCTCATCTTGCTGGGGCAGGAACTTGAATAGCTGATCTATTTTGGAAGTGCTTGTGAGGTGCATCGAAATCTGCAATAACTCTACTGCAGGGTTGTCTTCTCGCAGGATTGGCAAGCTTTATGGGTCGATTGGCCTCTCTACCATTATGTGGAACAATGTTTTCATCATTCCTTCATTCTCTGGGATCATCCCGATCTTATCTCCTTTGATCATCAGCAGCTTGAGCAGCGTTTCTAGGGATTTGATTTCCCTCTCCATCGAGTTGTGGATGGCCATCTTCTTCATGAGAAGCCTCTCGGCCATCTTCGTGAATAGAATCACGGTCATCATCTCCAATGTGATCATCTTGATCACGGTTTAAAAGATCTTCCCGATGGGCATTCAGATTCGCCATCTTGAGTGTTCTTCGTCTGAGTCTCCAAAGTTCTCTTTCGTGTTTGTAAATCTCGTCTAAGGGCGGTAAAATGTTAGCAGGATTTCTCCTAGTTTTCATGCACCTGAGAGCAAAGAAAGCAAAGATAAAAAGAGAAGTTAGAAAACTCCAGCAGAACTCGAAAATCTTGTGGTCTAGAATTGAAAGTAGATTCAGAAACCAAATAAACAGAAACAAATCCCCAGAAACGGCGCCAAAAACTTGGTGTGGGTGCAGTTGGCAACACAAGTTTTACACTAGACAAGCAGCAAGCACACAGCAAACGCAGTGGTACTTAGTGATCGAATCCATATGGATTTGTCTGTTGAGGACTTCTAACTGATGCTAAAGACAATCGTAGACCTAATCAGATAAAATGGGAGTTTTGGTTTGTCACTAAATCTAACTAAGCAGGGAATTAAAAAGATTAAAATAATATCATTTGAAAACTATATGAAAAACGACGCTAGGATTAAGGTTCATCTCTACGGTTCATGTTCAATGACATAGGGATTCTAGGTAAGGATTTTCTATGAATCTGAAACTAGGATAGACACTTATAAGATTAGCCAACTCTCGTCACCCTAATTATCTAATCACTAATTTTTGGGATCCTTTAACCTAAAAAACCTAGATGTCAATCGAACATGGGATCCCCTTTTATGGTCCATTCACCCAACTCGGGGACTACTCAGACATGACTGAGCTTAACATCATCATCGGTTAGAAATCACTAAAGTAAAGAAAACAGTAAAGTAAAGAACTAGAAAGCAGTAAAGTAAAGAAAACAAAGTTGCAGAAAAACTTCTCTTATTGAAGACAGAGTTTGGCGATGAAAAGCTTCTACAAATGCATAAAAATAAAACCTAAAACTACAATGAAGTTCTCTCTCAAAGAGATGAAAGAGGCTCCCCTACAAAAGACCTAAAAATGAGTATTTATACTGTTTTTTTCAAGTCTGGGCGTCTAGAGCTTTTAAAATGAATGCAGGAAGTGTCTTGGTCCTTAGTTGGGCTTCTGAGGTTCGGACAAATCTCCACCGCCGGTGAGGGAGGCTGAGCCGAGGTGGGAAGAAGTTTGGCCGCAGGTGAAAACTCTTGTCCCTTACCGGGCTGTGTTGATTTTCCTTCAGTGAATTGATGATATCTAGAGATCTAACCGTTGGATTGCATTGATTCCAATTGTGTTGGAAAGCTGGTTGTCTCCTCTATAAATTCTCTGAATTTGGGGATGATCAGACGGTTAGAAGGTCTTCTTTGGTTTCCAAATTTCTGACGGCCAGAATTTATCCAAAAGTGTACTTTTGCTCCAAAATGCTTTCCAAAACTCCAAGTTTCCTGAAAAGCCGTTTAGAACTCCAAAACATGGGAAACACTTATAAAACCTGTAAAAATGAGTGAAAATACCTGCATAAGATATTGAAAATCATCCATAAAAGTGGTTAAAATCAGGTGTTATCACCCTCCCCATCAACAAAGTTTCCAACAGAACTCAGGAAATAGGGATCAAGAGGTACAGAACCTGATCCAGAAAATCCTCCAAAGTCAAGCAAGTGGTTCCATGGACTTCAACAAGAAAATGGCAGAGATACACAACAAGGTGGATTGCTCGTATTATGATATTATCAGTCAGATTGCAACATTGGCTTCTTTTTTTTTGTTCTTAGAATGCTTTTGATGTGTTTTCTGAGTGATCTCAGGTCATAGGAGGCGTTTGTGCCTTGAAATCCCAGGCAAAGGTAACCAAAATGGTGAGATATGAATCACACAGCTGAGTATGAAATGAGGCCTCAGCTCGACCTATATGTCTCAAGACAAACCAACTCGAGGCATGCATGTATCTGAGGCCGAGAAGAAATCCTCAAAGCCTCAGCCTGAGGCTGCAAGGTGGACAAGGCAAGGCCAGGTGCATTTCTTCAAGCAGAATGAGGAACATATGCCTCGGGTGGAAAGCTTCGAGTTGTGTCAAGGCGAGGCATGGTGAAAAGAAGAATGATCAAGCCCAGAAATGAATGCCTCGACATGTATGCCTCAACCAAAATCAACTCAAGGCAGGCATGCTTAAAAAGCCGAGAAAAATGTCCAATACCTCGGTTCAAGGCCTCGAGTTGATCCAAGGCAAGTCAGAGTTGGATAATTAAGTAGAAACCGAGAAGATGAGGGCTCGGGTTGATGAAGAACTGACCAAGGCGAGGCACCAAGGTGAGGCATGGGTACAAAGGTGCAAAAACAGGCTTTTACCAGTGCAAGGAGCAACATCAAAACAACAACACTTACAGTGGTGTTTGGCCTCCTAAGATGCACAATTCCACTCTTCCATTCCATCACAAACACATATGGTAACACTCCAAACTTGTACATATCATTCAAGCATCTTTTTCATTTTGTTTTTTCATGTTTGTTTATCCTCTTTCTCATGCTTTTATTACACAAGGGGCTGTGTAATTTAAGTGTGGGGGATTTTTTTTTTCTATGTTCTTATTTTCTCTTTTGCACTTTGAGTCTCATTCATTCATGCATAGCATCTAAGTACATAGAACTACCAAAAAAAAGTTTGAACAAAAAAAAATGTTCATTTAATGGCATTCACATTTTAGAACACCAAAAAATATTCATAGTCTATATTGAATTTCATATAGGTTTGCATCATATGCATATGGAGTAATGATAGGTTTTTCCTTGAGACAGCATTATTTTAAGAGTTTGATTCATTGCCCTAGTTATTAGTTCTTTGATGCTTACATGAAATGAAATGTGCATCATTGTTTGAACCTCAGTTTAAGCAGATTGTGACTTGAACTCAGCCCTAGACAAGTGGAACCTTAATTTGAAATGAATTTATCATGTGGTGCATATTTGAATGAACTTGTAGATAGCATAAACATACTTGGATTATCTTTCCCCTTTTACCACTCTTGTTAATCCAAGTAGCTGATCTCCATCATTGACACAGTTTTCCCTGCCCTTAACTAAGCCATATTTGAAGCCTTAACGATGCGAGGCCTTGTTTTGAATGAACTTGACAAAAAGTGTTGGGTTTAGAGCGACAAGAGTAGGCTTTCATGTAGATCTAGCTCTGGATCATGAGACTAGAGTAGGTTAGGAAGGGATCTTGGGGAATCAATGAGTGAAAATAGAGAGAATGAGATGACAGCTAGGGGATTGCAAGGTGTGAATTGGCTGGTGTCTGAAAAGAAAAAGCTCTAAGTGTTAAAAAAAAGCCTCAAAGTGTGAAAAGAAAAGAAAAGAAGCCGAAAGGGCTCAAGCTTCAAAAATCGATGAGAAAAGAAGCTAGAGATGAAATAAGAATTGAAAAAGCTGAGTGAAAAGAGAAGTACCAGCCATTGTTTTAAAAGAAAAAGGTCCCATAGTGAGAAAAAGAATGAGAGTGAAGTGAGAGATGGGTTGAAAAGGCAATGAAAGCCTTGGAAAAGTAAGGGGTAGCTAGGGACTGTTCTTCATGGGTTTATAGTTAGGGTGAATTCAATTTTGGGCATTGGGTAGATGAGAGTCTATTCTTGTATGCATCAGTTGTTTTTTACCCTTAGCATTTTGTTGAAGTTCATTCCTTCCTTGAGAGATCCTTTGTGCTGAATTAAACCAACATGTGCATCAATGAATTAAACCTTCTTCCCGATACGCTTCAAAGATCGCCATACCATAAATGCTTTCCGTATGATTCAGCCTCCGGTGTCTTTATCCAAAGGGAAAAGGTTCGAATCAAGGTTCCAGAACACTTAGAATAGTTTTATTTGGAGTAGTGAGCTGAAAGCTATGGCCAACAGAAAATGAACCTGTCTTGCATTCATTCCGGACCAATCTGATACGCCTCAAAGATTGCTTTACTGGGAAGCTTTCCCTTCCGATTCATCATTCGGTGTCTTTATCAAGATTTGAGATGATTTAGTCTTGTTTCCAAAAACCTTATAATTAGGAGAATTCAAGCTTCGAGTAGAAAGATATCGAAAACGGGAGAAGAACATGTATCAGAACAATTTCCGGATCATTCCGATGCACCTGAAAGACCACCCGAGGCGGAAGCCTTTCTTACCCCGGATCAAGTTGAACCCTTCATAAAAGTTGAATAGCACGGAATCATATTTCAAGAACGCTTGGGATCATATGATTTGAAGGACTGAGCTGGGATATATTGCAAACGGAACAGGACATGTCTTCCTGAAACCTGAAGTAACTATGGAGTTGATGGTGTACGAGTGACAAATATGGCTCGACAGCAATGCCTCGAATCAATCCAACTCGAGGCATGGCTTCTCAACACCCTGTAGGCATGCCTCGACACACAGGCCTCAATTGATAGACAAGCCAAGGCCAGTTCCCAAAGCAAAACGTCAAAGACCTCGAGTTCAGACCACAGCTGAGCTTTAAGCTCGAGGCAGCTCCCGAAACAAATGGTCCAATGCCTACACTTGAGGCTTCAACCTGTAATACCTAGAGGCGTCCTGTTTTTGACTTCCTAGAATAAAAAAAGGGCTTCATTGGCTCCCATGTCTCGAGAAGATTCAAGCCAAGGCAACGCATGTTCTTGAGCTTAACCAAGATTTTTGCTGCCTCGACATGGAGGCCTCGCATTGGGGGACAGGACATCAGCTCAAGGCACACCACCCATGAGCCAACAAAGCCAGGTCAGTACCCAGTTTTTCCTGGACTGACGCAGTCCAGAACTCACATTATAAATACTTTTGGGGTTAAAAACCCTACACATCTTTAGATCATCTTTTGTTTTCTTTTCCACTTTTGTGAAAAACGAATTTGTTAAGAGATATCTTTGGGTTTTAATCAATCAAAAGCTGTTTCTTATCATATTATCTTCTTATCTTTACTTCTAATCATGATTAATATCACCTCTTGCAAAAGATCAGGTGTGTTAAGTATGATTAGTGAGTAGTCTTCTTTAAGCTTCAAGGTGAGTAGATTAGGGTGCTTAAATGTTTTATTTATGATGTTTAGGTTCTAGATTCTCATTTGCTTTCTCTAAATAGTTGTTCTTAATGCTAGATCTCTCATTATAAGCTTGATCTAGAACTTAGAGATTTCTCCACACATAAGGTGTTTGATGAAATGTCTGAACCAACTATTTAGGGGTTTATGTTTTGAATGTCGTGAGAGTGTTTGTTTGAAGCATAAATGACATGTTAGAACTGTTTATTAATGCATATTTCCCATCATTACACTAATGAAAATTGGGTTTGAATGTTGATTAGTATAGTGATCATTGTCTTGGGAAAGAAATGATCTTGCTTTGAGTTCTAAGTTGATTGGATTTAGAGATCATGTGATACTTGCTATGTCTTTATGTATAAGATTCAGTCTATCTTAGCTCTTATTTTGATGCACAAAGAGGCTGTTTGGTCATATTAGGCTTGGAACCTTATGCATGTTAATTGCTTATTCACTAATGAGAATTAGTCTTGATTAGGTAATTAACAAAATGATTATTGCCATGAGAGAGAATTAATCTGATTTGGAAGTCTAGACTAAATAATAGCAAGTGTTGCATTGTTTCCTTAGCATCATGAGTTAACAATTAAAGCACCCTGATCAATGATCACATCTAGAGGTTTAGCTTTATCTTATTTTGAATTTGAGTCTTTGTTTTACTTCTCTTGTTTTGCCTTGTTGGTTCTTAATTATTACTTGTTTCTTGTTTGTTTTAGGTTTTAGATCACTTGGTTACAATATATTCACTTGTTAGACTTGGATTAAGAATTGATTATCATTGTTCTAGTGTCTAGATAATCTCCATTTATATCGATATCTCAAATGCTACAATGATATGAGTATTTTGAGTAATTGGGTTTGAATCTAAAATTTCTTGCTATCACGCGGCCAGGAAGTGGGAGACTGTGGGAAACCAAGTGTTGGCCGTGGTCCGTAAGGCTGGTCGCCTGATTGACTAGACATCTTACTCTTCGTGTAACTTTTGATTGAACCGTTGAATTTTCCTCATGTCAAGTGTGCCGGAAAGCTAGCTACTCCATCTTTAAGATCTCCAAATTTGAACTGGATCAGACTGTGAGAAGGTCTTCATTTGAGGGTAAACTTCTGATGGTTTGACTCTGAGCTAAAAATCTGGTCTTCTATCCATTTTGCAAAGGTTTTACCTAAGTTTCTTGAAAAGAGTGTTGAAACTACAAATACTAGAAAACAACAATAAAAACACTAAAAAATAAAAAAACATTAAAAAAATATTTAAAAACGATTCATAAAAATGGTCAAAATACGGTGTTATTATCCAAGCTCAGTTTATTTCACACTGAGGACATAGTGAATTAAGTATGGGGGAGGATTTCATCCCTTTATTATCCCCCAGACCGCGGTGAATAATAACACTGTATTTTGACCACTTTAATGGATCGTTTAATATAATTTTCCGATACTTTTTAATCTTTTTAAGTGTTTTTATTATGATTTTCTAGTATTTTTAGTCTCAAGACTCTTTTCAAAAAATTTAGGAAAAAGCTTAGCAAAAATGAATAGAAGACCAGATTTTCAGCTCAACGTCAAACCATCAGAAGTTCACCCTCAAATGAAGACTTTCTCACTTTCTGATCCAGCTCAAATTTGTAGACCTTAAAGATGGAGCAGCCAGCTGTCCAGCACACTTGACACTAGGATAATCTCACGGTTCAATCAAAAGTTACGCGAAGAGCAAGATGTTCCATCAACTAGCAGGTCAGCATTCCTGAGTGCGGCCAACACCCATTTTACACCGGTCACTCGGTGGGAGACTTATATGATTATGGAATCGGTGGCTTGGTGGGATCAACACGCTGGTTATGACTCTCTCTCGTCCGGATCAATGGATGGGAATGATAAGACAAGACTTGTTTACACAAGGACTGAATCGAGATGCGATTTTTCAATCTGGCTTTAACACTCTCTCTTGAGGGATCAGTGAGGGATGTGAAGTGGATCGAAGGCACCACAAAGATGATATGAGGATCTATGATACTGCAGACTTGACTCTCAGTTAATCACACACAAAAGAACAAGCAAAGAAGTACTCTTAAGCACAAGCTAACAATAACTGCTTTATTTTATTGATATCAGGTCAAAAGGTTGCTACAACAGCTGTGTGTGAGACTTTATAAATAATCCATCAGCTTTGAACCTTCTAGGGTTTGACTTTTAAAAGAAAACGACATAAAAGACTCAAGACAATAACACTTGTAAAAAGAAATAAAAGAAATGGCAACACATCTCATTTGAACACAAAAATGGAAAGTTCACTTAAACTAAAAAGGAAATAACTAAACTATGTGCGATCTTTCCTGGACTTAAACCGAAGATCTCTGAGGCTCTCTAGCGTGTTAGTCACCACTAGGACACTTCCATATTACCTGCACAAATCGTATGAGTTGAGAATACCTGAGTATGGGCTTAGTTGAAGTTGAACTACGTAGGTCTTGTTCTAGTCCATGCAGCTTGAAGGCCTTGATGTATTCTTCAACTTGGAGTCTCTTGAAGTCAAAAACCTTGAGATCTTCAAGTGTCTTCACATGGCCGGCTCCAAGTACTTCTTCTTGTCCATTTTGCTCCTTATCTGCTTCATGGCTTGAATGTGATGTATCTTGAGGCTTTGGTGCTGTCTCTGTGAGATTATTGGTGTTACGAGCTCCATTTCCTGCCAAGTAAACACTCATACCTTGGTTGATTTGAGGCTGATCGTTTTTGAGGCTCAAACGTGCAAAATCCTCCGTTATGTCTAAGTCGGGTGCTTTGGGGCTGTCTTGCATAATGTGAGTTTGTGAACCGGTTGCGAAGTCATCTTCCAACTCCATTGTCCTTAGTAATTTTTCTACGGCTAATTTGAACCATTCTCTCAGCCTCCTAGTTTTGGAACGAGTCATTGGGGCTGCCTTGAGCTTGGGTACAAGTGTTGTGTTTGAGTTTGGTTCGATGACCTCATCATTCCCTCCCTCTTCAAGAGGTTTTGACCTCAAAACTGTATCACTTGCATCAAAGGGATACAAATCAGCAACATTAAACCTATGGGAAATGTTAAACTCACCTGGAATTTCTAATTGGTATTCATTGTCATTGATTTTCTCTAGAACTCGGAAACGTCCATCTCCACGTGGTGCAAGCTTTGAGCTCCTTTGTTGTAGGAATCTTTATGGCCTCATGTGTAGCCACATCCACTCTACAGGTTCGAAGAAAAGCTTCTTGCGTCCCTTGTCAGACCTCTTTCTGTATTCCTCCGTCTTTTTCACTATGTTATCTCGGCCTTCTGGTGTATCTTTTTCAAGAACTCCCCTTTCTTAAGACCATCTAAATTGACTTTCTCAGCTTGTGGGATTGGTGAAAGATACAAAGGCGTCAATGGGTTAAAACCATACACAACTTCAAAAGGAGACATCTTAGTAGCCGAGTGAGTAGCATGGTTATAAGCAAATTCAATGAATGACAAACAATCTAACCATGTTTTTAAATTCCTACCAGAGGGACCCTAAGTAAAGTAGAAAATATACGGTTTATCTCGGAATAGAAACCCATCGTGCAAGTGGTATGAACCAAAAGTTCCTTTGCCACATTATTGATAAGCTTCTCCGAACTTTAGATCATCTTTGTAAAGCTCCTTGATGTGCAGAAACCCGAGTACCTTTGCCTCTATAGTAGAGATCAATGCATGTCTTCTCGAGAGTGCATCGGTCACTACATTTTCTTGCCCCATCTTGTACTTGATCACATAAGGAAAAGTCTCTATAAACTCCGGCCACTTAGCATGGCGTCTCTTAAGCGCGGTCTGTCCTCTCAAGTGCTTCAAGGTCTCATGATCAGTATGGATGATGAATTCCTTGGACAACAAATAATGTTGCCAAGTCTTTAATTTTCGGACAAAGGCATCTAACTCCTTGTCGTAGGTAGGATAGTTTAGTGTGGCTCCACTGAGCTTTTCGCTAAAGACAGCCACTGGTTTCTTTCTTTTATGTAACACAGCTCGAATTCCCACTCCTGAAGCATCACAGTCCACCTTAAACATTTCCTCAAAGTCGGGTAAGGCTAGAACCAGTGCTTGTGTTGAACGCTTCTTCATTGTTTCAAATGCTGCATCTTGAGCTAGACCCCATGAGAATGGGACATTTTTTTTGATCACTGCAGTTAGTGGTGCTGCCACCTAGCTGAAATCTCGTACAAACCGTCTGTAGAAGCTTGCTAATCCATGAAAACTCCAGACATGACCGATTATAGTTGGTGTATGCCAATCTTGTATAGCCTTGATCTTCTCCTCATCTACTTGTAGTCCCTGTTCACTTACTACAAAACCTAGGGAAACAAGCCAGTTAGTACAAAATGTGTACTTCTTATGGTTAGCATATAGGCCTTCCTTGCGAAGTGTTTCAAGCACTAGTTCAAGGTGTTAAAGATGATCACTGAGGTTCTTACTATATATAAGTATATCATCAAAATAAAAAACTACAAATTTACTTATATAAGCTCGAAGAACCTGGTTCATGATGTGCATGAAGGTGCTCGGTGCATTAGTTAGGCAAAAGGCATAACTAACCACTCATACAAACCTTGTTTGGTCTTAAACACGGTTTTCCACTCATCTCCTTCACGCATTCGAACCTGGTGGTATCCACTGTTTAAGTCCACCTTTGAGAATATATTGGATCAACTTAACTCATCTAACATATCGTATAAGCATGGAATGGGGTGCCACTATTTGATTGTTAAGTTGTTGATGGCATGACACTCCACACACATCCAACATGTTCCATCCTTCTTTGGCACTAAGAGAACTGGCACGGCACAAGGGCTGAGACTCTCTCGGATATAACCTTTGTCCATTTGGTATCGCACTTGTCTCTCCAACTCCTTAGATTCCTCGGGATTCATCCTATAAGCTGGCTTGTTGGGCAATGCTGATCCAGGGATGAATTCAATTTGGTGCTCTATTCCATAAAGTGGGGGCAAGCCTGGGGGTATCTTTTCAGGAAACACATCCCTAAACTTGTTCAAAATGGTTTGAACTTCGGGTGGAATCTCGGAGTCTCCTATACCTGCGCATCATCAGTACCACGGTGCACTTGGCACTCATGATTTTACAAATATCACTAGATGATAGATAGAGATTGGTTGTACTTATCTCGGATTCCTTGTTCATATGCACTTGCATCTCATGTACTTCGGTGGGACTAAGAGGTGCTAGATTAGACTTACCCTCTTTGTGCATGAAGGAATAATGGTTGGTGCGGCCATTATGGTTTGTGGCTTGATCAAATTGCCATGGTCTACCAAGTAGTAGTTGCCCTGCTTTCATTGGCACCACGTCACAAGTGACTTGATTATGGTACTTGCCAATACTAAAAGGCACTGATACTTGCTCGCAGATCTTGAGCTCTGTCTGATCCTTTAACCACTGTAGTTTTTAAGGGCGAGGGTGCTTTGTCTTCTCAAGACCTAATCTGTCCACCATATACTTGCTAGCCACGTTAGTACATGAACCACCATATATGATGAGATTACATGGCGAGGGTGCTTTGTTCTTGATGGTGCATCTTGTGTGAGTCGAAACTCGCACAATCAAGATTTGTTAAGAAAAAAGAGGGATCTAAAGCTTCTAAGTGAAAATCTCAAGAACAAAGATCGAAAAGTAGTTTTAGTGCTTAGGATTTCTGTAATTGCGTAAAAGTTACATAATGAAAGAATTACATTGATTGTTTATACTAAGTCTACAAACTGAGATTCTCGGAGATTTTCCTTTTCTTTTTGGGCAGCTGCCGACTCCGATCACTTTTACGGTAAAATCTCTTGGACTTGTTTATCGGGCCTCAATGACTATCCGATTTGGCCCATTAACGTTTTCAACCATCCGGCTCGGCCCATTCTTTTTCTCCTCTGGCCTAATCCACTTCTCGTTTACGGATTACTCCTCGACTCAAGTGTCCAGGGAATCTCCTGAATCTCGACAGGTTCGACTCGGTTTCTCCGTTCTCCTCGTGGTTTAGCTCGGTTCTTGCTAGACCAGCCGAGATTCCTCCGATTTAGCTCGGTTTTACCGAAACACCTCATGGTTTGGCTCGGCTCAATACGTCAATCGGTTCGGTTCGGCTTTATCGAGGTGACCACTTGGTCTGTCGTGATTCGGATCGGCCCCTTTTCAAGGAAATCACAAAATTGGGCTTTCCGAAGCCCAAGATTAACACTTAGTATTTTTTAGGCAGTTAAACTTATGGGGGTGAAAACCGACCCCAACAGTTTCCCCCCGGCTCGTCAGTTTTGTATACGAAGATGTCGAGGTTAAATTAGCAAAACCGAGGTTAACTGCCGGATCGTGCAATAAGTCCACTTACCGAGGCTTTTGGCTCGGCTTGGTTCTTTGTTTCATCAATTTTTATTTTTTTTTGCCGAGCTAGGATGCAACGAGATGAGAACGCAATACCACGATACCGAGCCGGTATCGTGAGTTTATCTTGCTGAGCCAAAAGGATGTGCTTAAGTTACGTTTGACGATCCGAGCTAAGACGACGATGCTGCTCCTGCTTTTACCGAGCCTAGATTAGTCAAAACGATGTGATGCCGTAGAATTGCCGAGGTAAATTGCTTGGCTGTTTTGTTGCCGAGCTGAAGCGAGGAGGATATTAGAGCGGGTTGCGTTGTCGAGCTGAAGCAAAAAAGAATATCAACGCGGCTGATATTGCCGAGGCTTCAGTGTCCGCTCGGCAAGCTGTTCTCGACAAGTAAAGGACAGCTGTGCGACTTATTTTGCTGAACATTTTAATACGAATAGACAAATTGACGAATTTTATTGAGATGAAGATCTTCCGAGGTGAAGAGAATTCTGAGCTACTTTCGAATAGGAAGATGCCAAGGCTAAAAGTTACGAGGATAACTCATGAATGTAGTTCCATCTTACAAAACCATGTCCCCCAGAAGAAAGAAGATCCGAGAAGTTTTGTACTCTCTTGCACAATCAGGAATATGACTTTTGAACGTTGTCTATGTGATTTGGGATCGAGCATCAACATGATGCCTCTCTCAGTTGCAAAACGCTTAGGATATCATACTTTTCAGCCCACAAAAATCTTGCTGATTCTTGCCGATAGATCAGTTAGACGACCAAAAGGAGTCTAGGTTGATGTATCAGTCATGATTGGAGAAAACTATATTCCGACTGATATTGTAGTGCTTGATTTGGAAAGAGAACCAAAGCATCCTCTGATTCTCGGTAGACCTTTCCTATCAACTGCAGGAGCAATAATCAATGTTCCGGAAAGAAAGATAGACCTCTATCTAGGGAGTCTGATTATGCAGTTCGATATGAACAAAAGTCTTGAGAAACCCACCTTAGATGGCGGGCTTTGTCGGGTTGATGAGCTTGATATAATCACTGAGGATGTTTATGAAGAAATCCTTCTTGATGACCCTTTAAAAATCTTCCTCACCACCACAAATGATGATCACAACCTGCTCGAAGAAGTTTCGAAAGGGTATGCGCAAATGCTGGATAAAGCCGAGGATTATGCAAAACTTGTGAACTATTTGGACCTGAATGAGAAAACTCACATCCCCACTCCTCCAAAAGATACCTTGGCAGCTATAAACGACCCGTGGAGCGAGCTCAAAGCTCCAAAAGTCGTACTTAAGCCTCTTCCTAATGGACTCAAGTATGCTTTCCTTGGGCCAAACTCAACTTACCCTGTCATCGTAAATTCTGGCTTAAGTAGAGCTGAAACTACTAAGCTGTTAAACGAGTTAAGGAAGTATAGGAAAGCCATAGGTTATTCTCTTGATGACATACAAGGAATCTCCCCAGACCTCTGTATGGATAAGATAAATCTTGAGGACAATGCCAAGAATTCGATTGAAAGCTAAAGGAGGTTGAATCTAAACCATATGGAAAGGGTAAAGAAGGAGATCATGAAATTTTTGGAAGCAGGAATCATATTCCCTATCTCGGACAGCACTTGGGTTAGTCTTGTGCATGTTGTCCCGAAGAAGGGAAGAGTGATTGTTATCAAAAATGACAAGGATGAAATGATTGCTACAAGAACAGTGACGGGACATCGAATGTGCATTGATTACCAAAAACTGAATGCAGCAACTCAGAAAGATCATTTTCCTTTACCCTTCATTGACAAAATGCTAGTAAGATTGGCAAATCACGAATATTACTGCTTTCTAGATGGTTATTCCGGATTTTTCCAAATTCTAATTAGACTGGAAGATCAAGAAAAGACGACATTCACCTGTCCATACGGAACTTTTGCCTATCGGCGAATGCCTTTCGGATTGTGTAATGCACCTGCAACCTTTCAGCGGTGCATGATGTCTATTTTCACTGATTTCATCGAAGATTTCATAGAAGTCTTCATGGATGATTTTTTTGTCTATGGATCCTCTTTCGACAGATGCTTGGCAAACTTAGGGAAAGTTCTGCAGCGCTGTGAAGATAAGCATCTTGTCCTTAACTGGGAAAAATGTCACTTCATGGTCCGCGAGAGAATTGTTCTTGGACATAAAATATCTGGGAAAACTATTGAAGTTGACAAAGCAAAGATTGAAGTCATGACTAGCCTACAACCTCCAACTAATGTGAAGGGAATCCAAAGTTTCTTGGGACATGCCGGGTTCTATAGGCGATTCATAAAAGGCTTCTAAGAAATTGCTAGACCTCTCACACGTCTGCTCTCCAAGGAAACAAATTTTGAATTCGATGATGAGTGCTTGGAAGCATTTCATAAGATCAAAAACGCCCTTGTTTCCGATCCAGTCGTGCAACGACCTGATTGGGAACAACCATTTGAAATCATGTGCGATGCAAGTGATTTTGCTGTTGGTGCTGTGCTTGGTCAGCAGAAAGAAAAGAAACTACACGCAGTCTACTATGCGAGTAGAAATATGGATGAAGCTCAATGTAATTACGCAACTACGGAGAAGGAGCTTTTAGCCGTCGTTTTTGCATTTGAAAAGTTTCGATCTTATCTCGTAGGAACTAAGGTTATTGTCCATACCGACCATGCTGCAATCAAGTATCTCATGTCTAAGAAAGATGCCAAACCGAGGCTGATCATATGGATACTCCTACTGCAAGAATTTGCTATTGAAATACGAGATCGGAAAGGAGCAGATAATGGAGTAGCAGATCATCTTTCTAGGATTCGAGTGGAAGAGAAACTCCCTTTGAATGATAATTTGCCAGAAGAAAATGTTTACGCTATGGAAACTATACCTATTACCGTGCAAGAAAAGCCATCACAACCTCCTATACGGCGGTTAGATGCTTTTGACATCCCATGGTTTAGGCATATAAGAAATTACTTAGCTGCAGACATCGAACCTCCACAATTCTTTGGCTATAAAAATAAGAATCGGCATTTTTTATGGGATGAACCTTTTCTCTATAGGAGATGTGTAGATGGTTTATTCAGAAGGTGTGTGGCTGAAGAAGAAATGGAAGGAATACTGATTGGATGCCATAGTTCAGCATATGCAGGACATTTCGCAACCTACAAAACGGTTTCAAAGGTACTTCAAGCAGGATTTTGGTGGCCTACTATGTTCAAAGACACTCACACATACATCTCACGCTGTGATTCATGCCAACGGATGGGCAAAATCAGTAAGAGGAATGAGATGCCTAAAAACTTCATTCTTGAAGTTGAAATTGATGTATGGGGAATTGATTTCATGGGACCTTTCCAACTTCTTTCGAAAACCAATACATCTTAGTAGCGGTAGACTATGTCTCTAAATGGGTGGAAGCAATCGCCAGCCTTACTAATGATGCAAAAGTGGTTATAAAGCTGTTTAAATCAATCATTTTCCCTCGCTTTAGAATTCCTCAAATTGTGATAAGCGATGGAGGATCCCATTTCATCAACAGAGTCTTCGAAAATCTGCTAAAAAAGAATGGAGTCACGCATAAAGTTGCATCTCCATATCACCCTCAGACAAGTGAACAAGTGGAAATCTCTAACAGAGATATCAAATCGATTTTACAAAAGACGATTGGTCTGAAAAACTCGACAATGCACTTTGGGCCTATCAGACAGCATACAAAACTCCTTTAGGGACCACGCTGTTCAATCTTGTTTATGGAAAAGCATGTCACCTCCCTATGGAGCTAGAGTATAAAGCACAATGGATTATTAAGGAGATGAACTTGGACTTCAGGGCAGCTGGAGAAAGAAGAATGCTTCAAATGCAAGAATTAGAATAAATCCGCCATAATGCCTACAAAAACTCCAAGATATACAAGGAGAAGACGAAGGCATATCACGATAGAAGGATCATACATCGGTCCTTTGCTCCAAATGACAAAGTTCTTCTTTTCAATTCTCGCCTTAAGCTTTTTCCAGGAAAGCTACAATCTAGATGGTCTACACCTTTCACAGTAAAGGAAATCAAACCGTATGGAGCACTTATTCTTTGGGGTAAGAAAGGAGATACATTTGTCGTTAACAGACAGCGTGTAAAACCATACATTGCAGAAGAAGAAGGAAGAGAAGCAATGCTCTTGGCAGACCCGACAGGCTAAAGCATCATCAAAGTCAAGCTAATGACTTTAAGCAAGCGCTTAGTGGAAGACAACCCACTTGGTATTTTACTTATTCTTTGATTTGCCTTTTTTTTTATTTTTGCTGCTTTGTTTTAGTTTTCTATAATTTCAGGTTTTTAAGCAAAGAACGAATAAGAGGTGAACAGAAATCACAAAGCAGAAAGCACATCAAGAATTGTGAAACATCACCAGGTAAGTACGCCTAAACATTCCAAATTTCAGTCCATCATTATCCCATCCTCTCAAAGATTTCTCACACTGGGGGCAGTATGATTTAAGTCTGGGAGAGGATGTTCATCCTTTACTAATGAAATTTGGTTTGCCTTGAGTTTACATAAATTTCATAAAAAAATTTCAAAACGGTTTTCAAAACAGGAATGCCGAAACAAAATCATGTGCTTCTAGACTTTACATGCTAGTTCTTTTGTGGTTAGTACTGGACGAGGCGGTAGCTAGAGTACTTGCACTACGAACTCCCACCAAAGGATTTCAATTCATGGAGATCTTTTCTGCCAGGATACACTAGCTCATTTCACTTGAACATAATCTTGACATCTAATTTTCTCATCATTGATTTTAGCAGACATCATGATACACATCTAGGACATCTTTACATCATTATTACCACTCTTTGTTGTCCTAGATGGCCAGTTCATCTTTAGCTGGTACCACACCCTTTACCCAAAACCATCATATCAAACTTCATACATTCTCTCTTTAGCTCTTTTGGCAGATATGTGCAAAAAAGCCGGAGAGGGATGAACAACATGGTTTTCAGTCACTCAAGAGAAGGACTGAAGAAATTTGGGAAAGCGGAGCATCAAGAATCTATCAAAAGCTTAATGGTGCCTCAAAAAGCTTGAACTCAAAGGTAAATTTCCTGCCCCCTAAGACTCTATGTCAAAAGGCGGTTTTCCCTTTCAAAAAAAAAAATCGAAAAAAAAGAAAAAGAATAAAGGAAACCAAAAGCCTAAAGAGTCTAGGATGGCCGAAATCATTGGAAGCAAAGGCCACAAGTATTCATCTGTGGATCATTGGTTTTAAAACCTGGACCAAAATCTAAGTCTGGAGGAATCATAAGGAGAACCTAAAGAAAGGAGATCAAGAATCTTAAAGCGGGAAGAATGTGACTGGAAACTGTGAGGGCATCAGCAGTTCCAACCTCTCTTGCTGTTTTGCATAATGTTTTGTCTCTCCAGAAAAAGGTAACCCTAAACACTAAGAACCTCACCCTGAAAGAGCCATTTTGAATACCTAGCCTTGATTTCTTTACTAAAGTCCTTTGATGAGAACCACTTGAACTTTTGAATGAATGTTAAGAGCTAGTTGACTGGAAGATAGGTTTAAGTGTCTGGAGTTTCGCATGACGGATCAACGGACTAGTTATGCCTGTACTTTGGTGAGAATTTTCTAGACTATCTTTGATTTGAGCATAATGACTAACTCTGGTTTAGAAGCATGATCTCTGAGATTTTGTTAGTTCTTGCGATTTTCAAACCACTTTTCCAGGTTCAGATCTTTAGTTTTGTTTGAGGACAAACAAACGTTTAAGTCTCGGGGAGTTGATAACACCTGATTATTTTTTTATGGATCACTTTTAAAATCTTATGCATGTGTTTTCACTCAGATTTAAAGGTTTTTAAGTGATTTCCATGTTTTAGAATCTCAAAAGAGTTTTCAGGTTATTTTGACAAAAGGAATGCACTTGGGAGAAAAAAGTATAACTTTGGATAAATTCAAAGCGTCGGAGGTTTGGTAGCAAACGGAGGCCTTTACACAGTCTGATCATCCCCAAATTTTGGCACAAGATAGATGCGACAACCAGCTTTCCAATATAAGTAGAATCAAAGAAATCCAACGGTTAGATCTCCAGATATGGTCGATACACTGACGGCATATCATCATAGTCAGAAGCTCACCAGCGGCCAAAACGTCATCCGCCGGGGGTGCGAAATTTTAGACCACGGGGAGCTCAATTCCGAGCCTCAGAAGCCCATATTAAAGCTCAAGTCACTCTTGTCATTATTCCTGCAATCCCTAGGCGTTCCCAAGGACTCAAGACACTATATAAACCCCTTTTAAGTCGTTTAGAAGGGTGTGCCACATTTTTAACCAGGAACCCTAGAAGAGAGTCACGCCTAGAAGAGGAGCCACCGAGAGGGGCACCATCGGATCTGTTCTTCATTTCTAACCTTTGTCTAATTCAATTCTCTGCAACTCTAAATACTTTTGTGATGTTGAACTCAGCTATGTCTGAGTAATTTCCCAGTTGGGTTTTTAAAGGATTTTTCAAAGGGAATTTAATGTCTTGATCATATGCTTGTTGCGATTTAGGGTTCATAATCTTATAGGAGTCCTTTGTTCATTCTTGTTCCCTATGCTGTTTCTGTTGCTAACCGCTTAGAAATTGATCTCAGTAATTGGAGCCACGAGAGTGTTGTATCGAATTACCAGACCTATAAGTGATCGAGCGAAATCGCTGTAGGAGACGAAAGCTACCTACAGAGAATCGCGAGCGTGGATGAATTCTGTTTTTAATGCATGATCTTATTCGCAGCATGAGAGCGAGAGTTAATTGCTATGTTGAGTGATTAGATGATTAGGGTGACGAGAGTTGGCTAATCTTACATGTGTCTATTCGAGCTCGGGATCCTCACTAGTTGATTACCTTTATCGATTTGTTTCTCTTTTGATCAGTTCATGAACCCCTGCCAAAACCCTTTAGACCCAGCGATTTGTTCCTATTGTCTTACAACTTGTTTATTTCGATTGCTCTTAGATATAGTGACCCCAAAACCAAAAACCCCCATTTTTCTTGTTCTACTAGCCTTAAGTTTTGATTGATTCGTGCTGAAAGCTCAAAATCTCTGTGGTTCGACCCCTAAGTACTACGTCATACATCTGTGCACTTGCAGATATTTAGGGTTATAAATTTAAAACGTGAAGCTAGAAATAACCCTTGATTCTCTTAGCATCAACCCCACACCTAAATCTATATATATACTCGAGCTCCCTTCCTTCCTTCTCACAATTTTCACTTCTACTCACTAATCACAGTTATCACACTTGATCTTTTGCAAGGAATGATGTTAAGCATGATTTAAAGCTTTGAATGAGATGGAGAGATGATTTGATGCAAAGAAACACTCTTAAAATCGATTAAGAAATGAAAGATATCTCTTAGAACCAAGGTCTTTACACTAAAGAGGCAACAGAACATGAAAATGACATCAAAGATGATAAGGGTTTTTCCAAAATAGTATTTATAGCTTTTAAAAGAGACCGGGTCAGCCTGGAACAAACCGGGTACTGAACCGATCTTGCTGGGTCTTTGGGTCAGACCCTCGGCTTGCACAAGCCTTGTGCTGAGGTCTCTATGGCGAGTGTGTCTTGCATTGGGGCTGGAAATGCATGAACATCTCAAGAACATGCGCGGATCTTTGTCTTTGATCTTCACGTGAAAAGGTTGTGATGAGAGAAGTGTTTGTGAGCTGAACCGTGTATGAGAAAGCCTTGGTGTAAGCTGTGCCGAGGTGTTTGGCCGAGGTTTGGACCAATCTGTTTGAGACAGACCTTGGATTGACCATGTACCGAGGGTCTTAAACCGAGGCCTCTAAACACTTAGTCAAATTCATGCTCTTGAACATTCTTCATGCAAAGCTTTGGTATGGCTTCAGACGAGGTAAATGACCGAGGCTTGACCAAAATTCTTCGTAAAAACAGCCTCGGTATAGCCACACCAAGGTACTTTGGTCGAGGTTCTTTTCCAACACTTAGCAAAATTACTTTACTTCGAAAAACACAGCTTTGACACTTAGTCGTTTCAGGAGGTGTTTGTGATGACAAAATGCCTCGGCTTAGGCTATGGCGAGGTTTATGGTCAAGGTAGAGACCCAAAATCTCGTGAATATGACCCTCGGTATAGGTATATTGAGGTGGTCAAGTCGAAGTTCTTGTAAAACACTTAGCACAAATTTCCTCCTTGAAACCCGAACTGATATACGTGTCTTATGCTTCTTGTGACTTTCAGATCACAACTCCAAATTATATGAGACCAAGTCCACGTGAAATATCATTCAAACAGCTCAAATGTTGGTGAATGACTCATTAGCATTCGGGGGGTGGAAAATCTCCCGGACAGCCAATCTTTACAGTGCATCGGAACGATCAGAAAGAAGCTTCTGGACTCACGTTCATTCTGGAAACGTTATCTCCCAGCTCAGAACTCTAAATCGTGTGATCTCAAGTGTTCTTAAAAGAAGACTCGAAGATCTGGAGTCTTGAAGAAGGCCTTGGAAACTGAATTGGAGAGGAAGGACATCTTCCAGCGTAACCTTTGAAGCACATTGGATCGGTTTAGAATGGAAGCGAGACATGCACGTCTTCTGATGGCTATAAATCTCAGATCGCTAATCTGAATCCCCTGATTCCAACTGTTTTGGAGCTACGACTCAATCCTCTTCAATTTTCATGCAGACCCCAGAAGCCAAATCGGACGTTAAGACTCCCCGGACGTCTGATCTTTGATACGTGTCGGGAACCGAAGATTATGGCCGAGTCTTCATGTACTGCAGTAAGCTTTTTGCCGAGAATCTGTTCCACGGTAAGCAATTTTAGCCGGTAAAACTGATGTGTGCTGTCGTGAGGGTTGTCAAGTTTTACCCTAGTTGAAATTAATAACCGCAAGTGCACAGCTGATCAATTGTAGTACTTAGGGATCGATTCCACAGGGAAGGAGGATCTTTTCCTGCAAAAAGCCTTTTAAATAAGTTAAAGTAAGGAAGTCTAGAACAAAAACGGTTTAGTGGGGGTTTGGTAGTGTGTTTAAAATCGAAAAACGAAATATTAAAAGAGAATACGGAAATTAAATGACGTAATAACTAAACTTAACAAAAATGACTAAAAATGATAAAAACGGATATTCTAATGCTTAAATGAAAATGAACTAAAAAGGAAAGACAATATTGAACTAAAGGTTTAAAGAAAATCGGTGTAAATCAATAAGGAAGAAAGCGTTGGGCTTCAGGGAAATTTTCTCAGGGGTACGAACGATTCAAAACATTGCTAGAGAGTAAAATTGATAAGATCTTAGCTTAAACTTTTCGAACTGGAGTCATGGACGTATGAATACGCCACTGTCGTGATCATAGATAACTATCTCTCTCAACCCTGACCAGTAGGTTTCCACTCTGGCCCTGGAAGAGAAGAGATGCATTATGTTTAAGACTCGTCCTAATTCACAAATCGCCCATAGGTAGGTTTCCACTCCTATGTTTGTTTTGTTCTCCCAAACTAGATCTGACACCTGATGAACACTTTCGTGTCACCAAGCATCTGGATCAGATTGTAGTTCATGACGCTACTCTCATGCAGTAAAAACGAATTCAGAAGAAAAAGTTCTAAGATTCGGCTCAAAAGCTCATGGAATCCTTATTGAACATATAAATCCCCATCGAAAATCCCTTAATCCCAATAATAAAACTACTCAGACATAATGAACGAAATCAAAGACATAGTATTAAGAAGTAGAATAGAAATCGAAATTGAAAAAGAAAGAACAAGGGTTCAAGAGAACAAATCTCTCTCTCCCTAAAAGCTAAAGCAAAAACAATAAAAGTATGAAGTAATGATAGATGATATGAGATTACACGATTTTTAGGGTTCCTAAGACATGTTTTTATAGTGCTCAAGACCTCTCTGGACGTCACTTAGGGTTTCTCCAAATGTGGGCTTCAGAAATGGGCTTTTTGGGCTCGGAGGTTGATGGCCGCGGGGAATGTATGGTTTGCCGCGGTCGGGATGCTCCTGACCGCGGGAAAATGCTTGTTGGCCGCGGGTGGAAGTGCTTGCCGGCTGGTTTACGGGACATCTTGCTCTTCGCGTATCTTTTGATTGAACCGTTGGATTGCCAAGATGTAAAGTACACTGGAAAGCTGATACTTCCATCTTTAAGGTCTCCAAATTTGAGCTGGATCAGACGGTGAGAAGGCCATCAATCAGGGGTGAACTTCTGACGGTTTGACTCTGAGCTGAAATCTGGTTTTCTATCCATTTTGTTAAGCTTTTCCCTAAGTTACCTGAAAAGAGTCTTGGAACTACAAATACTAGAAAAACGTAATAAAAGTACTTAAAAGCAATTAAAAACATAGAAAAAGTATTTCACAACGATCCATAAAAGTGGTCTAAATACGGTGTTGTCAATTCCCCCAGACTTAAACCTTTGTTTGTCCTCAAACAAAGCAAAAGCTTAAACTGGTTAAGTGAAAACAAAAGTAGGGAATGCACAAATCTCATAGACATGAACTCTAAAACTAGGACCAAAGATAGTGCATCAATCCACAACTTAGTCTAGAAAATTCTCACCAAAGCACAAGAGATACTAGTCCACTTTTTCCGTCATGCAAAACTTAAACAATTTAAATTTTGATTTCAGTCAACTAGCTCTCTACATTCATTAAGTTCAATAGTGAGTTCTCATTAAAGACATCATCCAGGGTAGACGGCGTTTGGCATTAGAGGGCTATTTAAGTGGTGGATTTAAAGTGTTTCGGGTTACCTGAAGATCTGGAGAATGCAAGATAATATGCAAAACCGCAAGAGAGATAAGGACCTGTTGATGACCACAGTTTTCAGTCACTTCTTCTTGCCAAATGTTGTTGCATAATCCTTCCTCTTTTGTTGTAAACAGCTGTTCCCCCAGACTTAGACTCTTTCCGGGAATCAGAAAACAATCTCCAAAACTCCATAAAATCAAACTCCAGTTGCCTTGGGACTTAAAATTCGACCTCTCTAGACTCTCTAAGGCTTTTATTTCTTTTTTTTTTTTTTTTTTTTTTGGAAAGGAAATGCCTTTTAAAGAGAGAGAGAGACTAGAGGACGAGATTGTACCAAAATTTGAGATTTTTCTAAGGCAAACTGAGCTTCCTCTTGTGTTAAATCCTTCCGGGAACTTTTCCGGCAAATCGCAGGTCTCTATCCTTGGTGACTGAAAACTGCGTCGTTCCTCTTTCTCTCCAACGTTTTTGCACTTATCTGCATATAAGACAATAGAAAACAAGAGTGCATGTGGTTTGAAAGAGGATTGGTTAAGGTGGGGAACTAGCTAAAGATGAACTAGCCATTCAGGATCAACAGAGAGTGGTAAAAGGATAAAAGAGTCCTGAATGTATGATTCGTTTCCCTGGTCTAATACTTCAATGAGAAAATTAAGTCCAAATTAAGTCCAAATAAAACAGAGCTAGTGTATCCCTTCATCTAAATCGAAATCATTCAAATTCCTCTGGGGTACTTCGTTTCAAATGTGCTTAGCTACCGCCTAGTCTAGTCCTAAATCATGAATGAGCAAGTCACTAGGAACAGTCTAAAAGCACACAGTCAACTATCATTGATTCATGTTCACCATTCTCTTTAAAACGTATTTTGTTTTGAAAACCGATTTTGAAAAACTTTAAGGAAAATGCAAAAAGTGTAGATAATGCAAGACTCATGAAAGAAAGGTGGTTAGAAAGGGATGAAATCCTCCCCCAGACTTAAATCACACTGTCCTCAGTGTGAAACAAGTCGAGATTGGATGAGAAAAATGCATAAATAATCGAATTGGTAAGAACAAAGAGAACTTACCTGGATCCGGGATGCTGGTGGAGATGAACCGGATTCATTCGAAGAGGTTTGGGAAGGTGATTAGGTGGTGATGAAGGTGGTGGAGGGTGATGAATGAGGTGGAGGGTGATTGGTGAGGTGAAATGAGGTGAAAGGGGTGGTTTGGGGTCGGGTTTGATGTCAACGACCAAATGCCGCGGTCAGGGGCTGCACGACCGCGACAACCAAGCGCTTGGCCGCGGTCAGAACTACGCGACCGCGGTCGATGAGTAGTTTCCCGCGGTCAGAACATCTGCGACCGCGGGGGCTTATATCGCGGCCTTTTCCTGCTTCTCCTTGGTTCCTGCTGGGCCGAGCAGTCAGGTACCATCCTTCTTTTTGGTATTTTCGGGTTTTTTGATTTTTTTTTTTTTGGTTTTTTGTTTTATAAGAAACACCTGAAACTAAGAAAAAGAAAAAGATCAAAAGAAAAAGAAAGAAAAATCCTAAAGAAAACAATACCTAAATGGGTTGCCTCCCATTAAGCGCTTCTGTTTTAAGTCGTTTAGCTCGACTTTTGGTGTTGGACGTGACTTATTCCAATGAAGAAGACCTTGTCCTGAGACAACTCTTTTTTGACATCTCCTTGCTTTGCTTAGCAGGTTCTTCGTCACTCCAAAGTTCTTCTTCAAACTCTTCTGCTGCAGAACGTTTCCTGCTTTGTTGTTGTATGGGACAGCTTCTGTGAAGACATCTTTGTCGATATTAGCAAACGAAATCCTCCGGTTTGGCCAGTCCATTATAGCTCCGGAAGTTGCTAGAAAAGACCATCCGAGAATCACTGGATATGTTGCATCTCTCGTTTCGACAATGTAGAAGTCGACAGGCACTATGCAATCTCCTATTCTCAAAGGAATTTCATGAGCTATTCCTTGAGGTGTTGCATTTGAATCATCAGCTAAGCTAATCTTTGCTCTAGTCCTGCGCAGGTGTCTAATACCAAGTCTCAAAGCAATTGCCTTGGACATCATGTTAAGACAAGCTCCAGAATCACATAGCACGTTTTTAAACATTTCTCCTCTAATAGAGCAAGAGATAAGAAACTGACCTACACCTTCTATTTTATGAAGTGTTCGAACAGGTTTACCTCTTCTCGCATGATTGAACAAGTCTTCTATCTCAGGGATTGATTCTTTGCTCTCACAGAAGTAGTGGCCTATCATGAAGTCCTTGCAAGCTTTGGCAAACGTGATTCCTTCAGGAAAATTTCGAACCACATCATTAAATTCGTCGAGTTTTTCTTTGCTGATTTTGTTGGTGTAGTGGCTGCACTCTTCCGGTCTTTGGAGGTGGATTGAATAAACAGAAGCATCAGGTGATGTTCTGGGAAAAGTCAGACGTCTGGCCCTCCCAAAGTAGGTTTGAATATCCTCCTTTGTCTCCTTTCTGTACCTAAAGAAAACTTGCAAACAACCAAGATGCCATATATCATCGAAACCTGTGTAAAGAGGGATTGATTTCACAAACTTGTTGAATTCAACGAGCCTTTCTCTGGAGATTGGTGCTCCTAATTCCACCATTTTGTCTGGATTCCCTCCTTCTATGAACAGACGATAGTCTTCATCTTCGAGGTAGTGCCCTTCATATTCATCCTCATATGCTAAGACTATGTTGCAAGGGAATACCTCATTTTCTTCTTGAGATGTTTTGGAGTTGATAGCATACACCGTTTGCTCCTGAAGAGGGGTTTTGACCATCCCAGCAGATGTATCAAATGAGCATTGACCTGTAGGAGTGGAAAAGGGCTGAAAGGCATCTGAAGGAGTGCTGGCCGCGGGTAGAAGCTTCACGACCGCGGGTGAAGAGGGCTTTGCCGCGGTCAGGAGGCTCACGACCGCGGCTGGAAGCTTGTTGGCTGCGGTCACGTGAGTTCCAACCGCGGGAATGAGGCTCCGAGTTGTTTCCTCAGTTTTGTCTGCTCCTTTGGCATCTGAACTGATTTCTGCGCCTTCTAACTCCGTCTCCTCCTCTTTTAGGATAAGATCTTCGATGAGAAGCGTCGAACCATTCGTTTCACGTCCTTGCATAAGCTTTTCGAGCTTCTTTTCGATTTCATTGAGGGTATAGACTACTTTGTCCACGGTTGAGTCTATTGCCTCTGCTTTCTCTTGTACCTTGTGTACTCTATCCCAAATCTCTTCCAGATAGGAATAGGTTTGGTTGTTGTGGTAGTTAATAGTCTCTTCTGCTTCACCAAGTTTGATCTCTAAGGTGCGGATGCTCCAACCGGATTTGCGAATGCGAACTTCGTGTGCTCCAACTCGTTCTTCGATTGCTTTCATCCTCTCCTGGACGGTTTCAGCACCTTCGTTTAGCTGGCTTTCGACGGTCTTGACTTGAGCTGAAAGATCTTCAAGCTTTCTGTTAAAGCGTATTGACAAGTCGTCAATTCTCTCGTCAATTGTGGATCTTGCTTGAACGTCGAGTAAGTGCGAGACCGCCAATTCTAGTAGCTCCAATCGGTGAATGGGTTTGACGTTTTCATTCTTGTGAGGCAAACGACAAGCAGGTTGTTCAGCATTGGCCATTTGAGGTGTGTAGGGTTCCTTCTGGGATGTTCTGTTGTCTTCGCTTTGAGCTTTTTCGTAGAGATCGCGTAGATGCTTCTCTCTGCGTCTGGTGGCTTGAGGAGTGTTATGGAAACCTTCCTTATAGTGTATATTTCGATTTATATGATCCATATCTTCTGAAATGGAAACAAAATAACTGAAAAATGGAAAGTTGCAGAAAAGGGGGTTCTAGAGTCGATTTACTAACCTTTCTCGGGGTTTTGCAGAAAAGAAAACGCGTGTCTTCCCCAGCAACGGCGCCAAAAACTTGATGTGTGCTGTCGTGAGGGTTGTCAAGTTTTACCCTAGTTGAAATTAATAGCCGCAAGTGCACAGCTGATCAATTGTAATACTTAGGGATCGATTCCACAGGGAAGGAGGATCTTTTCCTGCAAAAAGCCTTTGAAATAAGTTAAAGTAAGGAAGTCTAGAACAAAAACGGTTTAGTGGGGGTTTGGTAGTGTGTTTAAAATCTAAAAACGAAATATTAAAAGAGAATACGGAAATTAAATGACGTAATAACTAAACTTAACAAAAATGACTAAAAATGATAAAAATGGATATTCTAATGCTTAAATGAAAATGAACTAAAAAGGAAAGACAATATTGAACTAAAGCTTTAAAGAAAATCGGTGTAAATCAATAAGGAAGAAAGCGTTGGGCTTCAGGGAAGTTTTCTCAGGGGTACGAACGATTCAAAACATTGCTAGAGAGTAAAATTGATAAGACTTTAGCTTAAACTTTTCGAACTGGAGTCACGGACGTATGAATACGCCACTGTCGTGATCATAGACAACTATCTCTCTCAACCCTGACCAGTAGGTTTCCACTCTGGCCCTGGAAGAGAAGAGATGCATTATGTTTAAGACTCGTCCTAATTCACAAATAGCCCATAGGTAGGTTTCCACTCCTATGTTTGTTTTGCTCTCCCAAACTAGATCTGATACCTGATGAACACTTTCGTGTCACCAAGCATCTGGATCAGATTGTGGTTCATGACGCTACTCTCATGCAGTAAAAACGAATTCAGAAGAAAAAGTTCTAAGATTCGGCTCAAAAGCTCATGGAATCCTCATCGAACATATAAATCCCCATCGAAAATCCCTTAATCCCAACAATAAAACTACTCAGACATAATGAACGAAATCAAAAACATAGTATTAAGAAGTAGAATAGAAACCGAAATTGAAAAAGAAAGAACAAGGGTTCAAGAGAACAAATCTCTCTCTCCCTAAAAGCTAAAGCAAAAACAATAAAAGTATGAAGTAATGATAGATGATAAGAGATTACACGATTTTTAGGGTTCCTAAGACATGTATTTATAGTGCTCAAGACCTCTCTGGACGTCACTTAGGGTTTCTCCAAATGTGGGCTTCAGAAATGGGCTTTTTGGGCTCAGAGGTTGATGGCCGCGGTCGGGAGTGCTCTGACCGCGGGGAATGTATGGTTTGCCGCGGTCGGGATGCTCCTGACCGCGGGAAAATGCTTGTTGGCCGTGGGTGGAAGTGCTTGCTGGCTGGTTTACGGGACATCTTGCTCTTCGCGTATCTTTTGATTGAACCGTTGGATTGCCAAGCTGTAAAGTGCACTGGAAAGCTGATACTTCCATCTTTAAGGTCTCCAAATTTGAGCAGGATCAGACGGTGAGAAGGCCTTCAATCAGGGGTGAACTTCTGACGGTTTGACTCTGAGCTGAAATTTGGTTTTCTATCCATTTTGTTAAGCTTTTCCCTAAGTTACCTGAAAAGAGTCTTGGAACTACAAATACTACAAAAACGTAATAAAAGTACTTAAAAGCAATTAAAAACATAGAAAAAGTATTTCAAAACGATCCATAAAAGTGGTCAAAATACAGTGTTATCAAAAACTCATCTCCCTTGGCATAAAACTTTAGCCGATACTCTTTTGATCCAGTACAGCATTTTACTGAGCCAAACTCAACCCGATAATATGCATTTTAGCCGATAGTTCAACGATCCAGACACAAGCAGCACCCAATAAAACTCCTTTCCCGTGGTATGGATTTTTGGCCAATAAAAGTTCACCCGGTAAGGATTTTAGCCGGTGTTTTAATTCCTGCGGTACAGGGAATTGCCGATAGAATCCGACATGCTGTTTTCACCAGTTTTGATCCTCCAAAGTCCATTTCAACACCTGGTCTCATCTCTTCTGTTCCAATAGGCTCAAAAGTACCTGTTTAAGACTCCATACCATGCAAAGACTCACTTGGACCTAATGCAAACCCCTAAGTCCTAAAACAATACCTAAAGAACTAAAATGCATGAAATAAGACATGATTTGGACTAAAACATGCAAGCTAAATGATGCATTTTATGAACATATCAACTCCCCCACACTTATCCTTTGCTTGTCCTCAAGCAAAAAGAACAAATGAGAGAGAGAGGTTGAATGCTTGGGAGTTCATATTTCCTATGGGAAGAGAGAAGTAACCACAAAGAGAATGCAAATTCAGGGTCCAAGTTGCTAATTCTAAAATGCAATGCAAGACTTTACTTTGATGCAACAAACTCAACAATGATCTCCACAAGCTTTCTTAATCCTCAGATCTTTAACATTCATTAAGCTTTCTTAATCCTCAGATCTTTAACTTTAGCCTTTTTGGCTTCTTTTCTTTCTTTTTTTTTTTTAACTTAGAGGCTGGATCTTTTTCTTTTTAAGTACAAGAGCTTTCTTTCTCGAACACTAAACCCCAAAACCGTTTTCTTGTCTTTTCCATCCCCTAGTTTTCACTACTCTCCACTTTCCACAGATCTCTCTTTTAAATTCTCACCAACAGACCATTCCCCCACACTTGATTCTCACAAAATCTCTCAGTTCCTTGATGATGGAACTAAACACCATGAGACTTGCCCTTGTCGCTCTAAACCTAACACCTTCTGCTTAGTATAAAACTATTTATACTAAGGGTCTTGGACCGGGTCAGCCCAGGACAAACTGGGTACTGACCCAGTTCAGCTGGGTCTCGTGCATTATGTGCGAGATGGTCACTTCCCTGCCCAAGTCGCATGCCCAAGTCGGTCTCATCTGCGAACACATGTGCTAGATAGTTCCACTTCTTGTCCAACTCGCACACCCAAGTCCCACAGCTTTTTGGACGTAGCCAAATTTGATTCTGGAAGTCTCTAGCCTGCTCAGAGTCTCCTCACACGCATCTCTAAGGTAGCAGCTTGCTCCCAGATTATGAACATTCATGGGTGCGAGTTTACCAAGTCGCACACCCAAGTCGCAGCATTTCTCATTTTCTCCGACCACTCCGCGTTTGAGGCAGCATAACTCCTTGAATACTGGTCCGAATGGCTTGATTCAAACTCCAGTGGCAAGGCCGATCAATTATATAGAATGTTTATACAGACTGCAAGTGCATCCAGGGAATGGAAGGGTCCCTGAAGGGTTGATCTTAGACGTGCACCTGAACGATCCGGAAAAGGCTTCTAAACCAGTGTTCTTTCTGGAAACGTTATCTTCAAGCACAGAGCTCCAAATCGTAAGATCTTAGCTGTTATGGAAAGAAGACTCCAAGACCTTGAATCTTTATGAAGGATCCGGAAACTGAATCGGAGAGGAAGAGCATCGTCCTGCATAATCTTTGAAGCAAGTCAGATCGGTCTGGATTGGAAGCGAGATAAACACGTCTCCTGATGGCTATAACTCTGCGCTCACTGATCTGAATCCACTATTTCCAACTAATATAGAACAAAGACTCAATCTTCTCCAACTTTTATGAAGACCCCGGAAGCTGAATAGGATGGCAAGGCTCCCCGGACAGGCAATCTTTCAGACGTATCGGATTGCTCCGGAATTGATGTGAGACAGGTCTGTCTTCCGGTAGCTGTATCTTTCATCTCGTTTCTCTAAATGCCTTTATTCCAGATGTTATGGAACCTTGATTCAATTATCTTGATCTTTGTTGAAGACCCCGGAAGCTGAATCGGCTGGCAAGACATTTCGGTAACTTGATTTCTGAGATGTATCTGCACCCAAAATTTTTGGCCGAGAAGCTTAAGCAGCCAGTACGTGTTTTGGCCAAGAATCTTACCCGCGGTATGGGTTTTAGCCTAGAAACACCGACCAACAGTTCAGCCTTTTTGCCGAGAACCTCCATAATGCCCTTTTTCGCCATTTTTGATCATTTCAAGTCCATTTATTCATCTGATTCACATTTTACACTCCAAATAAACTCCATAAGCAACTGTTTAACACTCCAAACCATGCAAAACTCTTTTGGACCTCATGCAATCTCTAAAGTCTTAAAACAATGCCTGAAGACCTAAAATGTATGCAAATGAGACATGATTTGGACTTAAATATGTACACTAAATGATGCAATTTATGAATATATCAACTCCCCCACACTTATCATTTGGTTGTCCTCAAGCAAAAAGAACAAATGAGAGAGAGAGAGGTTGAATGCTTGGGAGTTCACATTTCTTAAAGAGAGAGAATAATCATCAGAAAGAGTTCAACTCATGGTCCTAGTTACTAATTCTAAATTGCAATACAAACTGGTGTACTCATAAAAACTAGCCATGCTCATCACCAAGTGAACCAAACTCAAGTGTCAACATTCACAAGAATTTCTAACTCCAGCCCTTTGACATTCATTTAAGTATCATGTGGATCATGCTCATGAAAATCATGTGAACTCATTTGGTTTGGGACAGGGTTATGAGATTAAAATGATCTCATTCCAATGCTTGTGGGTTCAATGTAGCTCAAGGGATCACTCAAGAAAGAATAAACTTTAACAGAAGGCTAAGCGTAAAAGGCAACTGATGCATACAAGAGTAGAATTCCATCTACCCAATGCCCCAAGATGGTCTTTCACCTTAACTCTAAACCCATGAAGAACACACCTAAGCTACCCTTCTCTCAAGGCATTCATTGCCTTATCAACCCACTTCCCACTTCAATCTCAATCTTTTCCTTACCAGGGGATTATCTTTTCATTCTCAAACTCAGGCTTTAGGGTCTAAATCTTTCACTTAGCTCCTTCTCAGATAACATTGTCTAGCCTCTTTTCTTTTCTCTTCAAACACTTGAGCCTTTTTGGCTTCTTTTCTTTTCTTTTCACTTAGAGGCTACACTTTTCTTTTCAAAACACAAGAGATTTTTTTTAAACAACAGACCCTAAACCGATTCTTTTCTTTTCCATCCCCAGGTTATCATCTCAAACTCTCTCTTTACCACTCAGTGTTTCCCAAGATCTCCTCCTAGCCTACTCTATACTCATGATGCAGAACTAGATCTACATGAAACTCTACTCTTGTCGCCCTAAACCCAAAACTTTCTATCAAGTTTATTCAGAAAATACCTCACATCTCTCACTAGAGTGTTTCAGGCTTCAAGGAAGATTTGGTTAAAGGTAGGGAACTTTCTCAAGAAGAGAGAACAGCTATTTGAGCTAGCAAAGACTGGCAAATAGGGATAAGAGAGCTTAAATATTTTGTGGTACCAATGAGTCCACAATGATATGCATAAACATGATAATTGGATTGTCAAATTATGGTTATCACTTAAGCAAGGCTAGATTTAATCACAACTTGATCCAACTTAACACAGAATCATTGAGACATCAGTTCCAAGCATAGTTCACCCTTGATTTCATACCTGTTTTGCAAGCAATAGAGAATTAATAACTAGGGCCATGAATTCAAGTTCTTAAGATGATTCTCTCTCAAAGAAACCTATCATTACTCCCATGCAAATGATGCAACCTACATGATTATGCAACTAGACTCAATCCTAAAAATGTGAATGCAACTAAATGAACATTTTTTTGTGAAAATTTTTTCAGATTTTCAAATTTTTTGGTTTTTTTTTTATGCACTTAAATGCTATGCATGATCAAATGAGACTCAAAATGCATTAGAGAAAACAAGAACATAGGAAACATGATTAGTAAACACAAAGCCTCTCCCCCACACTTAAATAACACAGTCTCCTGTGTTATAAAAGCATGAGAAAGAGGACAAATCAAACATAAAATGGAAAAGACAAAGAAGATTGCCAAATGCTCATTTACAAGTGTTTGGAGTGATACCTGGTGTGGTTCTTATGCAAAGGTGGAGTGAGTAGCTGCACCAGGTGAGGCTAGACATCACTAAAGAAGGATATGGCTTGGCCTGTACCCCCTTGTACGACATGGACCCATATTGGACTGACTCGCAATGCTAAGTCGCAGATAAAGCTTCGCGTTCTGCAGTTGTGCGACATGGGCTGTGCTCCTTCCTATCTCGCATGCTCAAGTCGCACATGATATGTTCCTTAAAGGCCTGGCATCCTCCTTTGTGTGCTACATAGAATCTGCTTTGATCCCACTCTCAGGACCAACTCGGTTCTTTTGGCCAGTATTTGTGCTGGTACCAAATCTGTTCTTTTGGCGAGTATTTGTGCTGGTTGGGATCCTCCTTTCCCATCTCGCAAGCCTGAGTCGCACATCTCAACACTTCATGAAAGGCCTGCTCTTCTTGTTTTGCTGCGGCATGGGATTATGGAGAGCTGAGTAGCATGCCCAAACCGGTCCAAAACGCGAGTACTTGTGCAACTTAGGACCTGCTCTTGACTGTACCGCACACCCATCTCGCACAGATCATTCTCATAAGATCCTTTGTTTCTTCTTGGTGTGGACATGGAATGTTCCTGAGCTGATTCGCATGACCAAGTAGGTCTAAAGTGCAAGTATATGTTCTGCTTGGTCTATCCCTGGTCCATCTCTCAAGCCTAACTCACACACCAGCAACACTTAGGCTTTTTCAGAAACAACTCTCCTGCTGCTAGATGATCACCTCGCACAACCATGTAGGTTTCTTTTACGAATACATGTGTGATTTGGTTCTTTGCTTGACCCATGTCGCACACCCAAGTAGCACACCAGGCGCCTCTCAAGCTTTCATGCCTTAGGTCATTTCTCAGCCTTCTCAAAAACCCCATTGGACTTTGTTCTTTAACCACAGCTTCCATAAGTCACCTGGAACTGAAAAAAACTCAAAAAACCCATCAATACATCCTAAAACATAAAAAGAAAGAAGAGAAAAGATTAAAAAGAAGTATATACAAGTATAAGCTTGGGGTGTCTCCCATGAGCACTTTGTTTAAAGTCACTAAGTTTGACTTTGCAAAACCTGTTCTTAGTTGGGGTGAGGAGGAGCACTGATGCTCTTTAGCATTTCAATGGTCGTGAGCATGAAAGCTGAGCATTGTTTCCTTTGATAACCATTAGACCCTTTCTCTTTAAGCTCCATCTTGAGACCCTTTTGCATCAGTTCTTGAATACCATCAGGATCCTTGTCAAAGATTGCCTTTGTGAAACCTGCTCTGACTTCAGAAAATAACCCTAATGTCCCATTGCAATCCAGCTTGTATTTTGTAGTTCCATCATCACATTCCCAAGGAGTGAGAGTAAAATCTTGAGAAGGAGATTCAAGTTCAAGGCTCTTTTCTTTTGATGCTGAACTTTCAACTTTGCTGTGATCATCTTTAGCTCACTAAGTGTAGGAGACCAGGTGAGCAAGATATCTTCTTCTCTGATCAAAGGCTCTCCATTCCCATCCTTCTTCCACAGCTGAAAGTGATTTAGATCCTCCTAAAACTCCAACACTTCCCACATACTTCATCTCAAGCACCTTTGGCTCTTCTATTTCTTGAACAGCTGATCCAAAAAATTCATCTAAAGGAGGCTTAACAGGGTAAAAGACATCTTTATCCACCTTTGTAAGCACCACTCTTTGAGTATCAAAGTCAATCATTGCACCTGTTGTGTTAAGGAATGAAGTCCCAAGCAAAAGTGGAAGCTCTTTGGTCTTTTTCATCTTCAAGACTATGAAATCAGTTAGAACTATGCACTCACCAACCTTCAATGGATAGTTCTCTATCAGCCCATGATTTTTCTTTGAGTAAGAATCTCCAAAAGTGATTGGAGAAGGATAGTACTTTAAGTTCTTGATCCCCAGCTTCTTCATCATGTTCATAGACATCATACTTACACTTAAGCCTGAATCACACAAGGCCTTATCAACATTGAACTTCCCAAGAGTGCAAGAGATAGTGAATTTTCCTGGATTTCCCAACTTTGGGAGTGATGTAGGCTTCATCTTTGTTGCATCTAGGCTTCTACATTACCTTGTTTCTGAGAAGAGAGAGGAGGCTTCTACAGTTCCTCTTGATGATCCACAAGCCTGTTAAACAGGTTTTCAAAGTCAAACTTAGTGACATTACACAAAGTGCTCTTGGGAGACACCCCAAGCTTATCCTTGTACATAATTCTTTTAATCTTTTCTTTTCTTTCTTTTTATGTTTTAGGATCTTTTGATGCGTTTTGTGATTTGTTCTTAGGTCCCAGGAAATTTTTAGAGGCTATGGCTCAGGGACAAAGTGGAATGGAGCATGTGAGAAGGCTGAGAAAAGGGTTTAAGGCATGGAAACTTGATGGACGCCTGTGTGCTACTTGGGTGTGCGGCTCAGTCAGACCATATACCAACTCGCAGAAGAACTTGCTGTTTACACCGAGTTGGTCTTGCAAGCTGATTCAGGAGATGCCAGGCCGCACACCAGGAGAAAGAGTCAAGGCGTTCAAAACTGTGATCGGTGCGAGATGGGCATGCGGCTTGAACCAAGGAGGGTCTGAGTCGCAGAAGAACTCGCTGTTTACACCGAGTTGGTCTTGCGAGCTGATTCAGGAGATGCCAGGCCGCACACCACAAAGGAGTGGCCGAGGTGTTCAAGTGTCAATGTGTGCGAGTCAGACGTGCGGTTCGGCGTGAAAAGAAGACCAGGCCGCAGAAGTATTCACTGTTTACACCGGCCTGGCCATGCGAGACGGATCAAGGAGCAGCTTAAACCGCACACCAGGAAAAGAACCTGAGGTGTTCAAGTGCTGAAACATGCGGCCTAGTCATGTGGGACCGACAGGAACGGTCCCAGGTTGCACTAATGTTCGCTGAACAAACCGACCTGGTTATGCGAGTTGGAAGAAAAGAAGACCAGGCCGCAGGCTGAGAAGAAGCAAACAGGTCGTCCAAATTTTAAATGTGCGACCTGGGCGTGCGAGATGGTTCATAATCTGCCCAGGTCGCATAAACACTCGTGGTTTACACTGAGAAGGGTGTGCGGGTCGTTCTGAGATCGGGCTAGGTCGCAGGATAAAGGAGAAGGCCAAGGTTTAAAGAAGGTTTTTTATGTGCGACTTGGTTCTGCTAGATAGGAAGGAGTTGGTCCCAAGTCGCACAAACGTTTGCTGTACACACCGAGTCAGTAGTGCGGGATGAGCAGGTCGGGTCCAAGTCGCAAAAGAGGTCAAGAAAGGGACTGGTCAACGAAAAAAGAGGAGTCAAAGCCTTGCATGGTCAAAGTGGATCTATTGACTAACAGTCCAAAGGCTGTACCTAGTCCCACTCTCTCTCTTCCTCAAGAAAAACACGAGTTTGCCTTCTAAACCCCATTTCTCTCCATTGTTTCCTTCATAACTCTCTCATTACTTCACCAAATTCATTGATTCAAAGTGCTCTGAGCTCGTTTTTGAGTTTGTAATTTCATCCTGTTAGTTTCAGACTTATGGCATCATAATCCCAAGGTATTCACTCTGTTAAAACTCATCTTTTTCCATGTTCTTAAATGGTGATTTTTTAGCTTCATTGTGTGGAATCGATTTTAATAGGTTGTTGTAGACCTTAAGATTATTTTTATAAATGCTAGGGTGCTAGATTATCATGGAAAACAGAGCTATTTCCTGGTGATTCACTGTTCTTGAGTTTTGAAAATTGTTGCGAGATAATTCAGGAAAAATCGATTTTTCTTGAAAAAAAGATGAACTTGTTTCTTGTTGATTCGTTGCTTTGCACTTTTGTTTTGCATTGTTATTAATTCATTGGACTGATGATTGGATTGAAAAACTTGTTCATGTTCTTTAGAAATTGATTTTTGCAACAATTTTTCAAAAGTTTTGAGAACTTTGTGGAACTTGATCTTGTGCTAACTTGTTTCTGAGAAAAATTTTGGCAGATGACTGAGAGAACCAATGCCCTAGCACGCATAAAGAAAGGTCTTGCATCCATAGACAAGAGCTTGGTCTCAGGATCTTCAAAGCCAAAAGGGAATGGACAAGGCACCAAGAAGAGTACAAAGCAAGGAAGGAGTGAACAAGAGCCAAAAATAACAAGGAATGAAAATAAAGCTTTGGTGGTTGCTTCTGGCTCCAAGAAGAAGGGAAAACAACTGGCTGTGGTCTCTGATGATGAACAAACTGAGAGTGGCTCAAGCAGGTCAGCTGGAGGTTCCCAAGGCGCCATTGAAGAGGCACCTAAGATGATAATGAAAACTGAACCAGAAACGCCTGATTATCTGGCCAAGTTTCAGCAGATGGGGATACAGCAAGGGAGGTTCCCAGATGTGGAATTTTTGAAGAAGATTAGCATCTATGAGGATGTCAAAACTTTGCTTGGGAACATGGGTATTGAATCCCTCTTGGAACTGAGAGAAGTGGCTTATGAGGAGGAATCTCAAGAGTTCTTGGCCTCTCTTGAAATTGATTTGTACATGCCAAGGGATCCAAAAGTGATTCAAGGAAGAGGTCTACGAACTATTCAGTTTCAGATGAAAGGGCAGGTCTACATGGTGACATTCAAGGAGTTGACTCAGATATTTGGATTCTCTGCGCCTAAAAAAACACCTCTCTCCAACAAGATCGGTCTTAACAAAGAAGAAGTTCAAGCTTTATGGGGATCAATTGCATTTGGGTAGTATACAGCTGGAGCAGCTAAGGCTTCTTGGATAAGAAACCCGGTGCTGAGATATGTTTATAAGATCCTTGCTCACAGTCTATATTTCAAGCTTGATGTTGGGAGAGTTCATTAAGGTGATCTGATCCTCCTTGGTGTGGGACTGAAACAGTTGATGCCAACTCATAAGAATGGGAAGCCTTATGAAGGATATTCTCACACACCTTGCCTTGCCTCTCAACTAGCAAAATCTTTGATGTTCTACAAGGAGTGCATTTGGGATTCAAAGAATAAGAATGCAAAGCTGGTCCATGGTTGGGTTGTAACAAAGATTTTGAAGGCAAGAGGATACAAGTTTAAGTAAAGCAAGGCAAGGTTTGATCTGATTAATGAAGCACATCTGGGCAAGATTGGTTTCTTTCAAGGAAGAGTCGGTGTCAAGCTGGTTTACAACTTCAAGTACTTCATGGATGAGCCACTCCAAGTTCTCCTGGCCCAATCCCTCCCTCACCACAGTCCAAGTAAAGCGCATTATTCACTTCTACTTGTTGAAGCAAGAGCTCTACAATGTCCAAACTGATCCACCAATTCTCAAGTACAAGATGGCTTGCAGAGAAGAAGCTTCCAAGGGAAAGAAAGCAGCTGATGAAGCTACTGCTGCTAGTGCTGCTGGTGCTGAAGATGATGGTCTGCCTCCACCTCAGAATCGTTATGGTGGGAACAGATACCACTTTGATGACTACAATGTGGAAGATCCAGGCACCTCAGGGTTTAGAGCTCAGCAAAAGATTGGTGTCCTTCAACAATGGTGCAAGTATCAGGACAAAACGATACACAAGATGGCTAAGTGTATCAAGGAGATGAAAAAGAGAATCAAGAACCTTGAAAACCCTTGCAAAGAAGGATCTCCCCCACAAGTTTCACCAAGACACCGAGAAGAGGTTGGAGAGAGCTCCACCAATTGCACAGCATTGGTACCATATGGCACAGCATGGATGGACCTTGAAGCCGTTTCTGATGAGGCAAGCAAGCACTCTTGGGAGACACCATCTGGTAAGACATCAAACCCCTCATACTCTTTGGGGTCTGACTTCCACAGCTCTTAGGTAACACTCAAACCCTTGTACATATGCATGTAGTTCTTTGTTTTTTTATCTTTGCATTTTACTTGTTTTGTTTTGCTTTTACTCCTTTCTCATGCTTTTATAACACAATGGACTGTCTTATTTAAGTGTGGGGGAGGAGTTTCATCTTTTACTAATCATGTTTTCTATGTTCTTATTTTCTACTTTGAGTCTTGAGTCACATTCATGCATGCATTCATGTAGTTGCATCTAAGTGCATATTAAAAAAAAAAAAACCAGAAACATTTTCACAAAAAAAAATGCTCATGTAGTTGCATTCTCATTTTTAGGATTGAGTTTAGTTGCATCATATAGGTTGCATTGTGCATGGGAGTAATGATAGTTTTTTCCTTGAGAGAATATCACTTTAAGAATTCGGTTCGCTGCCCTAGTTTCTAGTTCTCTGATGCATGTAAACAAGAAAGAAGTCAAGACTGATCCATGCTTTGAACTTGTTGAGTGAGTCAAGCTTTGATTAGTTCCAGCCTTGTTTAAAATGAAAACCATAACTTGAGAATCTAATTATCATGTTTGTACATATCATTGTTAACTCATGGGTACCACAAAAATATTTGAGCTCAGTTATCCCTTTTTTGCCACTCTTTGCTAGCTCAAATAGTTGTTCTCTCATCTTGGGACAGTTCCCTTGCCTTTAACCAAACCTTCCTTGAAGCCTGAAACACTCTAGTGAGAGATGTGAGGTCTTTTTCTGAATAAACTTGACAGAAAGTGTTGGGTTTAGGGCGACAAGAGTAGAGTTTCATGTAGATCTAGCTCTGCATCATGAGTCTAGAGTAGGCTAGGAAGAGATCTTGGGAAACAATGAGTGGAAAAGAGAGAGTTTGAGATGAGAACCAGGGGATGGAAAAGAAAAGAAACCGGCTTGGGGTCTGCTGTTTAAAGAAAGAAAAGCTCTTGTGTTTTGAAAAGAAAAGTCTAGCCTCTAGGTAAAAAGAAAAAGAAAAAAAGGCAAAAGGTTCAGGTGTTTGAAAAGAAAAGAAAAGAGGCTAGACAGTGCTATGTGAGAAAGAGCTAAGTGAAAGGTTCAGACCCCAAAGCCTGAACTTGAAGATGAAAAGATGAGTCCCCTGGTGAGAAAAAGAATGAGAGTGAAGTGAGGAGTGGGTTGATGAGGCAATGAATGCCTTGAGAGAAGAGTAACTAGTGTGTGATCTTCATGAGAGTAGAGTTAAGGTGAAAGACCAACTTGGGGCATTGGGTAGATGGGATTCTACTCTTGTATGCACCAGTTGCCTTTTACCCTTAGCATTCTGTTAAAGTTTATTCCTTTTTGAGTGATCCCTTGAGCTGCATTGAAACCATAAGCATTGAATGAGATCATCTTTGTCTCATAACCCTGTCCCAAGACAAGTGAGTTCACATGATTTGCATAAACATGATCCACATGAGCTTTAATGAATGTCAAAAGATTGGAACTATGGCTGTTTGTGAAAACTTAAGCTTGTGCTTGATTCATTTTATGATAAGTATGGAAAAAGTTTTGTGAGTAATCTTGTTTGGACTGCATCTTAAAATTAGCAACTAGGACAATGAGCCTTGAACTCTTTTAGTGATACACTCACTCATTAGGGAATATGAACTCCCAATGCATTCAACCTCTTTCTCTCATTTTCTCTTATTGCTTGAGGACAAGCAAATGACAAGTGTGGGGGAGTTGATATGTTCATAATTTACATCATTTAGGTTGTATATTTCATTCCAAATCATATCTTATTTCATGCATTTTACGCCTTTAGGTGTTGTTTTAGGACATAGGGGTTTTGCATTAGGTCCAAGTGAGTCTTGCATGTTTTGGAGTGTTTACAAGTGATTTAGAACCAGTTTGGACCTAAAAAGATTAAGACAGGAGAAGAAATGGTGAATGAGGCTTTAAAAATGGTGAAAACAACATGCGATTCAGGTTCTTTTGTCTCTGGTTCTCGGCGATTTTCATGTACTGCGGGAAGCTTTTCTCGTCGGTTTTCATGTACCGAGGAAGTCCACTCAGCCAAAGCACGTACCGGCTGTTCAAGTTTCTCGGCCAAAATTCCCGGGTGCAGATACATCTCCGAAATCGTGTTACCGGAAGGTCTTGCCTGCTGATTCAGCCTCCGGAGTCTTGAGAAAAGATCAAGATAATTGAGTCTAGATCTCAGAACAGTTGGGATCGATGAGTTTGGAGCAGCGAGCTGAAAGGTACGGCCACCGGAAGACAGACCTCTCTCAAGTCCATTCCGGAGCAATCCCATATAATAGGAAAGATTGCCTCTCCGGGGAGTTTTAATGTCCGATTCAGATTACAGGGTCTTCAGAAAAGTTGGAGATGATCAGGTCAAAGATCCAGAACAGGTGGAAGAATTGGATTTAGAGTCGTTAGCAGAGAGTTAAGCTCACCGGAAGGCACACCTGTTTCGCTACAGTTTCAAGACCGATCCGATGAGTTACAAAGATTGCGTAGAACAATGCTTTTCCAGTCTAATTCAGTTGCCGAGGTCTTCATCAAGATTCGAGATATTTGAGTGCCCTTTCCAGAAAATCTAAGATCATCCGGTTTGGAGCTATGTGCTGAAAGATACCATCTCCGGAGTGAACACTGGTCCAAGAGCTTCTTTTTGATTGTTTCAATGCGCTCCAGAGATGAGCCGTCGAGGGAATTTTTCACTTCCAAGCGCTAAAGGTTTCTTCACCAAAGTTCGAGATATTTGAGTGCTGTTTCCACTGCAGCTGGAATCAAGCCATTTGGATCTATATCCTGGAAGTTACGCTCCCCGAATGCGAAGTTGTCCGAGGAGATTTGAAGTCTGCGAGATGGTTTTGCGACTTGGCTAACCCGCAGCGCTTAAAGGATAAATTCTGGGAATTGAGCTGCGTGTGGAGATGTTACGGTAAGGTAACCCTGGGTAAGGTCAAAGGCTCCCAAGCAGGATAAATGCTAAGTCCATAAGTGTGCGACTTGAGCATGCGAGTTGGCCGAGCAGTGAACTGAACCGCACAAACACTCGCTGTTTACACCGACTTGGGCTTGTGACTTGGGATTGAAGTAGACCAACTCGCACACATGTTTGAAGTCCTGTGCCACCTGGTCGTGCGAGTTGAGGACAAGAGAACCTGAATCGCACAAACACTCGCTGTTTACACCAGGAGAGGAATGCGGCTTGGCTTACAAAGTTTTATCTCACAAAAACACCTTTCCAGACTTGTGCGAGTTGGGCATGCGACTTGGAACTTAAGAACCTGAATCGCACAAGAACTCGCTGTTTACACCGAGAAGGGAATACGGCTTGGCTTACAAAGTTCTGTCTCGCTAAAGCACCTTTCCAGACTTGTGCGAGTTGGGCATTCGACTTGGGACAAAGGAGGACCAACTCGCACACATATTCTCTCCAGAATGCGTCTTGGTTGTGCGAGTTGAAGAGAGGAAAGAAATGAACTGCAGAAAGACTCGCGGTTTACACCTAGATAGGCATGCAGCTGAGGCTGAAGAATTTAAGGCGCAAGAGGGTGTTTATATGGCTGTGCGACTTGGGCCTGCGACATGGGAAGAACCTGACCAACTAGCAGATGTGGAGTTTTTCAAATCTAAGCCGGGTCAGTACCCGGTTTGTTTCGGGCTGACCCGGTCCGCAGGAGACACTATATATATTTTTTTAGGGTTTTTTCCAACGAAAAAAAGCTTTATTCTCCTAATTTCTTTGCCTCTTTTGTGAAAGACTCCTTTGAAGAAAAATATACCTTTTTGTGAGTTTGAATCAAGAGAAATCAAAGACCTTTTGTGTGATTAAAGCTGTTTTCCTTCTTAATCTATCTTCTCCTTCTTCATTTCCATCCATTAATCATGCCAATCTACTCTACTTGCAAAGTTTTAAGAGAGATTAGCATGATTAGTGAGTAGTCTCCTTAATGAGGTTCTAGATGTGTAGGTTAGGGTGCTAAAGTGTTAGATTAGCAGTGCTTAGGGCTAGATTCATTGATTCATCTCTCTAAACAGCTGCTCTCTAGGCTAGATCCTTGCACATCACTTGTGATCTAGATTCTGGGAATTTCATGCACCAAAAGTGTTTGATGAAATTCCTGAAAGAGCTGTATTAGAGGTTTATGCATTAGCTCCATGGTGATATCTTGTTATTTGCATAAATGGTCTTTTAGAACTGATTCTTAATGCTGTTTGATTTCCAATGATGATTGGGTATGTGAAATAACTTGATTTGTGTCTTGATGCTTGGGAAAGATTAAGGCTTGATTAGAGTTCTAAATCATTTGAATCATGTTTCATCATTGTCATTAGCATTTCTAGTTTAGCACCAAAGCACCCTGGCCAACTATCATGTCTAGAATCTCATGCTTCCATCATTCCATATCATCTCAACTTGTTTAATTGCCTGCTTGTTTAGTTTAATTAATCACTTGTTCTTGTTTTAGTTCTAATCTTGTCTTATGCAATTGTCATCGACAAACTTCACTATTTTACATTCTAGTGTCTACCACACATTGGATTGAAAAACCCTTTATGCTGCAACAGCTAAGGGATTGTTAACCCCCATTAAGAGCTTAAAAACCTCTAGTTATCAGTGATACACTCTCTCATTAAGGAATATAAATCCCAATGCATTCAACCTCTCTCTCTCATTTGATCTCTTTGCTTGGGGACACGAGTGTGGGGAGTTGATATATTCATAATTTGCATCATTTAGGTTGTACATTTAATTCTAAATCATGTCTTCTTTCATACATTTTAGGTCTTTAGGTGTTGTTTTAGAACTTAGGGTTTTGCATTAGGTCCAAGTGAGTGTTTCATGTTTTGGAGTGTTTACAGGTGATTTGGAACCAGTTTGGACCTGAAAAGATGAAGCCAGGAGAAGAAATGGTGAATGGGGCTTTAAAAATGGTGAAAACTGCCTTTTGGAGCTTCTCGGCGATTTTCATGTACCGCAGGAAGCTTTTCTCGGCAATTTTCATGTATCGCGGGTAGATCTCTCGGCCAAAATATGTACCGGCTGTTCAAGGTTCTCGGTTAAAAATCTCGGGTGCAGATACATCTCCGAAATCACGTTACCTGAAGGTCTTGTCGGCCGATTCAGCCTCCGGGGTCTTCAGAAAAGATCAAGATAACTGAGTCTAGATTTTAGAAAAGTTGGAATCTATGACTTTTGGGCAGCGAGCTGAAAGATACGGCCACCGGTAGACAGATCTGTCTCGCATCCATTCCGGAGCAATCCAATACGTCTGAAAGATCGCCTGTCCGGGGAGTTTTTAACGTCCGATTCAGCTTACAGGATCCTCAGCAAAGTTGGAGACGATCAGGTTACAGATACAGAAAAGGTAGAATCATTGGATTTGGAGTCGTGAGAAGAGAGTTAAGCTCACCGAAGGCACATCTGTCTCGCTACAGTTTCAAGACCGATCCGATGATTCACAAAGATTGCATGGGGCGATGCCTTTCCACTCTGATTCAGCTGTCGGGGCTTTCATCAATATTCAAGATCTTTTAGAGCTCTTTCCAGAAAATCTGAGATCATCCGGTTTTGAGATATGTACTAAAAGACACTGTCTCCGGAGTTAACACTGGTCTAAGACCTTCTTTTTGATCATTTCAATGCGCTGCAGAGATGAGCCGTCCGTGGAACCTTCCAATCCCCAAGCTGATATGTCTATATTTTACATCATTTAGATTGCATTATAGAGTCCTCATCACGTGTTTTATCATGTAAATTGAGTCTTTAGGCGTCAAAATAGGACTTAGGGCTTGCATTAGGTCCCAAAGAGTTTTGCATGTTTTGAAGTCCTTATCAGGAGCCTTGGAGACCAATTGGAGCCTAAGAAGAGGAACAGGAAAGAAAACGGTGAAGAAAAGGGTCAAAAATGATGAAAACCGCTTGGAGGAATTTCTCGGCCAAATCTCGTACCGGCTGATTGGAAACCTCGACCAAAATGTTTACCGGATGCTCATTACCGGCCAAAAACCTTACCGATCGGCCAGAATCGAGTATCGAGTGCAAAATTACCACGGGACAAGTTTTTGACCGAGGCAAGGATTTTTACGACCAAAAAGCTTACCGCGGTACACAGCCCTCGGCCATTTTCCTTACTGCGGGAAGGTTTTTACGACCAAAAGTTGCCCTTGCCCGCGCAATTCAGAAATCAGCAATCCGGGGAACCTTACGGTCCGAATCAGTTGGCGGGGTCTTCACCAAAGTTGGAGATAATCAAGCAAAGATTCCAGAACAGTTAGAATAATCCAATTCGGACCAGTGGAGAGAAAGATATGGCTTCCGGAGCATTCACCAGCCTTGCGCGTACCCGAGAACTGAACGGCGAACTTCAAAGATCATGGCGGACGGAGCCTTTCCTGTCCGAACCAGCTTACTCGGTTTTCATCAAAGTTCGAGATCCATGGAAGATCTTCTCAGAGCATTTCGAATCGCTCAATTCGGAGCAAAGGTTTGGAAGATAGGGTCTCCGGAGTTCACATCGGTCTAAAAGTCTATTTTCCGGTAATTTCAATGCGGCGCAAAGATGTGAAATCCAGGAAGCCTTCCGCTCCCCAAGCTCCGATGGTTTCTTCACCAAAGTTCGAGCTTATTGAGTCATCTTTACTGTGGAACTGGTCCCAGAGCAATTGGAGTCGTGTGCTGAAAGTTATCGCTTCCGGAAGGTGACATGGTCGATACAAGCCTAAAATGAGTTGCGATACGCGCTAAGTGTCTTCACAAGCCTCGGTATCTTTACCTTGGCATCACTCAAGTCGAGGCTCATATCTTGAAAGTATTTTGGACCAGACCTCGTCCCAAAGCCTTGGCATGATTAGATCGAGGCATGCATACGTAAAAACTGAAGCTGGAAACGACTAAGTGTTGAGAGTACACCTCGGTGTAATGACCTCGGCGTGCATGCCGGACTGTGTTCTCCCAAGCACCTCGACATCATGACCCCTCGACATTTTATCCCGAGGTCCCTTGTCACGAACCCAGAATCAAGAACAGAGTAGCTCAAGAACACACACGTGAGGATGGATCAAAGACTAGGGTTCATGCATGTTCTTGACGTGTTCTTCACGAGATCTTCATCCGGATCCTGACTCACGTGCACACCTCGGCATGAAGACCTCGGCTTCACTTTCCGACACACCGTGGCACTCACCCATCAACCCAAGAGGGCGGTTCAGTACCCGGTTTGTTCCGGGCTGACCCGCGACACTTTCCCTTTGCTATAAATACACTTTGAGACTAAAAACCTAGTTATCTTATCTCTTATCTGTTTTTAGCTTTAAGAACTTGTCTCCTTTGTGAAACTTGATTAATCTAATCCGATATCTCGTTTTTGCATCAGAATCTTGTTCTTTCTTTATTTCTTTTATCATCCAAACATCAAACTCCTTATCATGACTAGCTACACGTCTTGCAAAGGACTTAGTGAGCTCGTTATGATTAGTGAGTAGTCGTTTAAGCGGCTTTAGATAGGTAGATTAGGGTGCTTTCAAGGTGGATTAATGGGTTTAGGTGTCTAGTCTTGCATGTTTCATTCCTTAACCGACGAGATCTCTAGGCTGGATCCAAGCACATCACTTGAGGTTCAGATCTGAGACATATCTCGCATCAAAAGTGTTTGTAGAAATGTCTGAACCACTCGGTTAAGGGTTTAAGAGTCTTTCATCGCGAGAGCGATAGTTTGTTCTCTTAAATGACATTGTTGAACCAATTCTTATTGCTGACTGATTTATGATTCTCAAAAGGGATTTTGGTATGAAAAAGGATCAGTTTAGATGTTTAATACTTTCATGAGAAGATTAACATGCCTTGAGTTCAAAGTTAAATGAAATCGCTTGATAACATGATTCATTAACCCATTAGTCTAGCTTGTAAGCACCCGAGTCAAATATCCTGTCTAAAGCTTCTGCCTTTATCATTCATTATCATCATCTGAATCACCTGTTTGTTGTTTGCATCTTGATTAGTTTGAATCTCTGCTTTTACTTAACTTTATTGCTTATTTGCCCGTTAATCATCGTCACCAAACTTTTACTTTCTTGTCTTGACTTAAGTGAACAAATAACATAGGCTAGTGTCTCGTTTACAAGCTTGGTTTGACACCCCTTATACTACTCTGACAAGGGGATTGATAACCCTTCTGAGAGCTGGAAAACTCTTAGTTATCAATTGGCGCCGTTGCCAACTTGTAGGAGCATTAGTCTCTTGTTTGTTCTTGAGTTCAAGCTATTCTTTCCTTTGTTTTACTAACTTCTTTCCAAGTTCTTGTTTTGTTTTCAGGTGCATGAATACCAGGTCTCGGAGCACAGGATCGCTTTTCCCATACGACGATAACATCGACAGATTAGAAAGGCTCGCGAGAGAGAACGGCACTTTGACAGACTTGGAATGGCAGAGCAACAGCGAATGGAGCAACAGGCTCAGGCAGCCGAGCACCAGGCTCAGGCTAATCAGGCGCAGGCAGGAAGAAATGAACAACAAGCCTATGTTAATCAGCAACAGGCTCAAAGAAACGAACGGCTTGCTCAGCAAAACCAACACCAAGCGAATAGAAATGAGCAACAAGCCCATCATGTTCATCCGCCACCGCCACAAGTACATAGACAACATCCTCCAATCTGTGTTGGAGAGAATGACTGAGCTAATGCGCACCAATACCGAGCTGGGATTCAAGCTCCACCAGTTCAAAACAACAACTTTGAAGTTAAAGCTTCCCTGCTCAATATGGTGCAAAACTCAAAGTTCCACGGACTAGCTGGAGAAGACCCTCTCGAGCATCTAGATCAATTTGATCGGGTTTGCGACTTAACCAAGATAAATGGCGTCTCCGAAGATAGCTTCAAGCTATGCTTGTTCCCTTTCAGCCTCGGTGATAAAGCACACCAGTGGGAAAAGAATATACCGAGGGGTTCTATACAAACCTGGGAGCAGTGTAAACTGGCGTTCTTATCAAAGTTCTTTTCCACATCACGCACGGCTAAGCTCAGGAATCAGATCTCAAGTTTCACGCAGCACAACAACGAGAGCTTTAGTGAGGCTTGGGAACGGTTTAGGAGCTATACTAACCAATGCCCACACCACGGCTTCTCAGAGGCATCCCTCTTGAGTACTTTATACCGAGGTGCACTCCCCAAGATCAGAAACCAACTCGATACAGCTTCAAATGGAAATTTTCTTGGGAAAGAGATCAATGCGGCAATGGAACTAGTCGAGAACCTAGCCATGTCTAATGACACGTATGGAGAGGATTTTGATAGAGCAAACCGTACAGAGGGATCTAGTGATGAACAGCGCATGAAAAAGGATATAAGAGAGCTTCAGAGTAAGCTTGACAAGGTTTTGATGGCGACTCAAAAGCCAATACACTTTGTAGGCGAGTTTGATGAGCAAGGGCCAAGTTTTGACAATGTTAATGAAGATGGTCTAACACAAGAGGAGCTGAATTACATAGGGAATCAGCAGAGGTATCAGCGGTTTAACAACTACAACAGTAACCCAAACCTCTCATACAGAAACCCGAATGTAACTAACCCTCAAGACCAAGTGTACCCTGCTCAACAACCAAGCAAAAGTTCAGTGGGCAACAGCACGGCTACACTAAGCAGAATCAAGCGGCTCAGAGTAACAACTTCAACAACCAACCGCAGCAACACAAGTTTCCACCAGGGTTCCATCCGCAACCGATGGGTAATCAACAACAGATTCAGGGAACGGGTCCGAATCAAATGGGGAACGACGTCTGTGGGATACTAAAGCAACTGTTACAGGGCCAGCAAAGGGTTGAGAGCCAGCACGCGACAATGCAGCAAGATATCAGAGAGCTTAAGCAGAATCAAGCTTCTACATCATCAAGAGGCCCGGCTTTACCGGGTAAACCGGAGCCGAACCCTAAAGAGTATGTGAACGCCATCACATTGAGGAGTGGTAAGGAATTACAAACTCCAACGCCTAAGACAAAGCTCATTGAAGCCAATGAGCAATTAGAGGGGGAGGCAGCCTCAGACGATGCGTGTAAAGAAGCGGTCTTAGAGAAGGAACCGATCAAGGACAAAGGAAAAGAGGTGGAAAAGACAACCGAGCTTGAAAAGCCCTATGTTCCACCACCACCTTATCAACCCAAGATACCGTTCCCAGGGCGTTTCAAAAAGAAAATCCTAGACAAAGCCAAGGCGGTCTTTGAGAAACACTTGGAGAACACGCAACTCACCTTACCCATTATAGATGCTTTCTTAGCTATACCCCAGCTTGAGAAGTTTCTAAAGGACGCGATCCTCAACAAGACAAAGGAGCTCCAGGGTATGGTGATACTGAGCCATGAGTGCAGTGCCATAATACAAAGAAGATCTATACCAAGGAAGCTATCCGATCCGGGCAGCTTCACTCTGCCGTGTGCTTTAGGTCACCTGAAGTTCTCAAACTGTTTATGTGACCTTGGAGCTTCTGTGAGCTTAATGCCTTACACGGTGGCCAAGATATTGGGATACAAAAGCTACAAGCCGGCCAAGATCTCTCTTGTATTAGCTGATAGATCAGTTAGATTACCGGTGGGGTTGCTTGAGGATCTACCTTTGAGGATCGGTGAGATAGAAATCCCCACGGACTTCATAGTTCTTGAGATGGACGAGGAACCATTGGACCCTATCATCTTAGGCCGACCGTTCTTAGCAACCGCAGGAGCCATAATAGATGTGAGAGGAGGAATGATCGAACTACACATCGGTTCCGAGACTATGAAGTTCAATGTGAAGGAGATGATGAAGAAACCGACCATTGGAGGTCAGGTTTTCTACGTGGAAGTAATGGAGGAGCTGGCTGATGAGCTCCTTGAAGAGTTAAACGCAGAGGATCCGTTACAAGTGGTCTTGACACGTGAACAAAGCGAGCACGGGTACTTGAACGAGGAAAGCGAGGTGTACAAGCGTCTTTTAGACCTACCGAGGGAACTTGGAGCTGAGGCGAGGTTTTTGGAGCTCAGGAAGAGTGGCCTCGACATCTTAGACAGCGAGGGATCCACGGAAACAGAAGAGACACCTCGGGATATCATGGCCGTGACAACTCATACCGAGGCCGATGGTAAAACGCGCGAGAATGAAGCAAAGGCGGAGGAAGCTGTTCCAGGCCAATGCAGCTTTGATGCCGATTGGAATGAGGCAGACGCACCCCCTGTTGAGCTAAAGCCTCTACCAACAGGGCTTAGGTATTCGTTCTTAGGTCTGAACTCTACTTTTCCTGTGATCATACGATAGCTTGCTTGAACATGAAGAACGTGCATTGCTTAATGAAATAAGGAAATTCAGGAGAGCTATAGGGTATTCCTTGGCTGACATTAGAGGAATCTCTCCTGATATATGCACCCACAGGATCCACCTGGAGGACCAAGCCATGTCCTCTATTGAGCACCAACGTCGCCTTAACCCGAACCTCAAAGAGGTGGTTAAGAAGGAGATACTAAAGCTCCTTGAGGCAGGGATCATATATCCAATCTCTGACTCTCGGTGGGTGTCTCCTGTACACGTTGTGCCCAAGAAAGGTGGGATCACGGTGGTGAAAAACGATAAGGATGAACTCATAGCCCAAAGAACTATAACCGACCATCGCATGTGCATTGACTATAGGAAATTGAATTCTGCATCAAGAAAAGATTATTTTCCTTTACCATTCATTGATCAAATGTTTGAACGGTTAGCTAATCATCCTTATTTTTGTTTTCTCGATGGATACTCGGGGTTCTTTCAAATACCTATAGACCCCCGAGATCAAGAGAAAACGACATTCACCTGCCCTTATGGCACTTATGCTTATAGAAGAATGCCATTCGGTTTGTGTAATGCACCGGCCACTTTTCAAAGATGTATGATGCACATTTTCTCTGATCTAATTGAAGAGAAAGTTGAGGTGTTTATGGATGACTTCTCCGTATACGGCTCCTCTTTCTCCGAATGTCTTGCTAATCTTTCTCAGGTTCTCAAACGATGTGAGGAGCATAGGATTGTCTTGAACTGGGAGAAGTGTCATTTCATGGTCCAAGAAGGCATTGTCTTGGGACACAAGGTATCAGAGAAAGGCATCGAGGTGGATAAGGCCAAGATCGAGGTGATGGTGAACTTACAAGCCCCGGATTCTGTGAAAGGAATAAGAAGCTTCCTTGGCCACGCTGGGTTCTATAGACGGTTCATCAAGGATTTCTCCAAGATAGCCAGGCCTTTGACCAGGTTATTGTGCAAAGAAGTGGATTTCAACTTTGATGAAGAATGTGAGGAAGCGTTCAAGAGAATCAAGGAGGCTTTCATCAGTGCACCGATTGTACAAGCTCCTGATTGGTCTTTACCATTCGAAGTGATGACTGATGCATCTGACTATGCCGTGGGAGCTGTCTTGGGGCAGAAGAAAGATAACAAGCTCCATGTGATTTACTATGCCAGCGGCACCTTGGACTCGGCTCAAGAAAAGTATGCCACCACCGAGAAGGAAATGCTCGCCATTGTGTTTCCATTTGAAAAATTCAGGAGTTATCTAGTGGGATCAAAGGTCAGGGTTTACACAGATCACGCGGCCTTGAGGTACTTGATGTCTAAGAAGGACGCTAAGCCGAGGCTTTTGAGATGGGTCTTATTGCTCCAAGAGTTTGATATGGAGATACTTGACAAGAAAGGCATTGAAAACGGAGCCGCAGATCACCTCTCCAGGTTGAGGATTGAAGAACAGGTCCCAATTGATGATGCACTACCGGAGGAGACCCTTATGCTAGTCAGGTCTTACCTAGAAGTGGAGGAAGCCAACACGATCAAAGAAAGAAGCCTTCCATGGTTCGCGGATCTTGTGAACTACTTGTCTTGCGGTTTAGAGCCACCGGATCTTGATACTTATCAGAGGAAAAAGTTCTTTAGAGATGTGATGAGGTATTATTGGGATGAACCGTACCTTTACGTGCTTAACAAGGACCATCTCTATAGGCGATGCTTGGCCGAAGAAGAGATCCATCCGGTGCTACAAGAATGCCACGGCTCATCGTATGGTGGTCATTTAGGTGCGTTCAAGACAGTTGCCAAGGTTCTACAGAGCGGTTTCTGGTGGCCGACCATGTTCAAAGACGCCCAAGAAAGTGGTCTCGAGGTGTGAAGCTTGTCAAAGGCACGGAAACATATCCAAAAGGAATGAAATGCCCCAAAACCCAATCTTTGAAGTGGAGGTCTTCGACTGCTGGGGCATTGACTTCATGGGTCCCTTTGTAAACTCATATGGGAATCAATATATCCTTGTGGCAGTGGATTATGTTAGTAAATGGGTTGAAGCGGTTGCATCTCCGACCAACGATTCAAAAGTGGTGGTAAAACTCTTCAAGAGTATCATCTTCCCACGGTTTGGAGTACCAAGAGTAGTCATCAGTGATGGGGGGAGCCATTTCATCAACAAGACTCTTGAGAGTCTTTTGAAGAAGCACGGAGTAAAGCACAAGGTGGCCACCCCTTATCATCCGCAAACCAGCGGCCAAGTGGAGGTTTCCAACCGTCAGATAAAGGCCATTTTGGAAAGGACCGTGAACTCATCCAGGAAGGATTGGAGCAAGAAACTTGACGATGCTCTGTGGGCTTACAGAACCGCCTACAAGACCCCCATTGGGACTTCACCATTTAACTTGCTCTATGGGAAAAGCTGTCATCTACCGGTTGAGTTGGAATACAAGGCCTTGTGGGCAGTGAAACTTCTGAACTTTGACATCAAGACCGCACAAGAGAAGAGGGTTTTACAGCTTCATGAGCTTGAGGAGATCCGGTTAGATGCTTTTGAGAGCTCTAAGATCTACAAAGAAAGAACCAAGGCGCTTCATGACAAGAAGATACACAAGAGAGAGTTCAAAGAAGGGGACCAAGTTCTGTTGTTTAACTCAAGACTTAAGCTGTTCCCTGGGAAGCTGAGGTCTAGATGGTCCGGTCCGTTCACGATTCTTGAAGTAAGACCCTATGGAGCCGTGGTTTGAAGGGAAAAGATGGACAAGGTTTTGTGGTAAACGGCCAGAGGGTAAAGCATTACTTGGCATCAGAAACAAGGGAGGGAGCTACCTCAGTTCCTCTACTTGAACCGGAATCAGCCTGAAAAGGTATGAAAAGTCAAACTTAGCGACGTTAAACAAAGTGCTCTTGGGAGACACCCCAAGCTTATCCATGTACATATTTCGTTTTTTCATCTTCTTTTTCTTTTTATTTGAAGCTTTTTGAAGGGTTTGTTAAGTGTTTCAGGAGTTAGACAGTGAACATTGAGGGTGACAGTGAGAAAAAGCTTGAAAAGGACACGGCCTGATGAATTAAGTCAAAGAGCATACATAGCCTCGGTATCGACCCTCGGTATATTCATACCATGGTCATCTTTTACCGAGTGAAAGCTTGAGAACCTCAGCTAGATTCCTCAACTTAATTTCATCATGGTCGTGACTGAGAAGTGCTGTGGTAAAATAACTAAGTGTGGGGGAGGCTCACGGTGTAAACACCTCGGTATAAATATACCGAGGGGCGATGTCCACTTAAAACGGTCAAAAACCTTGATCCGAGGCCGCGATCAGTTTACACCAAGGCCAGCCTGTTTAAACCCCCAACTTCACGTGTTCTTTGCTAAAAACAAGTGGCCTCGGCATGATGCCCTCGTGGTGGAGCGTGCCGAGGTACTCGGTTTTAAGAAATGATCAAAAGCAAGAACACATGAAACACTTAGAACGAAAAGGAGGATTTGCGAAGTCCAAAGAAAAGACGTGAAAGCTATGGGGATTTACTCGTTGGCACGGGCTCAGACTACTCGGCTTGGTACCCTCGGGGTGGAACAAGTCGAGGCAGCTCAGAGTAACATGAGAAAATATGGCTTGGTCCGTACAGCCCACGTCATCCCCATACCGCGTCCATTTGAAGGGTTGCGCGGCATTTTGAATTTAAACACTCGGTCAACGTAGTTTTTGGCGCGGTCAACGGCTGGAGCTGGAGCAGAAGGGGGGACCAGTCCCACAACAGTCCAAATGCCAGCTGGAAAGCGCGCTCCAGCCCATACCGACCTCCATACTTGGCCAAAACGCAGAGTTTGCCCTCTAGACTCTTTTCTCTACATTTCACGAACACAACTCACTCATTTCTCGTTCATTTTGCGTGATTCCAAGCGTTCTAGACTCGTTAGGGTGTTGTCTACTCTGCATAAGCATCTCGTTCAGCTTAAATCTTGCATTCCCAAAGGTATTTGCATCTTAAAGAACTCATCTTTTTCCTTCATTCTTTGCGAGCTTAAATGTTTGTAAAATGTGGAATCGATTCTTTTAGAATATATCGGCCTTTGGGAACAATTTTGTAAATTCCACCAGGGTAGACAACACACGAAAAACCGGTCTTTGCATTTAAAATCACTTATTCTTGAGTTTTTAAAATTCTTGAGAAAATGCGCTTGGAATCGGTCTTAATGATGATTTGTGTGTTTGAGCTGAAATGTCTAGATAACTTGTCTCTAATCGGTTGTTCTGGCTTGTTCTTACTTCCCTTGATGTTTGAAAAAGCTATGAATATCAGTTCTGCTAGAGAAAAAGTTTTGTACTTGCCAATCTTGAGATACATGTGCTTAACGATATACTTGGCTCTGACGATTCCTTTGAGAATCTCCCTTGCAGATGACCGGAGACCGAACCGTTCCTACCCACAAGACAAACAGAAGTGCGGGCCAGAAGAGAGTTTTGAAGGGTAAAGCCGTTGCCGTGCCACGTAGTGGAGAGACCAGCAAGAAACCCTCGATGCGACCCGATGACGAGCCAACCCCTAAACGAGCAAGAAATACTGAGCTCACTCTGGCGCCAGCTCTCGAGTCAAAGAGGAACGGGAAGAAGGCAGCTGTGGGATCTGATGACGACGAGCCCGGAGCCTTAGTCCCTTATGTAGACAACGGTGACAAAAAGTCCAAGAAAGAACCAAAGGCCGAGCCCGAGGATGAGCACTTCCCAACCACTGAGGAATACTTGGACCACTTTAACTCAGTCAGAGTGGCTCAAGGTCGATTCCCTGACTTGGAGTTGCTGAAGAAACTCGAGATACTTGATGACGTGACCCTCATTTTTGAGAATATGGGCTTGGCAAAGTTCTTTGAGATGAGCGATGTTGCCTATGAAGGGATTACACAGCAGTTTCTTGCAACCTTGGAGGTCATCATCTACCCCAAGAGAGATCCAAAGCGTTTACAGGGCAAAGGATTCGGCCACATTGAGTTTGACATGGATAGCGTGCACTACAAGGTCAGTTTCAAGGAGCTTGATGAAATCTTTGGGTTGGAAAGGAATGGAAGCTCGCTTGACAAGTTTGTGTACCCTCGTGATGAGTTGGCCGCATTGTGGGAAACGATATCTTTTGGACCCTACCTCGTAGGCAAGAGCAAGACAAGCTGCATAAGGAACCCTGCGATCAGATACACAAATCGCGTCCTAGCATCAACATTCTTCTCGACCTTTAACCCTGGTGTTATTCACACGGCCGAGCTTGAACTATTGGGACTCGGACTGAAGCGGTTCATCACTCAAATGAAGAACAAGAAAGAGTTCCGAGGGCCGCTGCATGTACCATCATTGGGTGCATTCTTTGCCATTCAAATGCTCACTTATCGGCACAATGTATGGTGCGACCGCAAGAAGCGAGGAGCAAGAAGACTTCAGAACGGTTGGATAGTCACCAAGATCCTGAGGGCTCAAGGGTTTATATTCCCTGATTCACCAAAGAAGCCGAATCTCATTGATGAGAGTTATACCTAAGCAAAAGTGGTTTCTTCGGAGGCAAGTCAGGGGATAAATGGGTTTACAACTTCACCCTACTACATAGAGACGGCACGCAGGTTCTACTGCCTAACCGAAGCCTCACCATGCTCGACAAGCAGTGTAACGTCTCGTTCTACGTTCTCAAAGACCAGTTGTATAACCCAGCTTTCGACCCACCAACACGCAAATGTACCAAGGCAGCACCTAGCAAACCCGAGAACACTAGTGGCACGGAAGATTGTGATAACGGGGAGCAGAGACAATATGAGAGAAGGATCGGAGCAGGCCGCTATCACTTCGATCCGCAAGTGTGGGGTGAGCCTGAATACCACACCAAGAAGCTGTATTCACGAGTGAACACCCTCCAAAAGTGGTGTAAGTGGCAAGACAAAACCATCCACGCATTGGTGGATTGTGTGAGGCATTTGAAGAAGAAAGTAAAGCAGCTCACGAGGCCATCCTCGCCGGATAAGAACTCAGCGACCTCAACCGCACCGATTACAGAAGAAGGAGTTGGAGAAAGCTCAAACGCGAGGAACCCGGAGTTTCCACCAGGCAAAGAAGACTGGATCGATCCAGCCACGGCTTTCCTGCCTGAACCCTCAGAAAGCAGCCCACCACGTCAGCCCACTCCATCCTGCTCAACATCGAATCCCTCGCATTACTTGGGATCCGACCTCTCCGACTAAGGTATCGACTTCAAACCTTGTACATATGCATCTTGTATATATCATCTTGCATTCGTTCAGTTTGTATTTTCTCTTCTCTCACACGCTTTTATAACACAAGGGACTGTGTTATCTAAGTGTGGGGGGAGGAGCTTTGTGTTTTCTGATCTGGTTTTTTTTGTTCTTATTGGACTTTTGCATTCTTGAGTCTCATTTAGCTTAATACATGTGATAAATTACATCATTCTAGTTGCATCTCGCATTTTAAGATCGAGTCTAGTTGCATTATGTAGGATTGCATCAGTGCAAGGAGCAATGATAGATTTTTTCCTAGAGAGTAAATCACTTGAGAATTTGAACTAAATATGCTTGTGAAACTCATTCTGTGCTTGTAAAGCTTGAAACGATTTGAATCTGAGAAACAAGTCTGAAATACACACAACTCTAGCTAAGTGATAACCTTGAACTTGAAATGTAAATATCTTTTGATGCATTGCTTGAATAGGCTTGCGGATACCGATATACATACTTGAGCTAGAATCGTTGTTTTTACCACCCTCCTTCCTTAGCTCAAGTAGCTGAATCCGCATCATGGATCAGTTCCCTCACCTTGAACCCATCTTTCTTTCGAGCCAATGTTTGTGTGTGAATTGTAAGGCCACCTTGGACTGAACTTGGCAGAAAGTGTTAGGTCTAGAGCGACAAGGGCATGGCTCATTGAGTGATATGTTCCAACATCAAGGAACCAAGAGTATTGGTGAGAAATAAGTGTGGGGGAAAAGACTTGTTGGTGAGTGGAAAAAGGTGAGCTGAGTGGAAAAGTAAGAGTGGAAATAGCTAGGGGAATGAATGAAAATGAATTAAGTCTTGGATGTGAAAAGATAAGCTCTGAAATGAAAAGAAGCCAAAGGCTCAAGTGTTCTGAAATAAAAATGAAAGAGGCTATACGCTGTGAAAGAAAAGAGCTGTGTGAATAAGCAAAAAACCAAGGCTTGAAAATAAAAGAAAAAGGCAAATCCCCTAGTGAAAAGAAAATGATTGTGAAGAGTGAGGATTCTGAGAGGGTGCGCAAGTGAGAAACGCTTTGAGTGGAGTGTGGGGTGTGATGAGTCTTGCCCTTGTATGCATCGGTTGCTTTTTACCTTTAGCATTCTGCCGAAGTTTGGTTGTTCATTGAGAGATCCCTTGTTGCATTGCACCCGCTTGAATATTGATGAGATCATTTTTATCTCATGACCTTACCCTAGCCAAGCCAGCCTATTTAAACATTGCATCATTTGATTCACCGGTTACGAACTTAATGAATGTGAAAGAGTTGAATGTGATAATGACTTGTGGAGATTCCGTGCTTTAGTTGAAAATATCTGAGTATAGCTTTGCATTGCATATTTGAGCATGAATCCGAGTTCTCTTTGTGGTCACTTCTCTCTAAAAAGGAAATATGAGCTCCATCTGCATTACAACCTCTCTCTCTCATTTGTTCTTTTTGCTTGAGGACAAGCAAAGGACAAGTGTGGGGGAGTTGATATGTCTATATTTTACATCATTTAGATTGCATTATAGAGTCCTCATCACGTGTTTTCTCATGTAAATTGAGTCTTTAGGCGTCAAAATAGGACTTAGGGCTTGCATTAGGTCCCAAAGAGGTTTGCATGTTTTGAAGTCCTTATCAGGAGCCTTGGAGACCAATTGGAGCCTAAGAAGAGGCATTTGAAATGATGCAAATTATGAACATATCAATTACAGGAGCACATATCCATTTAGGGCTGCTAAGAAATGTATCTATAGGTCCTAAGATCTTCCAGATCTCATTTAGGGCTTCTCTGAAGAGGAATGGGGATGTAGGCTTTGCTTTTGGGCCTTGTGGCTCGTCCTTAGGTCCACCGGGGGTGAGAGTATTCCAGAGCAGGTAAAATGTAGTTTCTCCACGGGTGAGAGCCTTCCGAGGCCGGTGAATTTGGTCAACTTGTTCTCCATGTATCTTTGGATTGCACCATTGGATCTTTGTGATGTAAAGTGCTATGGAAATCTGGTTGTCTCCTCTTTATTGTCGCCTAATTTGAGCTGGATCAGACGGTGAGAAAGTATTCATTTGAGGCTGAACTTCTGATGATCTGACTCTTACCTGAAAATGTGGATTTCTTCCATTTTGCCAACATTTTCCCTAAGTTTCCTGAACAGAGCCTTTAAACTATAAATACATAGAAATCATAATAAAATTTCCTAAAACTGATTAATACCTTTGAAAAAGCATTTGAAATAAATGGTGAAAATGGGTACAAATACAGTGTTATCACTTACCTGGCCAAAGACTCAAAAAGTCTAAGGATCCAGGGCGTTTTTCTTTCACTTGCTTTATTTATGGAATTTAATTTTCAGGTTTCTTATGTGATTCAGGTGCTAATGTGAATGTTATGTCAAAATCTGTTGCTGAGAGACTTGGTATAAGAACATTTGTACCATCTCTAGTAAGGATAATCTTTGGTGATTTATCTTAAAAGTGGACAGAAGGAATGATCTAGGACTTACCACTGGTTATTAGAAACAAAATCATCCCAGCCGATTTCCAAGTTTTAGAGATGGACCAAGACAAAAAAAATACCTCTGAAATTTGGTCGCCCATTCTTAGCAACTGTAGATGCTATCATTGACCATGCCAATCGCTGTTTAGTTCTCTTAAATGTAGACAGGAAGAAGTTCTATAAGACTACACCGGATCAAGCTCAAAACTGCAAGGACAAGACCAAAGAGAAGATGTTAGATAACAAAAAGGAACTAAAAGCACTTGCATCCAAGTAATTCGCAAAGATCGAGATAGTGGTGCCACCAGACATCAGTAAGGAGAAGGAGGAAAACCTAGAAGAAATTGTTGAGAAGACAAACATGTCTTCAAGGATGCAAAAATCTTTAAGAAAGGAAAGGTGATTGTGATTCAAGATGAAGGAGATCAAAAGTTTAGGCTAAAGAGGAACCTAAGGACTCTTATTCCAATAGATCCTGCCTCTTCTTCTCAATCCTAATCCAACCAAGAGTCTAGCTAAAAGACTCTTTTTCATTTCATCTGTTTCTTTTTATGCATTTCAGGCTTTCATAAAACCCAGAAAAACCAAAAACATTAAAAAAAACCAGAAAAATACAAAAAGATAGGAGGAAGAAACAAGAAACCAGAAAGAAGCAGGTGAAGCCAGAGCCATTTTTCCGCGGCCGCGATCATCTCAGCCGCGACCAGGTCTTCAATTGCCGCGGCCCACAAACTTCACCCGCAGCAAAACCATAGTTTGTCGCGGCCGCGCATCTTTCACCCACGGCCGGCCTCTGTTCTGCTTCCCGACTTGTTTTCCCAATTTCCCGCGAACCAGAACTTCAAAATCCTGATTTATTCCGGGATAAAACCGGGAAGTTCTCGAAACATTATTTCGGTGTGAAACTGATAAGATCTGTCCTAGAATTGTCACACACTTGGTTCAGGAGGTTGATAAATCCTTGATTCCAAATCGATTCAGAGGAAGAGATGCTAAGGCGTGAGTGTAAACCCGAATATCCTTAGGTCCTAATCCAAAGAATAGAACGAAAACGAGGGGGTGGAAACAAAGAAGGACAAGGGTCGCAATATCGGATGTTTGAGGCATTGTCCGTTTTATGGCATTGAACAAAGTGGGCTATTTTAGAGAACCGATCGACTATGACAAAGATAGAATCCTTACCTCGGCGGATCCTGGGTAATCCGAGGACAAAGTTCATTGCGATATAGGTCCATGGCTTGGTAGGAATGGGCAACGAGGTGTACATATCTGTGCCTTGACTGCGTGCTTTGGCAAACTTGCACACCGTGCACCGATGAAAAATTCTTTCTACGTCCTTTCTAAGGTGTGGCCAGTAGAAATGGTGTTGGACCACACTTAGTGTCTTGAGTACCCCGAAATGTCCCATTAGCCCTCCTCTGTGTGCCTCCCTGACAAGTAAATCCCGCAAAGAAGTGTTAGGTATACAAAGTATATTTTAATGAAACAAGTAACCGTCTATCTCGTAGTATTTCCCATGGGCAAACTTAGACCTGGCGAGAAAAAATTCCTGGAAGCCTGGATCAGTCACGTAGGCTTCTTTAATCATTTAGAATCCCAGCACTTTGGCATCAAGTGTAGTAATCAGGGTGTATCGCCAGGATAGTGCATCTGCCACGACATTTTCCTTCCCTTGCTTATACTGGATCACGTAGGGAAAAGTTTCGATGAACTCAACCCATCTTGCATGCCGCTTGTTCAATTTTTACTGTCCTTTGAGATGCTTCAATGACTGATGGTCAGTATGTATCACGAATTCTTTAGGCCCTAAATAATGTTGCCATGTCTGCAGGGCCCGAACCAACGCGTAGAGCTGATATGTTCATAATTTGCATCATTTAGGTTGCATAAATCATTCCAAATCATGTTTTATTTCATGCATTTTAGGTCCTTAGGGTTTGTTTTAGAACTTAGGAGATGCATTAGGTCCCAATGAGTCTATTGCATGTTTTGAGTGTCTATCAGGTGAATATGGAGCTGAAAAGATGAATCCAGGAGGTGGAATGGTGAGCAAAGCTTGAAAAAGTGGAAAAATTGGGTCCTGGGAGGTTATCGGCCATTCTCGCTGGCCAGGAAGGTTTTACCGGCCATTTCCATGTACCGCGGGAAGCTTTACCGGCCATTTTCATGTACCGCGAATGAAGTGTATCGGCCAAAATCTCCGGGTGTGAACGTGTCTCAGAAATCGCCTGTCCGGGGAGCCTTCCGGTCCGATTCAGACGGCGGGTGCTTCATAGAAGTTGGAGAGCATTGCATCACGGTCTCTTAGCAAGTGGAATCGTGGAATTCGGACGCGTGAACAGAGAGATAAGCTTGTCGGAAGGAACCCCAGTCTCGCAGGTATTCCGGACCGAGCAGATCAGTCCTAAAGGAAGCGAAGGACGGTGCACTTCCAGGCCTATTTAGTTTCCGGGTCCTTCATGAGAACCAGAGACATTTGAGTCTTCTTTCCAGAACGTCCAAGAGCATTCAATTCGGATCTATGAGCAGAAAGATACGGTCTCCGGAATGGACACATGTCTAGACGCCTCTCTCTGGTCGTGTACATGCACTGCAAAGATGTGCCCTCCAGGAAGCCTTACACTTCCCAAGCACCGAAGCTTCCTTCACCAAAGTTGGAGATAAATGAGTCCTCTGTCTTCTGCAACCAAAATCATTCAATTCGGACAAGTCTCATAGGAGTTACACTCTCCGGAATGCGAAGTGGTCTAAGCTGCTCTAGATGCTGCGAGATGGTCTTGCGACTTGGTTAACCCGCAGGCCTGAAGATGAACGCCTGAATGCTGATGCTGCGAGTTGATATGTGCGGGTAAACTATCACTGGAAGAGGTCTGAAGCTCAAGAGCAAGAGAAATGCTAAGTCCACAATCGTGCGACTTAGGCGTGCGAGTTAGCCGCGCCTGGAACTATGCCGCACGATAACTCGCAAATCACTCCGACTTGAGCCTGCGACCTAGGTGCAATAGAGACCAACCCGCACAGTTTGTACATTCCCCAGAAACCGCCTTAGCCCTGCGAGTTGGAGAGGAAGGAGACCAAGCCGCAGCAACACTCGCAAAACACTCCTACTTAGGCGTGCGGCTAAGACAAGGCGATTCAGGCTTCACAAGACAAGTCTTCATCTACTGCGACTTAGGTGTGCGACCTGGGACATACTGGACCGACCCGCAGTAATTCCCACTTTATCCATTAAAACCGGGTCAGGACCCGGTTTGTTCCGGGCTGACCCGGTTCGTTTTTAAGGAAGTATAAATACTTTTTAGGGTTTTTTGGGGAGAGAACTAAGTTTTATTCCCTTTGTCTCTTGCCTCTTTGGTGAAAAAAGACTCCATTAAGAAGAGAAATATCTATATTTGAGTGTTTAATCAAGAGAGTTTAAGGAGATCTGGGTGTTTAAAGCTGTTTTCTTTTGAATCTATCATCTCCATCTCCATTTCTCATCATTAATCATGCTAATCTTCTCAACTTGCAAAGGTTTAAGAGAGATTAGTATGACTAGTGAGTAGTCACCTTAATGAGGTTCTAGATATGTAGGTTAGGGTGCTAAAGTGTTAGATTAGGAGTGCTTAGGGCTAGATTCATTGATTCATTTCTCTAAACAACTGTTCTCTATGCTAGATCCTTGATAATCGCTTGAGATCTAGATTCTGGGAATTTCATGCACCAAAAGTGTTTGATGAAATTCCTGAAAGAGTTGTATTAGAGGTTTAAACATTTTTCTGCATGATGATGTATTGTTATTTGCTTGAATGATCATTAAGAGCTGTTTGTTAATGCATATTGATTCATGTTTCACAAATGGGAATTTGGTTTGAAAATGGATTAGTATAGGGGTTAATACCTTCATGAGAGGATTAACCTAGATTAGAGTTCTTAATCACTTGAATCATGTCTCATCATTGTCTTCAGCATCTCTAGTTTAACACCAAAGCACCCTGACCAACTATCATGTCTAGAATCTCATGCCTCCATCATATCATATTCACATCATATCATTTGTCATTGTCATTAGTCTTTAATCCCGTTTATGTTTATAGTTTTCTCTAGATTAATCAAAACCCACTCTTGTTTGCTTGAATTAAGAACTTGATCATATAGCTTAGTGTCTAACACCACATCTGGATTGATAAACCTCTTTGTGCTACATTGACAAGGGGATTGATAGCCCTGAGACCCTAAAAAGTCTTGTCTATCAATTGGCGCCGTTGCCAAATTGTAGTTTGATTAGCATTAAGCTCTGATCTGTTCTTGAGATCAAGTGCTTACTTTCTTGTTTTTGCTGATTCCTTTCAAGTTCTGTTTGTGATTTCAGGTGTATGAACACCAGGTCTAGATCAAGAAGCTGTGGTCCTCCTTTTCCTCTAAACGACAACATCAACCTTTTGGTACCAAGGAGGAGAAGAGACAGACGTGGTAGACAAATTGATCAGACTGAGATGGCAGAACAAGGAGATCACGTGGTAGATATAGAACAACCAGTTCAGGAGCAACAGGCTCAAGGTCATGGAGCTGGTATTGGAGTTGGTCAAGGGCTTCACCAGGTTAATGTTCAGCAGGAACAGGTGCACCATCAACAAGCTTATGTCCACCAGGGACAAGCTCAAGCTCATCAACAGAGGCATCAGGCCAATGTTCAGCAAAGACACCAGGTGCACCACCAACCCAACCCTTTCCAACCACAGCAAAGAAGATATGAGCAACCCCAAGTCTATGTTGGAGAGAACGACAGGGCCAATGCTCATCAGTATGGAGCTGGTATTCAGGCACCACCTGTGCAAAACAACAACTTTGAAGTGAAAGCATCATTGCTGAATATGGTCCAGAACTCAAAGTTCCATGGGTTAGCAATGGAAGATCCCTTGGAACACTTGGACCAGTTTGATAAGGTGTGTGATCTGACCAAGATCAATGGAGTTTCAGAAGACAGCTTTAAGCTAAGACTATTCCCATTCAGTCTTGGTGATAAAGCTCATCAATGGGAGAAGAATCTTCCAAGAGGCTCCATTCAAACTTGGGAGCAATGCAAGCAAGCCTTCTTATCTAAGTTCTTCTCCACCTCAAGAACTGCAAAACTGAGGAACCAAATCTCTAGCTTCATTCAGCACAGCAATGAAAGTTTTGGTGAAGCATATGAGAGATTCAGGAGCTTCACAAACCAATGCCCACACCATGGGTTTAGTGAGGCTTCTCTTCTCAGCACACTTTATAGGGGAGCTCTTCCAAAGATTAGAAACCAGCTGGATACTGCTTCCAATGGGAACTTTTTGGGTAAAGAGCTACATGCTGCTTTAGAGCTAGTGGAGAACTTGGCATTGAGCAATGATACCTATGGTGAAGACTATGACAGATCAAATAGGAATGAAGGTTCAAGCACAGAACAGAGGCTCACCAGAGAAGTTAAGGAGTTGAGAAGTGAATTAGACAAGTTGAAGCTGGTAACTCACAAGCCAATGCATTTTGTTGGAAAGTATGAGGAACAATCTCAAATCTTTGAGAACATCAGTGAAGAAGGTCTAACCCAAGAGGAACTCAACTACATTGGGAATCAGAGGTTCCAGAGGTATCAATATGGTAATGCCAATCCAAACCTCTCCTACAGGAACACCAATGTAGCTAACCCACAAGACCAGGTGTATCCCAATCCTCAAGCTCCACAGAACTTGGTTCCCCAGAGCAACTTTCAAGGATCTTTTCAACCAAAGAATCAGTTTGGTCAGAATCAAGGTTTTGGTCAGCAACAGCAACCATTTCAGGGTCCTAGTTTCAATACACAGCAGCAAAAAGCACCACCTGGGTTTGGTCCTCCACAGTTCCAACAGCAAGCACCTGTTCAACATCAGTTTCAGCCACCAACTGTTCAACAAAGTCCTGTTGTCAATGTTCTTCTCCAACAGCTCTTACTAGGACAACAAAAGATGGTATCTGACATGGAGACACTGGGCGCTGAACTAAAGTCTATTAAAAAGAACAAGGGCATCTGCACTTCTGAACCACAAGTCTCTCTTCCTGGTAAAGCTCTTCAAAACCCAAAGGATTATTGCAATGCCATCTACTCCAATGATGACCACTCAGCTGTTGTGCAAGAAATAGAAGACCTACTCTATGGTCAAGTCTCTAGTGAACCTGCACAAACTCATGTGGATGAGAATGACATTATAGAGGATTTCATGGGCTTCATACATGAACTCAATGAGGACATTGAGAGCAAAAGTGTGGGGGCAGCCGGTTCAGTTCTTTCTGTTCAGCAGAGGAATGATTCAGTTTCTATTGAAACAAAGGAGCATCCAACTGGTCAAGCAATGCCAACAGATAGTGCCTCCACCTCTGACTCAACTCAGATGAAGCCCACCTCCCTCCCAAAGCTAGGCAACCCAGGGAAGTTCACCATCTCTTGCACTCTTGGAAACTTTAGAGTTGAGAATGCTTTGTGTGATTCAGGCTCAAGTGTGAGTATAATGTCTAAAGATATGATGGAGAAGCTAAAGGTCAAGTCTATAACGTCCTACCCCTCTTCTATCACCTTTGGTGATTCCTACTCCAAGAAACCATATGGATTTTTAGAAGACTACCCTCTTCAAGTTGGTGAATGCATAATTCCCACTGATTTTGTGATCATGAAGATGAAGAAGACCAAAGAGCTCCCCCTATTGCTTGGAACTGCATTTCTCAACACCACTGGTGCAATGATTGACTTTGATACTCAAAGAGTGGTGCTCACAAAGGTGGATAAGGATGCCTTTTACCCTGTTCAACCACCTTTAGCTGAATTTTGTGGATCAGTTGTTCAAGAGATAGAACCCCCTAAGGTACTTGAGATGAAGTATGTAGGAAGTGCTGAGATTCTAGGTGGATCCAAATCTCTCTCAGCTGTGGAAATGGAAAAAGAACCTCACACCAACCCTGTTTACAAGGATGGGACTGAACAGGCATTGATCAGAGAAGAAGACATCTTGCTCTCATGGTCTCCTACACTTAGTGATCTAAGGATGATCAACACCAAAAGTGATGGCTCAGCATCAGAAGACAAGAGTATTAAACCTGATCTTTCTTCTCAAGACTTTGATCTCACTCCTTGGGTTGATGATGATGGTTCTCTGAAGTATAAGCTGGATTGCAATGGGAAGCCAGGTCTGTTTGCTGAAGTGAGGGCATGTCTCACAAGGGCCATCTTTGATAAAGACCCAGCTGGTATTCAAGAGCTGGTGGACAAAGGTCTCAAGGTGGGATCTAGAGGACAAGGGTCTAATGGTTCCCAAAGGCAGCAAACCAACTCAGTTTCCTTGCTCAGGACCATTGAAGTGCTGAAGAGCATCAGTGCTCAACCTCACCCCAGCTGAAAACAGGTTTTTCCAAGTCAAACTTAGTGACTTTAAACAAAGTGCTCTTGGGAGACACCCCAAGCTTATCCTTGTATATAATCTTTTTATTCTTTTCTCTCATTTCTTTTTCTGTTTTAGGATCTTTTGATGGGTTTTGTGAGTTGGTCTCAGGTTCTAGGTGATTTTTGGAGGACATAGCTCAGTGATGAATGGAATGGATCATGTGAGAGAGCTGAGAGAACTGTTTAAAGCCAGAAAAACTTGAAGAACGCCTCAGTGCTACCTAGGTGTGCGGGTTAGTGCATGAAGAGCCCAGGCCGCAGCAAGACTCGCGATTTACTCCGGCCTGGGTGTGCTACCTGGTGTGAAAGGACCCTGGCCGCACGAAACCATGAGAAGCCCGAAATGTTTAAGTCCCAGTTACTGCGGCTTGGGAGTGCGGGTCAGAAGAGAGGAAGCTAGGCCGCACATCTATTCGGAATTTACTCTGGCTTGGGTGTGCGACCTAGAAGCATAGAAGCTGAGCCGCACCAGAAAGAAGAAGGCCGAGAGTTCTAAGTGCTGAACTGTGCTACCTGGTGCTGCGGCCTGAAACCCAAGGAGGCTAGGTCGCACGATCATTCGCAATTCACTCCAAGATGGTCGTGCTACCTGGAAAGAAGAAGGCCAGGCCGCACTAAACAGAAGGAGTCCAAAACGCCTAAGTCCAAAACCGTGCTAGCTGGTGCTGCGGGTTAAAAGAAAGGAGTTCCAAACCGCAGCAAAAGAGGGATGGCCGAGTTTTCTAAGTAACAAATCCTGCCACACATCAAACCCCTCCTACTCATTGGGGTCTGATTTCAACAACCACTAGGTAACACTCAAACCTTGTAAATAGCATGTAGATTTTCTTTTTCTTTAGCATTTCACTTGTTTACTTTGTTTTAAACTCCTTTCTCATGCTTTTATAACACAAGGGACTGTGTTATTTAAGTGTGGGGGAGGATTTTCATCCTTTACTAATCATGTTTTCTATTTTCTTATTTTACACTTTGAGTCTTGAGTCACATTCTAGTTGCATATTCATCTAAGTGCATATAAAAACCAAAAAGATGGAAAAATCTGAAAATTTTACACAAAAAAAAATGATCATGTAGTTGCATTCTCATTTTTAGATTGAGTCTAGATTGCATTTGCATGTAGGTTGCATCTTGCAAGGAGTAATGATAGGTTTTCTAGAGAGTACATCACTTTGAGAACTTGAATTGAATATGCTTGTGAATCTTTTTCTGTGCTTGCAAAGTCTGAAATGATTTGAATCTGAGAAGCAAGTTTGAATTGAACTGAACTCTAATTAAGTGGGAACCTTGAACTTGACTTGAAAATATCTTGTGATGCATTGTTTGAAAAAAAGCTTGTGGATACCAATATACATACTTGAGCTAGAACCACTGTTTTTACCACTCTTTTCCTTAGCTCAAGTAGCTGAATCCACATCATGGATCAGTTCCCATACCTTGAACCCATCCTTCTTTCAAGCCAATGTTTGTGTGTGAATTGAAAGGCCACCTTGGATCAAACTTAGCAGAAAGTGTTAGGTTTAGAGCGACAAGGGCAGGTCTCATTGAGTGCTGTGTTCCAACATCAAGGAACTGAGAGTTTTGGCGAGGAATAAGTGTGGGGGAAAAGACCTTTTGGTGAGTGGAAAAAGGTGAGATGAGTGGAAAAGAGAGAGTGAAAATAGCTAGGGGAATGAAAGAAAAAGAAATCAGTCTTGGTGTTTTGAGAAAGTGAGCTCTGGTTTGTTGAAAAGAAAGAGTCTAGCCTCTAAGTAAAAAAAAAAAAGGAAGAAAAGAAGCCAAAGGCTCAAATGTTTTGTTAAGAAAGAAAGAAGAGGCTAGAAGTTGTAAAAGAAAAGAAAAAGCTGTGTAAAGTTTGAGTTCCAAGACTTGAGAGGAAAAGTGAAAAGTAAATCCCCTAGTGAGAGGAAAATGAGAGTGAAAAGTGAGGATTTTTGAGCAAGTGAGGAAGCTTTGAGTAGAGGGTGGGGTGTGATGAGTCTTTGCCCTTGTATGCATAGGTTGCTTTTTACCTTTAGCATTCTGCCAAAGTTTGATCATTCATAGAGAGATCCCTTTGCTGCATTTAACCCACTTGAACACTGATGAGATCATTTTAATCTCATAGCCTCTCCCTAGCCAAGCCAGCTTGTTTAAACCTTGCATCATGAGATCCACCTGATAAAAGCTTAATGAATGTGAAAGAGTTGAGAGAGAGAAGAACTTGTGGAGATTCCTTGCTGAGTTGATATATATCTGAATATGACTTTGCATTGCATAATTGAGCATGAACTTGAGTTCTCATTGTGATCACTTCTCTCAAAAAGAAAATGTGAACTCCCATTGCATACAACCTCTTTCTCTAATTTGCTCTCTTTTTGCTTGAGGACAAGCAAAGGACAAGTGTGGGGGAGTTGATATGTTCATTCCAAATCATGTTTTATTTCATGCATTTTAGGTCCTTAAGGTTTGTTTTAGAACTTAGGAGATGCATTAGGTCCCAATGAGTCTATTGCATGTTTTGAGTATCTATCAGGTGAATATGGAGCTGAAAAGATGAATCCAGGAGGTGGAATGGTGAGCAAAGCTTGAAAAAGTGGAAAAATTGGGTCCTGGGAGGTTATCGGCCATTCTCGCTGGCCAGGAAGGTTTTACCGGCCATTTCCATGTACCGCGGGAAGCTTTACCGGCCATTTTCATGTACCGCGAATGAAGTGTATCGGCCAAAATCTCCGGGTGTGAACGTGTCTCAGAAATCGCCTGTCCGGGGAGCCTTCCGGTCCGATTCAGACGGCGGGTGCTTCATAGAAGTTGGAGAGAATTGCATCACGGTCTCTTAGCAAGTGGAATCGTGGAATTCGGACGCGTGAGCAGAGAGATAAGCTTGTCGGAAGGAACCCCAGTCTCGCAGGTATTCCGGACCGAGCAGATCAGTCCTAAAGGATGCGAAGGACGGTGCACTTCCAGGCCGATTTAGTTTCCGGGTCCTTCATGAGAACCAGAGACATTTGAGTCTTCTTTCCAGAACGTCCAAGAGCATTCAATTCGGATCTATGAGCAGAAAGATACGGTCTCCGGAATGGACACATGTCTAGACGCCTCTCTCTGGTCGTGTACATGCACTGCAAAGATGTGCCCTCCAGGAAGCCTTACACTTCCCAAGCACCGAAGCTTCCTTCACAAAAGTTGGAGATAAATGAGTCCTCTGTCTTCTGCAACCAAAATCATTCAATTCGGACAAGTCTCATAGGAGTTACACTCTCCGGAATGCGAAGTGGTCTAAGCTGCTCTAGATGCTGCGAGATGGTCTTGCGACTTGGTTAACCCGCAGGCCTGAAGATGAACGCCTGAATGCTGATGCTGCGAGTTGATATGTGCGGGTAAACTATCACTGGAAGAGGTCTGAAGCTCAAGAGCAAGAGAAATGCTAAGTCCACAATCGTGCGACTTAGGCGGGCGAGTTAGCCGCGCCTGGAACTATGCCGCACGATAACTCGCAAATCACTCCGACTTGAGCCTGCGACCTAGGTGCAATAGAGACCAACCCGCACAGTTTGTACATTCCTCAGAAACCGCCTTAGCCCTGCGAGTTGGAGAGGAAGGAGACCAAGCCGCAGCAACACTCGCAAAACACTCCTACTTAGCCGTGCGGCTAAGACAAGGCGATTCAGGCTTCACAAGACAAGTCTTCATCTACTGCGACTTAGGTGTGCGACCTGGGACATACTGGACCGACCCGCAGTAATTCCCACTTTATCCATTAAAACCGGGTCAGGACCCGGTTTGTTCCGGGCTGACCCGGTTCGTTTTTAAGGAAGTATAAATACTTTTTAGGGTTTTTTGGGGAGAGAACTAAGTTTTATTCCCTTTGTCTCTTGCCTCTTTGGTGAAAAAAGACTCCATTAAGAAGAGAAATATCTATATTTGAGTGTTTAATCAAGAGAGTTTAAGGAGATCTGGGTGTTTAAAGCTGTTTTCTTTTGAATCTATCATCTCCATCTCCATTTCTCATCATTAATCATGCTAATCTTCTCAACTTGCAAAGGTTTAAGAGAGATTAGTATGACTAGTGAGTAGTCACCTTAATGAGGTTCTAGATATGTAGGTTAGGGTGCTAAAGTGTTAGATTAGGAGTGCTTAGGGCTAGATTCATTGATTCATTTCTCTAAACAACTGTTCTCTATGCTAGATCCTTGATAATCGCTTGAGATCTAGATTCTGGGAATTTCATGCACCAAAAGTGTTTGATGAAATTCCTGAAAGAGTTGTATTAGAGGTTTAAACATTTTTCTGCATGATGATGTATTGTTATTTGCTTGAATGATCATTAAGAGCTGTTTGTTAATGCATATTGATTCATGTTTCACAAATGGGAATTTGGTTTGAAAATGGATTAGTATAGGGGTTAATACCTTCATGAGAGGATTAACCTAGATTAGAGTTCTTAATCACTTGAATCATGTCTCATCATTGTCTTCAGCATCTCTAGTTTAACACCAAAGCACCCTGACCAACTATCATGTCTAGAATCTCATGCCTCCATCATATCATATTCACATCATATCATTTGTCATTGTCATTAGTCTTTAATCCCGTTTATGTTTATAGTTTTCTCTAGATTAATCAAAACCCACTCTTGTTTGCTTGAATTAAGAACTTGATCATATAGCTTAGTGTCTAACACCACATCTGGATTGATAAACCTCTTTGTGCTACATTGACAAGGGGATTGATAGCCCTGAGACCCTAAAAAGTCTTGTCTATCAAGAGCTCTTTATCATAAGTCGGGTAACTGAGCCTACACCGCCAAGGTTTTCACTGAAGTAAGGGATTGGCCATTTCTCTTGCATGAGCACAGATCCAATACCCACACCGGACGCGTTGCACTAGATCTCAAAGGTTTTGAGAAAGTCGGGCAAGGATAATAAAGGTGTGTGGGCAAGCCGATGCTTAAGTGATTGGAATGCCTCCTCCTGGGCTTGTCCCATTTAAAACCAACGTCCTTTTTGATGACTTCTGTGAGAGGGGCTGCGATGGTGCTGAAGTCTCAAACAAATCGTCGATAGAATCCGGACAAACCGTGGAAACTTCGAACTTCTCCCACCGTCTTGGGACTTGGCCAGTCTCGGATAGCCTTAATTTTTTATTCGTCCACCTGTATGTCCTGAGAACTGAAAACAAAGCCTAGAAATACCACGTTATCCGTACAAAAAGAACACTTTTTAAAATTTCAGAACAAGCGCTCCATCCTAAGTACTTCTAACACTTTTTTCAAATGGTTGACATGTTCTTCTAGACTTTTGCTATAGATCAGGATGTCATCAAAGTACACAACTACAAAGACGCCTATGAATGCTCTAAGCACATGGTTCATCAATTGCATAAATGTACTAGGTGCGTTTGTTATTCCGAACGACATGACCAGCCATTCATACAAACCATGCTTGGTTTTGAATGCGGTCTTCCATTCATCTCCCTCCTTCATCCGGATCTGATGGTATCCACTTTTCAAATCTATTTTTGTAAACACACTAGACCTGTAGAGTTTATCTAACATATGATCTAAGCGCGAAATGGGATGGCGATACTTTACCTGATGTTCTTTATGGCTCGGCAGTCCACACACATCCGCCAAGTACGATCTTTCTTAGGTACCAGTAGTACAGGCACATCGCATGGGCTCATGCTTTCTCTGATGTAGCCCTTTTCCATTAACTCATCAACATGGCGCTGTAGCTCCTTGGTTTCAACCGGGTTGGTTCAGTAAGCAGGTCGATTTGGTAGGGATGCTCCAGGCACGAGGTTGATGTTCACTTGATGTGGTCGTGTCGAGGGTGTCAAGTTTTACCCTAAATGAAATCAATAGCCGCAAGTGCACAACTGATCGATTGTAGTACTTATGGATTGAATCCACAGGGAAGGAGGATCTTTCCTACAAAAGCCTTCGAAAGAAATATAAAGTAAGGATGTCTAGAGCAGGCGAGTTTTGTGAGGGTTTTGGTGGTGTGTTTAAAACGTAAAAACTAATCTTAAAGAGAAAATTACCTAATAACTAAACTTAACGAAAACGACTAAAAACGAGAAAACGGCTAAACCTAATTGCTTTAATGAAAATCGATTAAAAGAGTAAAGATACTAGACTAAAGCTTGAATAAAAATCAGTGTAAATCTATAGAAAAGAAGCGCTGGGGTTCAGGGAAGTTTTCTCAGGGGTATGAACGATTCAAAACATTGCTAGAGTGTAAATTTGATAAGTTATTAGCTTAAACTTTTCGCACTGGAGTCACGGACGTATGAATGTGCCACTGTCGTGATCATAGACAACTATCTCTCTCAACCCTGACCAGTAGGTTTCCACTCTGGCCCTTGAAGAGAAGAGATGCATTATGTTTAAAACTCGTCAGCATTCACAAATCGCCCATAGGTAGGTTTCCACTCCTTTGTTTGTTTTGCTCTCCCAAACTAGATCTGATACTGGATGAACACTTTCGTGTCACCAAGCATCTGGATCAGATTGTAGTTCATGACGCTACTCTCATGCAGTAAAAACGAATTCAGAAAAAAAAAGTTCTAAGATTCGGCTCAATAGCTCATGGAATCCTCATCGAACGCATATATCCCCGTCGAAAATCCCTTAGACCCAACAATAAAACTACTCAGACATGTTGAACGAAATCAAAAACATAGTATTTAAAAGTAGAACAGAAACCGAAATTGAAAAAGAAAGAACAAGGGTTCAAGAGACAAGTCTCTCTCTCCCTAAAACCTAAAACTTAAAAAGTAATCTAAAACAATAAGCGCATATGAGGTGATACGAATTAGGGTTCCCAAAACATGTATTTATAGTGCTCAAGACATCTCTAGGCGTCACTTAGGGTTTCTCCAAATGAGAGAATCATTTTGGGCTTCAGAAATGGGCCTTCGGATCCGGAGTTGGCTGGCCGCGGTCGGGATGTGCGTGACCGCGGGGAATGGATGGCTGGCCGCGGTCGGGAAGGTTGTGACCGCAAGGAATGGCCTGTTGGCCGCGGGTGGAAACGTTTGCCGGCTGTTTTACGGGACATCTTGCTCTTCGCGTATCTTTTGATTGAAGCGTTGGATTGCCAAGCTGTAAAGTGTGTGCTGGAAAGCTGATACTTCCATCTTTGAGATCTCCAAATTTGAGCTGGATCAGATGGTGAGAAGGCCTTCAATCGGGGGTGAACTTCTGACAGTTTTACTCTGAGCTAAAAATCTGGTCTTCTATCCATTTTGTTAAGCTTTTCCCTAAGTTTCTTGAAAAGAGTCTTGGAACTACAAATACTAGAAAAATGTAATAAAAGTACTTGAAAGCAATTAAAACATAGAAAAATTATTTTAAAACGATCCATAAATGTGGTCAAAATACGGTGTTATCAACTCCCCTAGACTTAAACCTTTGTTTGTTCTCAAACAAAGCAAAAGTCTAAATTGGTTAAGTGAAAACAAAAATAGGAAATGCACAAATCTCTGAGACATGAACTCCTAAACTAGGACCAAAGATCGTGCATCAATCTACAACTTAGTCTAAAAAATTCACACCAATACAGAAAAGATACTAGTCCATTTTTTCCGTCATGCAAAACTTAAACAATCTAAATCTTGATTCCAGTCAACTAGCTCTCTACATTCATTAAGTTCAATAGTGAGTTCTCAATAAAGACATCATCCAGGGTAGATGGCGTTTGGCATTAAAGGGCTGTTTAAGTGGTGGGGTTAAAGTGTTTCGGGTTACCTGATAATATGCAAAACCGCAAGAGAGATAAGGACCTGTTGATGACCGCAATTTTCAGTCACTTCTTCTTGCCAAATGTTGTTGCATAATCTTTCCTCCTTTGTTGAGAACAACTATTCCCCCAGACTTATATTCTTTCTTTGAATCAGAAAATGATCTCCAAAACTTCATAAAATCGAACTCTAGTTGCCTTGGGACCTAAGATTCGACCTCTCTAGACTCTCTAAGGCTTTTATTTCATTTTCTTTCCTATTTTTGTATTTTTTTTTGTTTTTTTTTTGTTTTTTGATAAGGGAATGCCTTTAAAAGAGAGAGAGACTAGAGGATGAGATTGTACCAAAATTTGAGATTTTTCTAAGGCAAACTGAGCTTCCTCTTGTGTTGAATCCTTCCGGGAACTTTTCCGGCAAATCGCAGATCTCTGTCTTTGGTGACTGAAAGCTGCGTCGTTCCTCTTTCTCTCCAACGTTTTTACACATATCTGCATATAAGACAATAGAAAACAAGAAAGCATGTGTGGTTTGGAAGAGGATTGGTTAAGGTGGGAAACTAGCTAAAGATGAACTAGCCATTCAGGATCAACAGAGAGTGGTAAAAAGGATAAAGGAGTCCTGAATGTATGATTCGTTTCCCTGGTCTAATGCTTTAATGAGAGAATGAAGTCCAAATTAAGTCCAAATAAAACAGAGCTAGTGTATTCCTTCATCTAAATCGAAATCATTCAAAATCCTCTAGGGTACATTGCTTCAAATGTGCTTAGCTACCGCCTAGTCTAGTCCTAAATCATGATTGAGCATATCACTAGGAACAGTCTAAAAGCATACAGTCAACTATCATTGATTCATGTTCACCATTCCCTTTAAAACGTATTTTGTTTTGAAAACCGATTTTGAAAAACTTTAAGGAAAATGCAAAAAGTGTAGATAATACAATACTCATGAAAGAAAAGTGGTTAGAAAGGAATGAAATCCTCCCCCAGACTTAAATCACATTGTCCTCAGTGTGAAACAAGTCGAGATTGGATGAGAAAAATGCATAGATAATCGAATTGGTAAGGACAAAGAAAGAACTTACCTGGATCCGGGATGCTGGTGGAGGTGGACCGGATTCATTCGAAGGGTTTTGGGAAGGTGATAGGTGGTGATGAAGGTGGTGGGAAGTGATGAATGAGGTGGAGTGGGGCTTGGTGAGGTGGAATGAGGTGAAGTGGGTGATTTGGGGTCAGGTTTCATCTCAATGACCATTTGCCGCGGTCAGGAGTCATGCGACCGCGGTAAAGTAGTGTCCGGCCGCGGTAAGAAAGACGCGGCCGCGGTCGAAGAGGCGTTTCCCGCGGTCAGAACACCTGCAACCGCTGGAGCTTATATACAGCCTGTTTCCTGCTTCGCCTTGGTTCCTGTTGGGCCGAGCAGTCAGGGACCATCCTTCTTTTTGGTCTTTTCGGTTTTTTTTTGTTTTTTTGGCTTTTTTATTTTATAAGAAACACCTGAAACTATAAAAAAAAAGATCAATAGGAAAAGAAAGAAAAGTCCTTAAGAAAACAATACCTTAATAGGTTGCCTCCCATTAAGTGCTTCTGTTTTAAGTCGTTTAGCTCGACTTTGGTGTAGGGCGTGGCTTAGTCCAATGAAGAAGATCTTGTCCTAAGACAAGTCTTTTACGACATCTGCTTGCTTTGCCTAGCAGGTTCTTCGTCACTCCAAACGAAATCATCCGGTTTGGCTCAGCTTCTATGAATTCAAATGCTTTTTCAAAGGTTTTACTTTGTTTTAGGAACTTTTATTATGATTTCTGTGTATTTGTAGTTTAAATGCAATTTTCAGGAAACTTAGGGAATATGATGGCAAAATGGAAAAAATCCACATTTTTAGCTCAGAGTCAGACCGTCAGAAGTTCAGTCTCAAATGAAGACTTTCTCACCGTCCGATCCAGCTCAAATTTGGAGACAATCAAGAGGAGACAACCAGCTTTCCATAGCACTTTACAACACAAAGATCCCACGGTGAAATCAAAAGATACATGGAGAACAAGTTGACCCAGTTCACCAGTCCCGGAAGACTCTCACACGCGGGAAACACATGTTTTACCTACCCTGGAAGACTCTCACCTCCGGTGGACCTTAGGACGAGCCACAAGGCCCAACATCAAAGTCCACTTCGCCATTTTTCTTCAGAGAAGCCCTAAATGAGACCTGGAAGACCTTAGGACCTATAAATACATTGTTTAGCAGCCATAAACAGGTGTGTGCTCCTGTAATGAGATTTTGAGCCACCAAACTTTGTTTTTCTAGGGTTAGGCGATGGAGATGGGGATTCTTCCCCATATCCATTGTTCTTCCTCCTTTTTATCTTATTAACTAATCTGTTTCATTCTTATGCATTCTTCTATATCTTTCATCATTCATTGCATCATGTAGATTAGTCCTAGAGAGTCAAGTTGTTTGAAGATATCGACAAGCATATATATTGATTAGGATTTCTATTGTTCTTAGCCATATTCTGGATCTCATCTCTTCTAAGTTATTCGTAAAGCATGAGAGTAGATTCAGGACCTATTCTCTGAGCCTATGATCGATCAGAGCCACGAGAGTGCTGTATCAGATCATCTATACCTAGCTTCAGAAGAACATAGTCCCTATAGGAGTCGAAACCTACCTGTAGAGAAGATGTGAGCAGATGAATTCAATCTTAAGTTTAGCATGAGAGCGAGAGTTAATTGCTAGATCTAAAAGATTAGTTGATTAAGGTGACGACAGTTGGTTAATCATACATGTGTCTATTCTAGTTCAATGCAGATTCCCAGAAACAGATGAAGATTAATCGCCGGAAAGATAATTGGAAATGCCACCATACATTGATTAGAGTAATCTGGAGAAGTCTAAATCACCACCTATGTGTTTAAGAGTCTTTAGTTTGAGTCGATATGCTGTAGATGTTCTTTTAACAATTCATCCTGCATTGCATCTCTTGTGAATATTAGATTAGGTTTAGTTTAGGATCTCAACCAAAAACCCCAAATCTTTTATTGGTTGAGTCTAGTTGCATCATATAGGTTGCATTGTGCATGGGAGTAATGATAGTTTTTTCCTTGAGAGAATATCACTTTAAGAATTCGGTTCGCTGCCCTAGTTTCTAGTTCTCTGATGCATGTAAACAAGAAAGAAGTCAAGACTGATCCATGCTTTGAACTTGTTGAGTGAGTCAAGCTTTGATTAGTTCCATCCTTGTTTAAAATGAAAACCATAACTTGACAATCTAATTATCATGTTTGTACATATCATTGTGAACTCATGGGTACCACAAAAATATTTGAGCTCAGTTATCCCTTTTTTGCCACTCTTTTCTAGCTCAAATAGATGTTCTCTCATTTTGAGACAGTTCCCTTGCCTTTAAGCAAACCTTCCATGAAGCCTGAAACACTCTAGTGAGAGATGTGAGGTCTTTTTCTGAATAAACTTGACAGAAAGTGTTGGGTTTAGGGCGACAAGAGTAGAGTTTCATGTAGATCTAGCTCTGCATCATGAGTCTAGAGTAGGCTAGGAAGAGATATTGGGAAACACTGAGTGGAAAAGAAAGAGTTTAAGATGAGAACCAGGGGATGGAAGAGAAAAGATATCGGTTTGGGGTCTGCTGTTTAAAGAAAGAAAAGCTCTTGTGTTTTGAAAAGAAAAGTCTAGCCTCTAAGTAAAAAGAAAAGAAAAGAAGCCAAAAGGCTCAGGTGTTTGAAAAGAAAAGAAAAGAGGCTAGACAGTGCTATATGAGAAAGAGCTAAGTGAATGGTTCAGACCCCAAAGCCTGAACTTGAAGATGAAAAGATGAGTCCCCTGGTGAGAAAAAGAATGAGAGTGAAGTGAGGAGTGGGTTGATGAGGCAATGAATGCCTTGAGAGAAGAATAGCTAGTGTGTGATCTTCATGAGAGTAGAGTTAAGGTGAAAGACTAACCTGGGGCATTGGGTAGATGGGATTCTACTCTTGTATGCACCAGTTGCCTTTTACCCTTAGCATTCTCTTAAAGTTTATTCCTTTTTGAGTGATCCCTTGAGCTGCATTGAAACCATAAGCATTGAATGAGATCATCTTTGTCTCATAACCCTGTCCCAAGACAAGTGAGTTCACATGATTTGCATAAACATGATCCACATGAGCTTTAATGAATGTCAAAAGGTTGGAACTATGGCTGTTTGTGAAAACTTAAGCTTGTGCTTGATTCATTTTATGATAAGTATGGAAAAAGTTTTGTGAGTAATCTTGTTTGGATTGCATCTTAAAATTAGCAACTAGGACAATGAGCCTTGAACTCTTTTAGTGATACACTCACTCATTAGGGAATATGAACTCCCAATGCCTTCAACCTCTTTCTCTTATTTGCTCTTTTTGCTTGAGGACAAGCAAAGGACAAGTGTGGGGGAGTTGATATGTTCATAATTTGCATCATTTAGATTGTATATTTTATTCCAAATCATATCTTATTTCATGCATTTTAGGCCTTTAGTTGTTTTAGGACATAGGGGTTTTGCATTAGGTCCAAGTGAGTCTTACATGTTTTGGAGTGTTTACAGGTGATTTGGAACCCGTTTGGACCTAAAAAGATGAAGCCAGGAGAAGAAATGGTGAATGGGGCTTTAAAAATGGTGAAAACAGCATGCGAGTCAGGTTCTCTTGTCTCTGGTTCTCGGCGATTTTCATGTACTGCGGGAAGCTTTTCTCGGCGATTTTCATGTACCGAGGAAGTCCTCTCAGCCAAAGCACGTACCGGCTATTCAAGTTTCTCGGCCAAAATTCCCGGGTGCAGATACATCTCCAAAATCGCGTTACCGGAAGGTCTTGCCGGCCGATTCAGCCTCCGGAGTCTTCAAAACAGATCAAGATAATTGAGTCTAGATCTCAGAACAGTTGGAATCGATGAGTTTGGAGCAGCGAGCTGAAAGGTACGGCCACCGGAAGACAGACCTCTCTCAAATCCATTCCGAAGCAATCCAATCCGTCAGGAAAGATCTACTCTCCGGGGAGTTTTAACGTCCGATTCAGATTACAGGGTCTTCAGAAAAGTTGTAGATGATCAGGTCACGGATCCAGAAAATGTGGAAGAATTGGATTTAGAGTCGTTAGCAGAGAGTTAAGCTCACCGGAAGGCACACCTGTTTTGCTACAGTTTCAAGACCGATCCAATGCTTTTCCAGTCTAATTCATCTGCCGAGGTCTTCATCAAGATTCGAGATATTTTAGTGCCCTTTCCAGAACATCTAAGATAATCCGGTTTCGAGCTATGTGCTGAAAGATACCGTCTCCGGAGTGAACACTGGTCCAAGAGCTTCTTTTTGATCGTTTCAATGCGCTGAAGAGATGAGCCGTCCAGGGAACTTTCCACTACCAAGCTCTAAAGGTTTCTTTACCAAAGTTCGAGATATTTGAGTGCTCTTTCAACTTCAGCTGGAATCAAGCCATTTGGATCTATATCCTGGAAGTTACGCTCCCCAAATGCGAAGTTGTCCGAGGAGATTTAATCTGCGAGATGGTTTTGCGACTTGGCTAACCTGCAGCGCTTAAAGGATAAATTCTGGGAATTGAGCTGCGTGTGGAGATGTTACGGTAAGGTAACCCTGGGTAAGGTCAAAGGCTCCCGAGCAGGAAAAAAGCTAAATCCACAAGTGTGCGACTTGAGCATGCGAGTTGGCCAAGAAGTGAACTGAACCGCACAAACACTCGCTGTTTACACCGACTTGGGATAGTGACATGGGAGTGAAGTAGACCAACTCGCACACACGTTTGAAGTCCTGTGCCACCTGGTCGTGCGAGTTGAAGACAAGAGAACCTGAATCACACAAACACTCGCTGTTTACACCGGGAGAGGAATGCGGCTTGGCTTACAAAGTTTTATCTCGCAAAAACACATTTCCAGACTTGTGCGAGTTGGGCATGCGACTTGGAACTTAAGAACCTGAATCGCACAATAACTCGCTGTTTACACCGAGAAGGGAATGCAGCTTGGCTTACAAAATTCTGTCTCGCTAAAGCATCTTTCCAGACTTGTGCGAGTTGGGCAATCGACTTGGGACAAAAGAGGACCAACTCGCACACATATTCTCTCCAGAATGCGTCTTGGTTGTGTGAGTTGAAGAGAGGAAAGAAATGAACTGCAGAAAGACTCGCGGTTTACACCTAGATAAGCATGCAACTGAGGCTGAAGAATTTAAGGCGCAAGAGGGTGTTTATAAGGCTGTGCGACTTGGGCCTGCGACATGGGAAGAACCTGACCAACTTGCAGACGTAGAATTTTTCTAAATCTAAGCCGGGTCAGTACCCGGTCTGTTTCGGGCTTACCCGGTCCGCCGGAGACACTATATATATATTTTAAGGGTTTTTTCCAAGGAAAAAAAGTTTTATTCTCCCTATTTCTTTGCCTCTTTTGTGAAAGACTCCTTTGAAGAGAAATATCCCTTTTTGTGAGTTTGAATCAAGAGAAATCAAAGACCTTTTGTGTGATTAAAGCTGTTTTCCTTCTTAATCTATCTTCTCCTTCTTCATTTCCATCCATTAATCATGCCAATCTACTCTACTTGCAAAGTTTTAAGAGAGATTAGTATGATTAGTGAGTAGTGTCCTTAATGAGGTTCTAGATGTGTAGGTTAGGGTGCTAAAGTGTTAGATTAGAAGTACTTAGGGCTAGATTCATTGATTTATCTCTCTAAACAGCTGCTCTCTAGGCTAGATCCTTGGACATCACTTGTGATCTAGATTCTGGGAATTACATGCACCAAAAGTGTTTGATGAAATTCCTGAAAGAGCTGTATTAGAGGTTTATGCATTAGCTGCATGGTGATGTCTTGTTATTTGCATAAATGATCTTTTAGAACTGATTCTTAATGCTGTTTGACTTCCAATGATGATTGGGTATGTGAAATAACTTGATTTTAGTCTTGATGCTTGGGAAAGATTAAGGCTTGATTAGAGTTCTAAATCATTCGAATCATGTTTCATCATTGTCATTAGCATTTTTAGTTTAGCACCAAAGCACCCTGGCCAACTATCATGTCTAGAATCTCATGCTTCCATCATTCCATATCATCTCAACTTGTTTAATTGCCTGCTTGTTTAGTTTAATTAATCACTTGTTCTTTTTTTAGTTCTAATCTTGTCTTATGCATTTGTCACCAACAAACTTCACTATTTTACATTCTAGTGTCTACCACACATTGGATTGAAAAACCCTTTATGCTGCAACAGCTAAGGGATTGATAACCCCCATTTAGAGCTTAAAAACCTCTAGTTATCAGTGATACACTTTCTCATTAAGGAATATGAACTCCCAATGCATTCAACCTCTCTCTCTCATTTGATCTCTTTGCTTGGGGACAAGCAAAGGACAAGTGTGGGGAGTTGATATGTTCATAATTTGCATCATTTAAGTTGTACATTTAATTCTAAATCATGTCTTCTTTCATGCATTTTAGGTCTTTAGGTGTTGTTTTAGAACTTAGGGTTTTGCATTAGGTCCAAGTGAGTCTTGCATGTTTTGGAGTGTTTACAGGTGATTTGGAACCAGTTTGGACATGAAAAGATGAAGCCAGGAGAAGAAATGGTGAATGGGGCTTTAAAAATGGTGAAAACAGCCTTTTGAAGGTTCTCGGCGATTTTCATGTACCGCGGGAAGATTTTCTTGGCGATTTCATGTACCGCGGGTAGATCTCTCGGCCAAAATATGTACTGGCTGTTCAAGGTTCTCGGTTAAAAATCTCGGGTGCAGATACATCTCCGAAATCACGTTACCGGAAGGTCTTGCCGACCGATTCAGCCTTTGGGGTCTTCAAAAAATATCAAGATAACTGAGTCTATAGTTTAGAAAAGTTGGAATCGATGACTTTTGGGCAGCAAGCTGAAAGATACGGCCACCAGTAGACAGATCTGTCTCGCATCCATTACGGAGCAATCCGATACGTCTGAAAGATCGCTTGTCCGGGGAGTTTTTAACGTCCGATTCAGCTTACAGGATCTTCGGCAAAGTTGGAGATGATCAGGTTACGGATACAGAAAAAATAGAATCATTGGATTTGGAGTCGTGAGAAGAGAGTTAAGCTCACCGGAAGGCCCACCTGTCTCGCTACAGTTTCAAGACCGATCCGATGAGTCACAAAGATTGCATGGGGCGATGCTTTTCCACTCTGATTCAGTTGCCGGGGCTTTCATCAATATTCAAGATCTTTTAGAGCTCTTTCTAGAACATCTGAGATCATCCGGTTTTGAGCTATGTACTGAAAGATACTATCTCCGTAGTTAACACTGGTCTAAGAGCTTCTTTTTGATCGTTTCAATGCGCTGCAGAGATGAGCCGTCAGGGGAACCTTCCACTTCCCAAGCTGATATAATCGGGACCAGCTCAGAGGAGGAGAAACCAGAGGTAGCTGGTAGGATCACTCGTTCCAGAGCTAGAGAGATGGCTAAGGAGGCTCACGCACTCATGGCCGCAAAGGACATCGATCAACTGGAGGTTGGAGCTCACATCTTCAACATCTCTATCTTGAAGAATGAAGAACCCAGTAACAATGACTAGGTAACTTAGGTGATGATTCTGTACTCTTTTCCTTGGTGAGGATTTTGGAAGGCAAAGAGGTTCTTCTCCAAGGTTTTTAACGAGGCAGAAATCATTGCTACGTCGAGTTACTTAGAAGTTGTTACTAATGGGTAATAATGTTCAAAGTCACAATGACTTGTGCACTAGTATTTTAGGCGCACCACTTAGGTTTAGAAGGGACGCCTCGCTGTTTTATTTTTGATCAAACTTCTTGTTGTTTTTATTTCAAACTTCATGTAGTTTGTTTCTTAGGGCTGCGATTTCTCTCTAAGTCTATTTAAGAGAGAAAATTGCCTATGTCATAATGAGTGAAGAATTTTTATCAAACTTTTAACGTGTTCTTCTCTCTTTGATTTCTGAGAACTAAAAACTCTGAAATTCGAATCTCTTAAAAACTAATCTGTTTACAAGAGATTCTTCTATCTCTCCATTCCATCGATATCATCTCATCATCACCATACCATCGATCTCTCGCTCACACCACCATCGTACATCCACGATTCGATCTGCCGAGTCTCCATCATCCTCATCGAGCCATCATCGTATCACTACCACCATCCTTTTCGCTTCATCGTTTCAGTCTATCCACCATATCGCTGCATCTATTGTTCTTTGCTTCAGAGTTGATCACCTAGGATCGTATCACGTGGTATCAGAGCCAACTCTGAACCAAAGGCTGAGAAATCTCTAACCCTAACTCGCTTCAGAGTTGATCACCTAGGATCGTATCACGTGGTATCAGAGCCAACTCTGAACCAAAGGCTGAGAAATCTCTAACCCTAACTCTGAATCTGAATCAGACTGGAAAGGCATCGTCCCACGCAATCTTTGTGACTCATCGGATCAGTGTTGAAATTCTAGCGAGACAGGTGTACCATCTGGTGAGCTTAACTCTCAGCTCACGACTCCAAACCAATGATTCCACCTCTTCTGGATCCGGGACCTGAACATCTCCAACTTTTCGGAAGACCCTGTAAGCTGAATCGGACGTTAAAACTCCCCGGACAGGCGATCTTTCGGATGTATCGGATTGCTCCAGAATAGATGCGAGACAGATCTATCTTTCCAGTGGCCGTATCTTTCAGCTCGCTGTTCCAAAGTCATCGATTCTAACTTTTTAAAAATCTAGACTCAGTTATCTTGATCTTTTCTGAAGACCCTGGAGGCTGAATGGGCCGGCAAGACCTTCTGGTAACGTGATTTCGGAGATGTATCCGCACGCGAGATCTTTGGCCGAGAATCTTGAACAGCCGGTACGAGTTTTGGCCGAGAGATCTACCCGCGGTACACCAAAATCGCCGAGAAAAGCTTCCCGCGGTACATGAAAATCGCCGAGAACCTCCAAAAGGCTGTTTTCACCATTTTTAAAGCCCCATTCACCATTTCTTCTTCTGGCTTCATCTTTTCAGGTCCAAACTGGTACCTAAACACTCCAGAACATGCAAGACTCACTTGGACATAATGCATACACCTAAGCTCTAAAACAACACAAAAAGACCTAAAATGCAGAAAATACGACATGATTTATAATGAAATGTACAACCTAAAAGATGCAAATTATGAACATATCAGTTACAGGAGCATATATCCGTTTAGGGCTGCTAAGAAATGTATTTATAGGTCCTAAGATCTTCCAGATCTCATTTAGTGTTTAGGTACCAAGAGTCTACTTAAAAGACTTTGAACAAAAGCGCTTAATGGGAGGCAACCCATTTGGTATGATTTTCTTTTCTTTTTTAGTTCTTTTTTATTTGATCTGTTTCTTTTTATGCATTTCTGGCTTTCATAAAACCCAGAAAAACCAAAAAAATTACAAAAAAAACCAGAAAAATACAAAAAGATAGGAGGAAGAAACAAGAAACCAGAAAGAAGCAGGTGAAGCCAGAGCCATTTTGCCATGGCTGCGATCATCTCAGCCGCGACCAGGTCTTCAATTGCCGCGGCCCACAAACTTCACCCGCAGCAAAACCATAGTTTGTCGTGGCTGCGCATCTTTCACCCACGGCCGGCCTCTGTTCTGCTTCCCGACTTGTTTTCCGATTTCCCGCGAACCGGAACTTCAAAATCCTGATTTATTCCGGGATAAAACCGGGAAGTTCGCGAAACATTATTTCGGTGTTAAACTGATAAGATCTGTCCTAGAATTGTCACACACTTGGTTCGGTGAGGTTGATAAATCCTTGATTCCAAATCGATTCAGAGGAAGAGATGCTAAGGCGTGAGTGTAAACACGAATATCCTTAGGCCCTAATCCAAAGAATAGAACGAAAACGAGGGGGTGGAAACAAAGAAGGACAAGGGTCGCGATATCGGATGTTAGGGTGTGAGACAAGTCTCGAAATTCCCTAAGCCCCAGATATGACTACGATCTCTCTCACTCTCGGTCGGTGATGGCTGCGTCAAGTAGGGTGAAAACTACTTGATAAACCAAAAACGATCAAATGGCTAACCACCAAGTATCGAAAAGTTCAAGAAGAACAAAAGAGGAACTCAAAGATAATTTTTATTAAGAGAAAAGTGATGATCGAAATCTGAGTACAAAGAAGCCTTTATATAGAGGCGTAGAAGACCATCGGTTATACATAGGAAATAAAAGAAAATAAATGAAGTCAAAGAAAACGTTGAAAACAATCATACTTCCTCGGATGACCCTTCACATACTTTGTTGAGAAAACTCTTGAGCTTCTAAATAGCGTCCCAAGCCGCAAACGAACCAAGGTCGTGAGATGGGTGATGCCTAACCTCGTTAAAACCCCATTCGGTAAACCCAATGGGACAAACCCGAATGTAAGGAAAAAGAGTATCAAGACAGCACCCCATTCAAGCTAGTTCGGACCTGAGTACATGATCACGGTCACAGCCTTGTGATTTGGTTCTGGTGTTGTGTCTGTCGTTTTGCTTTGGCTCCTAAGACAGATAAGCACACGCTGGATCGCTCCCGTAAGCATTCGGGTACGTGATCTGGACATAGGCCCGGCTTGCACAACCAGGACATCGTCTGTGTTGTTAGCTGGGTCTTGTTTCTTGCCCTGAATCTCGACTCGCGGTACGACCGTTGCACCCGATAGTTGCATGATTCTATCATCCCCCTCCTCTTGAAAAGGACTTGTCCTCAAGTCTGCTTCGTCTGCATGAAAATGCATGATATCAGCGATATTAAAACTGGAACTGACGGAATACTTACCTTGGAGGTCGCTCTTGTAGGCATTGTTGTTGATCCGCTCAAGAACAGTGAATGGCCCGTCTACTCTTGGCATAAGCTTAGACTTTCTTTCTTCCGGGAACCTTTCTTTCCTTAGATAGATTCTTCGGGCTCAAACACCTTCTTGGTCTTTCCTTTGTTGGCATATTTCTGGAATTGCTCCGTTTTTCTTTCGATGTTTTGCCTTGCTTTCTCGTGCATCTTTTTCACCAAGTCTGATTTCTTTTTCCCGTCCATACTTACGCGCTCGGTCAAAGGTAAAAGGGTTAGTTCCAAGGGCGTAAGATGATTAAAGCCATAAACTAACTGAAATGGTGAAAACAGAGTAGAAGAATGAATGGCGCGGTTATAGGCAAACTCAACATGAAGTAAAAAATCCTCCCAAGTCCTCAGGTTCTTTTTAATAACCGATCGCAAGAGAGCTGACAAGGTCCTATTGACCACTTCTGTTTGACTGTCGGTCTGTGGATGAGAGGTTGTAGAAAAACACAGCTTAGTTCCTAGTTTGGACCAAAGGGTTTACCAAAAGTAGCTGAAAAACATAGTATCCCTATCAGACACAATGGTTCTATGAACCCCATGCAAGCGTATGATTTCCTTAAAGAACAGATCGGCTATGTTTGAGGCATTGTTCGTTTTATGGCACAGAACTAAGTAGACCATTTTAGAGAACCGATCGACAATGACAAAGATAGAATCCTTACCACGGCGGATCCTGGGTAACCCGAGGACGAAGTCCATTGAGATATCGGTCCATGGCTTGGTAGGAATGGGCAACGAGGTGTACATACCTGTGCCTTGACTGCGTGCTTTGGCAAACTTGCACACCGTGAACCGATGAAAAATCCTTTCTACATCCTTTCTGAGGTGTGGCAAGTAGAAATGGTCTTGGACCACACTTAGCGTCTTGAGTACCCCGAAATGTCCCATTAGCCCTCCTCTGTGTGCCTCCCTGACAAGTAAATCCCGCAAAGAAGTGTTAGGTATACAAAGTCTATTTTAATGAAACAAGTAACCGTCACTCTGGTAGTATTTCCCATGGGCAAACTTATACCTGGCGAGAAAAACTTCCTGGAAGTCTGGATCAGTCACGTAGGCTTCTTTAATCGTTTAGAATCCCAGCACTTTGGCATCAAGTGTAGTAATCAGGGTGTATCGCCAGGATAGTGCATCTGCCACAACATTTTCCTTCCCTTGCTTATACTGGATCACGTAGGGAAAAGTTTCGATGAACTCAACCCATCTTGCATGCCGCTTGTTCAATTTTTACTGTCCTTTGAGATGCTTCAATGACTGATGGTCAGTATGTATCACGAATTCTTTAGGCCCTAAATAATGTTGCCATGTCTGCAGGGCCCGAACCAACGCGTAGAGCTCTTTATCATAAGTCGGGTAACTGAGCGTACACCGCCAAGGTTTTCACTGAAGTAAGGGATTGGCCATTTCTCTTGCATGAGCAGAGATCCAATACCCACACCGGACGCGTTGCACTAGATCTCAAAGGTTTTGAGAAAGTCGGGGAAGGATAATAAAGGTGTGTGGGCAAGCCGATGCTTAAGTGATTGGAATGCCTCCTCCTGGGCTTGTCCCATTTAAAACCAACGTCCTTTTTGATGACTTCTGTGAGAGGGGCTGCGATGGTGCTGAAGTCTCAAACAAATCGTCGATAGAATCCGGACAAACCGTGGAAACTTCGAACTTCTCCCACCATCTTGGGACTTGGCCAGTCTCGGATAGCCTTAATTTTTTATTCGTCCACCTGTATGTCCTGAGAACTGAAAACAAAGCCTAGAAATACCACGTTATCCGTACAAAAAGAACACTTTTTAAAATTTCCGAACAAGCGCTCCATCCTAAGTACTTCTAACACTTTTTTCAAATGGTTGACATGTTCTTCTAGACTTTTGCTATAGATCAGGATGTCATCTAAGTACACAACTACAAAGACGCCTATGAATGCTCTAAGCACATGGTTCATCAATTGCATAAATGTACTAGGTGCGTTTGTTATTCCGAAAGGCATGACCAGCCATTCATACAAACCATGCTTGGTTTTGAATGCGGTCTTCCATTCATCTCCCTCCTTCATCCGGATCTGATGGTATCCACTTTTCAAATCTATTTTTGTAAACACACTAGACCTGTAGAGTTCATCTAACATATGATCTAAGCGCGAAATGGGATGGCGATACTTTACCTGATGTTCTTTATGGCTCGGCAGTCCACACACATCCGCCAAGTACGATCTTACTTAGGTACCAGTAGTACAGGCACATCGCATGGGCTCATGCTTTCTCTGATGTAGCCCTTTTCCATTAACTCATCAACATGGCGCTGTAGCTCCTTGGTTTCAACCGGGTTGGTTCAGTAAGCAGGTCAATTTGGTAGGGATGCTCCAGGCACGAGGTTGATGTTGACTTGATGTGGTCGTGTCGAGGGTGTCAAGTTTTACCCTAAATGAAATCAATAGCCGCAAGTGCACAACTGATCGATTGTAGTACTTATGGATTGAATCCACAGGGAAGGAGGATCTTTCCTACAAAAGCCTTCGAAAGAAATATAAAGTAAGGATGTCTAGAGCAGGCGAGTTTTGTGAGGGTTTTGGTGGTGTGTTTAAAACGTAAATACTAATCTTAAAGAGAAAATTACCTAATAACTAAACTTAACGAAAACGACTAAAAACGAGAAAACGGCTAAACCTAATTGCTTTAATGAAAATCGATTGAAAGAGTAAAGATACTAGACTAAAGCTTGAATAAAAATCAGTGTAAATCTATAGAAAAGAAGCGCTGGGGTTCAGGGAAGTTTTCTCAGGGGTATGAACGATTCAAAACATTCCTAGAGAGTAAATTTGATAAGTTCTTAGCTTAAACTTTTCGCACTGGAATCACAAACGTATGAATGCGCCACTGGCCCTGGAAGAGAAGAGATGCATTATGTTTAAGACTCGTCAGCATTCACAAATCGCCCATATGTAGGTTTCCACTCCTATGTTTGTTTTGCTCTCCCAAACTAGATCTGATACCGGATGAACACTTTCATGTCACCAAGCATCTAGATCAAATTGTAGTTCATGATGTTACTCTCATGCAGTAAAAACGAATTCAGAACAAAAAGTTCTAAGATTCAGCTCAATAGTTCATGGAATCCTCATCGAACGCAAATATCCCCATCGAAAATCCCTTAGACCCAACAATAAAACTACTCAGACATGATGAACGAAATAAAAAAACATAGTATTAAAAAGTAGAATAGAAACCGAAATTGAAAAAGAAAGAACAAGGGTACAAGAGACAAGTCTCTCTCTCCCTAAAACCTAAAACTTAAAAAGTAATCTAAAACAATAAGAGCATATGAGGTGATACGAATTAGGGTTCCTAAAACATGTATTTATAGTGCTCAAGACATCTCTAGGCGTCACTTAAGGTTTCTCCAAATGAGGGAATCATTTTTGGCTTCAGAAATGGGCCTTCGGATCCGGAGTTGGCTGGCCGCGGTCAGGATGTGCGTGACCGCGGGGAATGGATAGCTGGCCGCGGTCGGGATGGTTGTGACCGCGTGGAATGGCCTGTTGGCTGCGGGTGGAAATGCTTGCCGGCTGGTTTACGGGACATCTTGCTCTTCGCGTATCTTTTGATTAAACCGTTGGATTGCCAAGCTGTAAAGTGTGCTGGAAAGCTGATACTTCCATCTTTGAGATCTCCAAATTTGAGCTGGATCAGATTGTGAGAAGGCCTTCAATCGGGGGTGAACTTCTGACGGTTTGACTATAAGCTAAAAATCTGGTCTTCTATCCATTTTGTTAAGCTTTTCTCAAAGTTTCCTGAAAAGAGTCTAGGAACTACAATTACTAGAAAAACGTAATAAAAGTACTCGAAAGCAATTAAAAACATAGAAAAAGTATTTCAAAACGATACATAAAAATGGTCAAAATACTGTGTTATCAACTCCCCCAGACTTAAACCTTTGTTTGTTCTCAAACAAAGCAAAAGTCTAAATTGGTTAAGTGAAACAAAAATAGGGAATGCACAAATCTCAGAGACATGGACTCCTAAACTAGGACCAAAGATCGTGCATCAATCCACAACTTCGTCTAGAAAATTCTCACCAATACAGAAAAGATACTAGTCCATTTTTTCCGTCATGCAAAACTTAAACAATCTAAATCTTGATTCCAGTCAACTAGCTCTCTACATTCATTAAGTTCAATAGTGAGTTCTCATTAAAGACATCATCCAGGGTAGACAGCGTTTGGCATTAAAGGGCTGTTTAAGTGGTGGGGTTAAAGTGTTTTGGGTTACCTGATAATATGCAAAACCGCAAGAGAGATAAGGACCTGTTGATGACCGCAATTTCAGTCACTTCTTCTTGCCAAATGTTGTTGCATAATCCTTCCTCCTTTGTTGAGAACAACCATTCCCCCAGACTTAGATTCTTTCTGGGAATCAGAAAATGATCACCAAAACTTCATAAAATCGAACTCCAGTTGCTTGGGACTTAAGATTCGACCTCTCTAGACTCTCTAAGGCTTTTATTTCCTTTCCTTTCCTATTTTGGGATATTTATTTTTTATTTTTTTTGAAAAGGGAATGCCTTTAAAAGAGAGAGAGACTAGAGGACAAGATTGTACCAAAATTTGAGATTATTCTAAGGCAAACTGAGCTTCCTCTTGTGTTGAATCCTTCCGGGAACTTGTCCGGCAAATCGGAGGTCTTTGTCTTTGGTGACTGAAAACTGCGTCGTTCCTCTTTCTCTCCAACGTTTTTACATATATCTTCATATAAGACAATAGAAAACAAGAGTGCATGTGTGGTTTGGAAGAGGATTGGTTAAGGTGGGGAACTAGCTAAAGATTAACTAGCCATTCAGGATCAATAGAGAGTGGTAAAAAGGATAAAGGAGTCCTGAATGTATGATTCGTTTCCCTGGTCTAATGCTTTAATGAGAGAATTAAGTCCAAATTAAGTCCAAATAAAACAGAGATAGTGTATTCCTTCATCTAAATCGAAATCATTCAAAATCCTCTAGGGTACTTCGTTTCAAATGTGCTTAGCTACCGCCTAGTCTAGTCCTAAATCATGAATGAGCATATCACTAGGAACAGTCTAAAAGCACACAGTCAACAATCATTGATTCATGTTCACCATTCTCTTCAAAACGTATTTTGTTTTGGAAACCGATTTTGAAAAACTTTAAGGAAAATGCAAAAAGTGTAGATAATGCAAGACTCATGAAAGAAAAGTGGTTAGAAAGGGATGAAATCCTCCCCCAGACTTAAATCACATTGTCCTCAGTGTAAAACAAGTCGAGATTGGATGAGAAAAATGCATAGATAATCGAATTGGTAAGGACAAAGAAAGAACTTACCTGGATCCGGGATGCTGGTGGAGGTGGACCGGATTCATTTGAAGGGTTTTGGGAAGGTGATAGGTGGTGATGAAGGTGGTGGGAAGTGGTGAATGAGGTGGAGTGGGGCTTGGTGAGGTGGAATGAGGTGAAGTGAGTGATTTAGGGTCGGGTTTCATCTCAATGACCATTTGCCGCGGTCAGGAGTCACACGACCGCGGTAAAGTGGTTTCCGGCTGTGGTCAGAAAGATGCGGCCGTGGTCAGAAAGATGCAGCCGCGGTCGAAGAGGCGTTTCCCGCGGTCAGAACACTTGCGACCGCGAGAGCTTATATGCGGCATGTTTCCTGCTTCTCCTTGGTTCCTGCTGGGCCGAGCAGTCAGGGACCATCCTTCTTTTTGGTCTTTTCGGTTTTTTTTTTATTTTTTTGGCTTTTTTTTTTTACAAGAAACACGTAAAACTAAAAAAAAAAAGAAAAAGATCAATAGGAAAAGAAAGAAAACTCCTAAAAAAAACAATACCTTGCCTCCCATTAAGCGCTTCTGTTTTAAGTCGTTTAGCTCGACTTTGGTGTAAAACGTGGCTTAGTCCAATGAAGATGATCTTGTCCTAAGAAAAGTCTTTTTCGACATCTCCTTGTTTTGCCTAGCAGGTTTTTCGTCACTCCAAAGTTCTTTTCTAAACTCTTCTGTTGCAGAACGTTTTCCTGCTTTGCTGTTGTATGGGACAGCTTCTATGAAGACATCTTTGTCGATATTAGCAAACGAAATCCTCCGGTTTAGCCAGTCCATTATATCTCTGGAAGTTGCTAGAAAAGACCATCCGAGAATCACTGGATGTGTTGCGTCTCTTGTTTCGACAATGTAGAAGTCGACAGGCATGATGCAATCTCTTATTCTCAAAGGAATGTCATGAGCTTTTCCTTGAGGTGTTGCATTGGAATCATCAGCTAGACTAATTTTTGCTCTAGTCCTGCGCAGGTGCTTAATACCAAGTCTCAAATCAATTGCCTTAAAGATCATGTTAAGACAAGTTTATTGCCAGAATCACAAAGCACGTTTTTTAAACAATTCTCCTCTAATAGAACAAGAGATGAGAAACTAACCTGCACCATCGATTTTGTAAAATGTTGATAACACCTGATTTTGACCACTTTTCACCATTTATTTCAAATGTTTTTTCAAAAGTTTTACTTTGTTTTAGGAACTTTTATTATGATTTCTGTGTATTTGTAGTTTCAAGGCAATTTTCAAGAAACTTAGGGAATATGATGGCAAAATGGAAGAAATCCACATTTTTAGCTCAGAGTCAGACCGTCAGAAGTTCAGCCTCAAATGAAGACTTTCTCACCGTCCGATCCAGCTCAAATTTGGAGACAATCAAGAGGAGACAACCAGCTTTCCATAGCACTTTACATCACAAAGATCCCACGGTGCAATCAAAAGATACATGGAGAACAAGTTGACCCAGTTCACCAGTCCCGAAAGACTCTCACCCGCGGGAAACACATGTTTTACCTGCCCTGGAAAACTCTCACCCCCGGTGGACCTTAGGATGAGAGCCACAAGGCCCAACATCAAAGCCCACTTCGCCATTTCTATTCAGAGAAGCCCTAAATGAGACCTGGAAGACCTTAGGACCTATAAATACATTGTTTAGCAGCCCTAAACGGGTGTGTGCTCCTGTAATGAGATTTTGAGCCACCAAACTTTGTTTTTCTAGGGTTAGGCGATGGAGATAGGGATTCTTCCCCAGGTCTCTTGTTCTTCCTCCTTTTTATCTTATTAATTTTTCTGTTTCATTCTTTTGCATTCTTCTATGTCTTTCATCATTCATTGCATCATCTAGATTAGTCCTAGAGAGTCAAGTTGTTTGACGATATCGACAAGCATATATATCGATTAGGATTTCTATTGTTCTTAGCCATATTCTGGATCTCATCTCTTCTAAGTTATTCGTAAAGCATGAGAGTAGATTCATGACCTATTCTCTGAGCCAAGGATCGATCAGAGCTACGAGATTGCTGTATCAGATCATCCATACCTAGCTTCAGAAGAACATAGTCCCTATAGGAGTCGAAAGCTACTTGTAGAGAAGATGTGAGCAGACGAATTCAATCTTAAGTTTAGCATGAGAGCAAGAGTTAATTGCTAGATCTAAGAGATTACTTGATTAAGGTGACGGCAGTTGGTTAATCATACATGTGTCTATTCTAGTTCAATGCAGATTCCCAGAAACAGATGAAGATAAATCGCCCGGAAGCTAATTGGAAATGCCACCATACATTGATTAGAATAAACCGGAGAAGTCTAAATCGCCACCTATGAGTTTAAGAGTCTTTAGTTTGAGTCGATATGCTGTAGATGTTCTTTTAACAATTCATCCTGCGTTACATCTCTTGTGAATATTAGATTAAGTTTAGTTTAGGATCTTAACCAAAAACCCCAAATCTTTTATTGGTTTATGAGTTTGCTTACTTCCTAGTTTGTTGTTTCTTGCAGATTAAACATCCTCCCTGTGGATCGACACCCTAAGTCCTACAACGTACATATGTGCACTTGCAGACACTAGGGTTTTATAAATTTAAAACTTTTGGAGGACCAACAGACTTGTTTAAAAACAACTCTAGGCCCGCAAGCCCATCAAGTTTTTGGCGCAATTGCCTGGGAGGCATGAAGTCGCTGGAGGTCTAAACCTGGGAGGTTGAAGCCGCAGACGACTATATATATGTCGAGTTTCTGCCAAAGCAACATAGGAAGTAAACCAAATTCATAAACACCCTAACTTTTTCTTTTTCTGCTTATTCTTTCTTCTGTTTGCCTTAGTTTCAGAAACCTTTGAAGCATGGATCATTCAAGAAGAAACCCTAACCCCGAGTGAAGGTCCTCCGACCTGTGTGAAGCTCCCTGCGCATGTGAATCATCCTCTAGGCGTGATTTTGATCATCATCTTCGGAACCCTAATCCAAACCACCACTATGGAGACTCGCGACCTCCACACCACCGAGATGAGCCCTATTCGCCACACCTGGTGAACCGTCGACCATCTTATCCTCTTCCTCATCAGATCCTGCACCAGAACTATGAGAACAATCGACTTAACATCTTGATTAATTGATTGGAAGCCAAGCTGAATTAGTTCCTTGCCTCCCTAGCCTTCATCGATGTTGTCTTACGAACAAGGATAGATGACGTGATCATCGGCCTTGACAAAAGGTTTGATGAACTCTCTGAGCATGTGAAGACACTGGAGGATCAGAGAACCAAAGCTAATGACGTGTTGGATCAGAGAATAGAGTCTGTCAGGGAAGAACAAGACAAAAACAAGTTCAGCATTCGGCAAAATGTAAGGGAGCTGCAAAGCCTAACCTTTAAGATTGATGACTTGGATAAGGAGCTGAATGAGAGCAAAAACCAGACCTACGACTACACACAGGAGCTGTGGCAAGGCGTAGCAAAGGTTGAAAACAAGACAGAAGAGCTTGATGCTACTTTAGACAAAGTTGTCTATGCTTTGGATGAAGTAGAAGAGAAAGTTGAAAAGCTTTCTAAAGATCATAAGGAGTGTGATCTGAACTCTGGAATCAATAATTTCGATACCCAAGACGTGCCTGGCAACCACTGGAAGCAAGAGAACAACAATGGAGAAAAAGAGATTGAAGAAGCAAGCATGGAGAGCCAAAGGGAGCTGACCGCGGCTGCGAGCTCTTCACCCGCGGCCAGAACAACTCCCACCGTGACTCCGAGCTCCTCACCCGCGGTGGAGCACGACTTCTCAGACTGGGAGAGCTTTCAACCTCTTTCTGAAGCCTGTTCATCAGAAAACCGACCTCATGTGACCAGACCTAGGTTGTTTGATCAAGCTGTCTTCTCAATTACTGCACAAACATCAAAGGAAAAGGAAGAATCCAACACTTATCTTGCAACATGGTTTACACTTGTGACAATGAGGTTCAAGAGCAATTCTCAGAAGATGAAGAGTATGGTTTGTTTGTAAAAGATCCAAACCCTGGGGATGATTCATCAGATGACAACACAGAACCAATAACCAAGAGCATATCCAGAGAGAGACTGATCAATTCAACAAGTTTGTGAAGTCCATTCCTCTCTATATAGCTTTCGACAATGTCTGGAAGCAAGGATGCCTTCAAGTCTTCTTCAGATACAGCAAAGAGACTAAGGAGAACATCACTACATATTTCAGAAGAGCCAGGTCTCTATCTTTTCCTAGATAATCACCTGATGCAGCTGTTTACAGGATCCATCTCAAAGATCCTTAAGAAGCCAGTGATTACACAAACCAGATCAGCAAAGAAGCACTTAAAGAGTTCAACCAAGTAGTTCAGACACTGCCAGAAGGAATTTCGTTTGCCAAAGCATGTAGAGACTACATGATAGGCCACTTCTTTTGTGACAGCAAAAAGTCAATCCAAGAGATGAAAGACTTGTTCACACACGCCTAAGAAGGTAGACCAGTTCGAACAATGCACAAAGTTCAAGACAAAGGTCAATTTCTTATCTCTTGTGACATTAGAGGTGAAAGATTCCTCAATATTCTTTGTGATTATGGAGCTTGCATTAACATTATGTCCAAAGCAACTTCTTTGAGACTTAGCATTAAGCACATCTCAAGTACCAGGACAAAGATTAGCTTAGCAGATTATTCAAGTGCAACACCAAGAGGGATAGCCCAAGACATTCCTCTAAGGATTGGAGATTGCATTGCACCTGTCGATTTATACATAGTGAAGACCAAAGATGACTCTTATCCAGTTATTCTTGGATGGCCTTTCTTAGCAACTGCTGGAGCCATCATGGATTGGCCCAACAGGTGAATTTCCTTTGCCAATATCGACAATGACATCTTATATGAAGCTACACCACTTAAGAGCAAAAGAGGAGAGCAAACAGCCCAGGCATTTGAACCAAAAGAACTCTGGAGTGATGAAGAACCTGCAAGACAGAACAGGAGGATATCGAAAAGGACTTGTTTTAGGACAAGATCCTATTTGAACTAAGTCTTTTTCTTTGCAAAGTCTAGCTAAGGACTATAAACCAAAGCATAGATAATCGAATTGGTAAGGACAAAGAAAGAACTTACCTGGATCCGGGATGCTGGTGGAGGTGGACCGGATTCATTCGAAGGGTTTTGGGAAGGTGATAGGTGGTGATGAAGGTGGTGGGAAGTGATGAATGAGGTGGAGTGGGGCTTGGTGAGGTGGAATGAGGTGAAGTGGGTGATTTAGGGTCGGGTTTCATCTCAATGACCATTTGCCGGGGTCAGGAGTCACACGACCGCGGTAAAGTGGTGTCCGGCTGCGGTCAGAAAGATGCGGCCGTGGTCAGAAAGATGCGGTCGCGGTTGAAGAGGCGTTTCCTGCGGTCAGAACACCTGCGACCGCGATAGCTTATATGCGGCATGTTTCCTGCTTCTCCTTGGTTCCTGCTGGGCCGAGCAGTCAGGGACCATTCTTCTTTTTTGTCTTTTCGGTTATTTTTTATTTTTTTGGCTTTTTTGTTTTATAAGAAACACGTAAAACTAAAAAAAAAGAAAAAGATCAATAGGAAAAGAAAGAAAAGTCCTAAAAAAAAACAATACCTAAATGGGTTGCCTCCCATTAAGCGCTTCTGTTTTAAGTCGTTTAGCTCGACTTTGGTGTAAAACGTGGCTTAGTCCAATGAAGATGATCTTGTACTAAGACAAGTCTTTTTCGACATCTCCTTGCTTTGCCTAGGAGGTTCTTCGTCACTCCAAAGTTCTTTTCTAAACTCTTCTGTTGCAGAACGTTTTCCTGCTTTGCTGCTGTATGGGACAGCTTCTATGAAGACATCTTTGTCGATATTAGCAAACGAAATCCTCCGGTTTGGCCAGTCCATTATAGCTCTGGAAGTTGCTAGAAAAGACCATCCGAGAATCACTGGATGTGTTGCGTCTCTTGTTTCGACAATGTAGAAGTCGACAGGCATGATGCAATCTCATATTCTCAAAGGAATGTCATGAGCTTTTCCTTGAGGTGTTGCATTGGAATCATCAGCTAAACTAATCTTTGCTCTAGTCCTGTGCAGGTGCTTAATACCAAGTCTCAAATCAATTGCCTTAACCATCATGTTAAGACAATCTGATCCAGCTCAAATTTGGAGACCAGATTTAAGCTCAGAGTCAAACCGTCAGAAGTTCACCCCTGGTTGAAGGCCATCTCACCATCTGATCCAGCTCAAATTTGGAGATCTCAAAGATAGAAGTATCAGCTTTCCAGCACACTTTACAGCTTGGCAATCCAACGGTTCAATCAAAAAATACGCAAATAGCAAGATTTCCCGTAAACCAGCCGGCAAGCGTTTTCACCTGCGGCCAACAGGCCATTCCCCGCGGTCACAAGCATCCCGACCGCGGCCAGCCATCCATTCCCGCGGTCACACACATCCCGACCGCGGCCAGCTAACTCCGAGTTTGAAGGCCCATTTCTTAATCCTATATCATTTTCCCAGCCTCAATTTCGGAACCCTAGACACCAGAGAGTATTGGAGACTATAAATACATATCACTTAGTTCGTTTTTAAGAGAGAATAAGAGAGACGAAATACTTTACAAAATTTTTGTTTTAAGCTTTGTTTTTAGGTTTTAGGGAGAGAGAGATCTATCTATTGAACCCTTATTCTTTCTTATTCAATTTCAGTTTTTGTTCTACTTTTCAATACTATGTTTTTGATTTCGTTTATCATGTCTGAGTAGTTTTATTGTTGGGTCTAAGGGATTTTCGATGGGGATATATATATTCGATGAGGATTCTATGAGCTTTTGAGCCGAATCTTAGAACTTTTTCTTCTGAATTCGTTTTTACTGCATGAGAGTAGCGTCATGAACTGCAATCTGATCCAGATGCTTGGTGACACGAAAGTTTTCATCCGGTGTCAGATCTAGTTTGGGAGAGCAAAACAAACATAAGAGTGGAAACCTACCTATGGGCGATTTGTGAATGCTGACGAGTCTTAAACATAATGTACCTCTTCTTTACCTGGGCCAGAGTGGAAACCTACTGGTCAGGGTTGAGAGAGATAGTTGTCTATGATCACGACAGTGGCGTATTCATACGTCCGTGACTCTAGTTCGAAAAGTATAAGCTAAGATCTTATCAAATTTACTCTCTAGAAATGTTTTGAATCGTTCATACCCCTGAGAAAACTTCCCTGAACAGCGCTTTGTTTCCTATAGATTTACACCGATTTTCATTCAAGTTTTAGTCAAGTATTTTCATTCTCCCAACCGATTTTCATTCAAGTTTTAGCCGTTTTCTCGTTTTTACTCGTTTTCGTTAAGTTTAGTTATTAGGTCATTTTTCTTCCCGTATTTTCTCTTTAAGATTTGTTTTTATGTTTTAAACACACCACCAAAACCCTCACAAAACTCGCCTCGTTCTAGGCTTCCTTACTTCATATTTCTTTCGAAGGCTTTTGCAGGAAAGATTCTCCTTCCCTGTGGATTCGATCCCTAAGTACTACAATCGATCAGCTGTGCACTTGCGGCTATTGATTTCATTTAGGGTAAAACTTGACAACCCTCGACACACACCACATCAAGTTTTTGGCGCCGTTGCCGGGGAAGGCACGCGTTTTATTTTCCGCAAAACCCTAAGAAAGGTTGGTAAAATCGACTCTAGAAACTCTTTTTCTGCATATTTCCATTTTTCGGTTATTTTGTTTCCATTCTCGAAGCAATGGATCCTATAAATCGAAATCCCTACTATGAGGGAGGCTTCTACAACACTCCTCAAGCCACCAGACGCAGAGAAGAACACCAAACCCGAAATCTTAGCTACATGGATCGATACAGCCAGCCAAATCATCCATACCACCGGCGCAGAGAGCCTGTTCGACGCCGGGAAGATCCTTATGGTCCTCCTCCGACCTACTTCGAGCCACACGCCTATAATCCTCCACCGCAGAACCCTAATCAGCAAGAGGACAACTTGAAGATCAGCAGACGTTTGGGACGCCTCGAAAGAATGATAAACCAGTTCCTTGATCAGCAGATTCTCACCGAAAACACCCTGCTCAAGAGAATTGATTCAATCTCTGAAGAGTTCAGCAGAAAATTAGTGTGTTTAAAATGTAAAACGAAATATTAAAAGAGAATACGGAAATTAAATGACGTAATAGCTTAACTTAACGAAAATAACTAAAAATGATAAAAACGGATATTCTAATGCTTAAATGAAAATGAACTAAAAAGGAAAGACAATATTGAACTAAAGCTTTAAAGAAAATCGGTGTAAAACAATGGAGAAGAAAGCGTTGGGGTTCAGGGAAGTTTTCTCAGGGGTACGAACGATTCAAAACATTGCTAGAGAGGAAATTTTGTAAGATCTTAGCTTAAACTTTTCGAACTGGAGTCACGGACGTATGAATACGCCACTGTCGTGATTATAGACAACTATCTCTCTCAACCCTGACCAGTAGGTTTCCACTCTGGCCCTGGAAGAGAAGAGATGCATTATGTTTAAGACTCTTCCTAATTCACAAATCGCCCATAGGTAGGTTTCCACTCCTATGTTTGTTTTGCTCTCCCAAACTAGATCTGAGACCGGTGAACACTTTCGTGTCACCAAGCATCTGGATCAGATTGTAGTTCATGACGCTACTCTCATGCAGTAAAAACGAATTCAAAAGAAAAAGTTCTAAGATTCAGCTCAATAGCCAATGGAATCCTCATCGAACATATAAATCCCCATCGAAAATCCCTAAATCCCAACAATAAAACTACTCAGACATAATAAACGAAATCAAAGACATAGTATTAAGAAGTAGAATAGAAACCGAAATTGAAAAAGAAAGAACAAGGGTTCAAGAGAACAAATCTCTCTCTCCCTAAAAGCTAAAGCAAAAACAATAAAAGTATGAAGTAATGATAGATGGTATTCGGTTCCTCTCTTCTAGGGCTCCTAAGTCATGTATTTATAGTGCTCAAGACCTCTCTGGACGTCACTTAGGGTTTCTCCAAATTTGGGCTTCAGAAATGGGCTTTTGGGCTTGGAGTTGGCTTGCCGCGGTCGGGAGTGCTCTGACCGTGGGGAAATTGCTTGCTGGCCGCGGGTGGAAGTGCTCGCCGGCTGGTTTACGGGACATCTTGCTCTTCGCGTATCTTTTGATTGAACCGTTGGGCTGTAAAGTGCACTGGAAAGCTGATACTTCCATCTTTAAGTTCTCCAAAGTTGAGCTGGATCAGACGGTGAGAAGGCCTTCAATCAGGGGTGAACTTCTGACGGTTTGACTCTGAGCTGAAATCTGGTTTTCTATCCATTTTGTTACGCTTTTCCCTAAGTTACCTGAAAAGAGTCTTGGAACTACAAATACTAGAAAAACTTAATAAAAGTCCATAAAAGCAATTAAAAACTTTTAAAAAGTATTTCAAAATGATCCATAAAAGTGGTCAAAATACGGTGTTATCAACTCCCCCAGACTTAAACCTTTGTTTGTCCTCAAACAAAGCAAAAGCCTAAACTGGTTAAGTGAAAACAAAAATAGGGAATGCACAAATCTCATAGACATGAACTCCTAAACTAGGACCAAAGATAGTGCATCAATCCACAACTTAGTCTAGAAAATTCTCACCAAAGCACAAGAGATACTAGTCCACTTTTTCCATCATGCAAAACTTAAACAATATAAATCTTGATTCCAGTCAACTAGCTCTCTACATTCATTAAGTCCAATAGTGAGTTCTCATTAAAGACATCATCCAGGGTAGACGGCGTATGGCATTAAAGGGCTATTTAAGTGGTGGAGTTAAAGTGTTTCAGGTTACCTGAAGATCTGGAGGATGCAAGATAATATGCAAAACCGCAAGAGAGATAAGGACCTGTTGATGACCACAGTTTTCAATCACTTCTTCTTGCCAAATGTTGTGCATAATCTTTCCTCCTTTGTTGTAAACAGCTGTTCCCCCAGACTTAGATTATTTCCGGGAATCAGAAAACAATCTCCAAAACTCCATAAAATCGAACTCCAGTTGCCTTGGGACTTAAAATTCGACCTCTCTAGACTCTCTAAGGCTTTTATTTTCTTTTTTTTCTTATTTTCGGATTATTATTATTATTTTTTTTTTTGGAAAGGAAATGCCTTTTAAATAGAGAGAGACTAAAGGACGAGATTGTACCAAAATTTGAGATTTTTCTAAGGCAAACTGAGCTTCCTCTTGTGTTGAATCCTTCCGGGAACTTTTCCGGCAAATCGCAGGTCTCTGTCCTTGGTGCTGAAAACTGCGTCGTTCCTCTTTCTCTCCAACGTTTTTGCACTTATCTGCATATAAGATAATAGAAAACAAGAGTGCATGTGGTTTGAAAGAGGATTGGTTAAGGTGGGGAACTAGCTAAAGATGAACTAGCCATTCAGGATCAACAGAGAGTGGTAAAAGGATAAAGGAGTCCTGAATGTATGATTCGTTTCCCTGGTCTAATGCTTCAATGAGAAAATTAAGTCCAAATTAAGTCCAAATAAAACAGAGCTAGTGTATCCCTTCATCTAAATCGAAATCATTCAAATTCCTCTGGGGTACTTCGTTTGAAATGTGCTTAGCTACCGCCTAGTCTAGTCCTAAATCATGAATGAGCAAGTCACTAGGAACAGTCTAAAGCACACAGTCAACTATCATTGATTCATGTTCACCATTCCCTTTTAAAACGTATTTTGTTTTGAAAACCGATTTTGAAAAACTTTAAGGAAAATGCAAAAAGTGTAGATAATGCAAGACTCATGAAAGAAAGGTGGTTAGAAAGGGATGAAATCCTCCCCCAGACTTAAATCACACTGTCCTCAGTGTGAAACAAGTCGAGATTGGATGAGAAAGATGCATAAATAATTGAATTGGTAAGGACAAAGAGAACTTACCTGGATCCGGGATGCTGGTGGAGATGAACTGGATTCATTCGAAGGGGTTTGGGAAGGTGATTAGGTGGTGATGAAGGTGATGGAAGGTGATGAATGAGGTGGAGGGTGATTGGTGAGGTGAAATGGGGTGAAAGGGGAGGTTTGGGGCGGGTTTGGATCTCAACGACCAAGTGCCGCGGTCAGGGGCTGCACGACCGCGGCAATCAAGCACTTGGCCGCGGTCCGAACACTTGCGACCGCGGGGGCTTATATCGCGGCCTCTTCCTGCTTCTCCTTGGTTCCTGCTGGGCCGAGCAGTCAGGTACCATCCTTCTTTTTGGTTTTTTCTGGTTTTTTGATTTTTTTTTTGGCTTTTTTGTTTTATAAGAAACACTTGAAACTAAGAAAAAGAAAAAGATCAAAAGAAAAAGAAAGAAAAATCCTAAAGAAAACAATACCTAAATGGGTTGCCTCCCATTAAGCGCTTTTGTTTTAAGTCGTTTAGCTCGACTTTTGGTGTTGGACGTGACTTATTCCAATGAAGAAGACCTTGTCCTGAGACAAGTCTTTTTCGACATCTCCTTGCTTTGCTTAGCAGGTTCTTCGTCACTCCAAAGTTCTTCTTCAAACACTTCTGCTGCAGAACGTTTTCCTGCTTTGCTGTTGTATGGGACAGCTTTTGTGAAGACATCTTTGTCGATATTAGCAAATGAAATCCTCCGGTTTGGCCAGTCCATTATAGCTCCGGAAGTTGCTAGAAAAGACCATCCCAGAATCACTGGATATGTTGCATCTCTCGTTTCGACAATGTAGAAGTCGACAGGCACTATGCAATCTCCTATTCTCAAAGGAATTTCATGAGCTATTCCTTGAGGTGTTGCATTTGAATCATCAGCTAAGCTGATCTTTGCTCTAGTCCTGCGCAGGTGTCTAATACCAAGTCTCAAAGCAATTGCCTTGGACATCATGTTAAGACAAGCTCCAGAATCACATAGCACATTTTTAAACATTTCTCCTCTAATAGAACAAGAGATAAGAAACTGACCTATACCTTCTATTTTATGAAGTGTTCGAACAGGTTTACCTCTTCTGGCATGATTGAACAAGTCTTCTATTTCAGGGATTGATTCTTTGTTCTCACAGAAGTAGTGGCCTATCATAAAGTCCTTGCAAGCTCTGGCAAACGTGATTCGTTCAGGAAAATTTCGAACCACATCATTGAATTCATCGAGCTTTTCTTTGCTGATTTTGTTGGCGTAGTGGCTGCACTCTTCCGGTGTTTGGAGATGGATTGAATAAACAGCAGCATCAGGGGATGTTCTGGGGAAAGTCAGACGTCTGGCCCTCCCAAAATAGTTTCTGATATCCTCCTTTGTCTCCTTGTTGTACCTAAAGAAAACTTGCAAACAACCAAGATGCCATATATCATCGAAACCTGTGTAAAGAGGGATCGATTTCACAAACTTGTTGAATTCAATGAGCCTTTCTTTGGAGATTGGTGCTTTTAATTCCGCCATTTTGTCTGGATTTCCTCCTTCTATGAACAGACGATACTCTTCATCTTCGAGGTAATGCCCTTCATATTCATCCTCATATGCTAAGACTATGTTGCAAGGGAGTACCTCATTTTCTTCTTGAGATGTTTTGGAGTTGATAGCATACACCGTTTGCTCCTGAAGAGGGGTTTTGACCATCCCAGCAGATGTATCAGATGAGCATTGATCTGTAGGAGTGAAAAAGGGTTGAAAGGCATCTGAAGGAGTGTTGGCCGCGGGTAGAAGCTCCACGACCGCGGGTGAAGAGGGCTTTGCCGCGGTCAGGATGCTTACGACCGCGGCTGGAAGCTTGTTGGCCGCGGTCACGTGAGTTCCGACCGTGGGAATGGGGCTCCGAGTTGTTTCTTCAGTTTTGTTTGCTCCTGTGCCATCTGAACTGATTTCTGCACCTTCTAACTCCGTCTCCTCCTCTTTTAGGCTAAGATCTTCGATGAGAAGCGTCGAACCATTCGTTTCACATCCTTGCATAAGCTTTTCGACCTTCTTTTCGATTTCATCGAGGGTACAGACTACTTCATCCACAGTTGAGTCTATTGTCTCTGCTTTCTCTTGAACCTTGTGTACTCCATCCCAAATCTCTTCCACACAGGAATAGGTTTGGTTGTTGTGGTAGTTAATGGTCTCTTCTGCTTCACCAAGTTTGATCTCTAAGGTGCGGATGCTCCAACCGGCTTTGCGAATGCGAACATCGTGTGCTCCAACTCGTTCTTCGATTGCTTTCATCCTCTCCTGGACGGTTTCAGCACCTTCGTTTAGTTGGCTTTCGACGGTTTTGACTTGAGCTGAAAGATCTTCAAGCTTTCTGTTAAAGCGTATTGAAAAGTCGTCAATTCTCTCGTCAATTGTGGATCTGGCTTGAACGTCGAGTAAGTGCGAGACCGCCAATTCTAGTAGCTCCAATCGGTGAATGGGTTTGACATTCTCATTCTTGTTAGGCAACCGACGAGCAGGTTGTTCAGGGTTGGCCATTTGAGGTGCGCAGGGTTCCTTCTGGGATGTTCTGTTGTCTTCGCTTTGAGTTTTTTCGTAGAGATCGCGTAGATGCTTCTCTCTGCGTCTGGTGGCTTGAGGACTGTTATAGAAACCTTCCTCATAGTGTATATTTTGATTTATAGGATCCATATCTTCTGAAATGGAAACAAAATAACCGAAAAATGGAAAGTTGCAGAAAAGGGGGTTCTAGAGTCGATTTACTAACCTTTCTCGGGGTTTTGCAGAAAAGAAAACGCGTGCCTTCCCCAGCAACGGCGCCAAAAACTTGATGGTGTGACTTGATGTAGTGTGTCGAGGGTTGTCAAGTTTTACCCTAATTAAAATCAATAGCCGCAAGTGCACAGCTGATCGATTGTAGTACTTAGGGATCGAATCCACAGGGAAGGAGGATCTTTTGCTGCAAAAAGCCTTTGAAATATGTTAAAGTAAGGAAGTCCAGAACAGAAATGGTTTTGTGGGGGTTTGGTAGTGTGTTTAAAATGTAAAAACGAAATATTAAAAGAGAATACGAAAATTAAATGACGTAATAGCTAAACTTAACGAAAATAACTAAAAATGATAAAAACGGATATTCTAATGCTTAAATGAAAATGAACTAAAAAGGAAAGACAATATTGAACTAAAGCTTTAAAGAAAATCGGTGTAAAACAATGGAGAAGAAAGCGTTGGGGTTCAGGGAAGTTTTCTCAGGGGTACGAACGATTCAAAACATTGCTAGAGAAGAAATTTTGTAAGATCTTAGCTTAAACTTTTCGAACTGGAGTCACGGACGTATGAATACGCCACTGTCGTGATCATAGACAACTATCTCTCTCAACCCTGACCAGTAGGTTTCCACTCTGGCCCTGGAAGAGAAGAGATGCATTATGTTTAAGACTCGTCCTAATTCACAAATCGCCCATTTGTAGGTTTCCACTCCTATGTTTGTTTTGCTCTCCCAAACTAGATCTGAGACCGGATGAACACTTTCGTGTCACCAAGCATCTGGATCAGATTGTAGTTCATGACACTACTCTCATGCAGTAAAAACGAATTCAGAAGAAAAAGTTCTAAGATTCAGCTCAATAGCCAATGGAATCCTCATCGAACATATAAATCCCCATCGAAAATCCCTAAATCCCAACAATAAAACTACTCAGACATAATAAACGAAATCAAAGACATAGTATTAAGAAGTAGAATAGAAACCGAAATTGAAAAAGAAATAACAAGGGTTCAAGAGAACAAATCTCTCTCTCCCTAAAAGCTAAAGCAAAAACAATAAAAGTATGAAGAAATGATAGATGGTATTCGGTTCCTCTCTTCTAGGGCTCCTAAGACATGTATTTATAGTGCTCAAGACCTCTCTGGACGTCACTTAGGGTTTCTCCAAATGTGGGCTTTAGAAATGGGCTTTTTGGGCTTGGAGTTGGCTTGCCGCGGTCGGGACTACTCTGACCGCGGGGAATGGGTGGTTTGCCGCGGTCGGGATACTCCTGACCGCGGGAAATTGCTTGCTGGCCGCGGGTGGAAGTGCTCGCCGGCTGGTTTATGGGACATCTTGCTCTTCGCGTATCTTTTGATTGAACCGTTGGATTGCCAAGCTGTAAAGTGCACTGGAAAGCTGATACTTCCATCTTTAAGGTCTACAAATTTGAGCTGGATCAGACGGTGAGAAGGCCTTCAATCAGGGGTGGACTTCTGACAGTTTGACTCTGAGCTGAAATCTGGTTTTCTATCCATTTTGTTAAGCTTTTCCCTAAGTTACCTGAAAAGAGTCTTGGAACTACAAATACTAGAAAAACGTAATAAAAGTACTTAAAAGCAATTAAAAACATAGAAAAAGTATTTCAAAACGATCCATAAAAATGGTCAAAATACGGTGTTATCAGATGAGCCACCAAGTCGCAACAGAGCAGACAAGACAAGGGTATGACATCATACAAAACTCAAGTGATATTGTCAAATTGAAGCAGGATATCAAAGAAGTTAGGGAATCCGCCTCCTGGTATAGAGAGAAGACAGACGAAGAGTTGCAGGAGATCGAGCACAGGCTGAACAAACTCGAGCTCAAGGCACGGGAGATTGAAGCAAGAATGGAGCAAATGCCCAACATTGAGCAAATTGTAAGATTTTCTAAGAAATCTCCCAAATATCCTGATGAAGATGCACAACAACGCCCTGGTGTGAGTTCATATGATGCTGGTCTACCAAATAAAAAAGCTGGAGAGGTTCATATCAGGTACAAGAAGGAAGTAGCGAACTATGAGCAAATCATATCCGGAGCCGTGGGTCCGACCGCGGCCAAGGCTCCTTTTCCCGTGGTTGCGACGCCTCTGACTGCGGGAATTGGTCGTTCAGATTCACCTCCGGGATTTGAAAGAAAAATAATACATCTTCTGTCCCAACTTCAACCCCCAGCACCTAAAAAAGCAACTCAGGAAGGAAGAGACCAAGTTTCAGATGAAGAAACGGATTGGCAGGAATCATTACCTTATATGATGGCAACGGAATGTGTTGAGGATTCAGATGGCTCTTCGATCCAAGAAGACCCGCAATGCAGCAAGATAAAAAACGCCATACATCGATTCAATCATTGAATATGATGCTGCAGCCTTCTTTTGTGAGTCCTATTCTGCGTATAAAACACCAGCCAACACCTACAGAGAAAGGCAAGTTTGAATTCTCCATAAGGTCAAGACTACAGGTCAGTTTCTCATTGTTCTATTAGAGGAGAAATGCTTAAAAACGTGCTTTGTGATTCTGGAGCTTGTCTTAACATGATGTCCAAGGCAATTGCTTTGAGACTTGGTATTAAACACCTGCGCAGGACTAGAGCAAAGATTAGTCTAGCTGATGATTCCAATGCAACGCCTCAAAGAATAGCTCATGACATTCCTTTGAGAATAGGAGATTGCATCGTGCCTATTGATTTACGTGTGGTGTGGTGTAATAGTCGCTAAGAACTCACGGACTAGCTCAGGATAAGTCGGAAGGTACCTTTTTCGATCCACATTGAGGAAAACAGCATGCCGGTTTGCGTGATCGATTACTGCTCCTACTGTAGCTCGGAATGGTCTCCCGAAAATGAGTGGCATCTCCTTGTCTTTATCCATCTCCAGGACTTGGAAATCTGCTGGAACGATTTTGTCTTCCACTAGAACTTGTAGATCATGAATCGCCCCTTCGGTATCTTTTTGAGATGAATCTCCAAAAATAACCTTAACCGTCGATGTCTTTAAGGTTTTAATGCCCAATTTTTCGGCAAACGTCTTAGACATGATGTTGACATTGGCTCCGAAATCGCACAAGTAGTCTGTAAACTTGATTCCTGAAATGAAACACTGGAAAACAAAACGTTCCGGATCATCGGCTTTGGTAAGCCTTTGAAACGGTGATCGTTCAGGTACCTTAAACGGTGGCTGCTTGGGATCGATATCCTTGTACAATGGTACAAATATTGGGGTTTCTTCTTTCTTTCCATCGGTTCCGGCCTCTTCTTCGAGCAATGTGGTTATGGCGTTGCAAAACTTCTTAGGGTTGTCTTCAACTCTTCCTGGAAGTACTCCACTTTGCCTCTTCATAGAGTCGACTGTTTGGGCGACTTGCACATCTAACTTTTTTACGTGCGACGATAAAGATTCAAACTTACCATTCAGATCATTGTACATGCAGTCCACTTTCACGTTCACGTCTTTAGATGCTTTTTCGTTCGTCATAACGAGCTGTTGGATTGACTGTTCAAGTCTACCGATTTGTGAAGCTAGCTGGTTCGTCGTGACTCCCTGCTGTTGTACAAATTGATTGTTAAAACCCGTACCTTGGTAGTTATATGGCTGTCGCGGTTGATATGGTACTATTCCTCCAACGTTTCCATCTTGAAACTTGTTTTGGAAGGATTTTGCTGAGGTGGGTAGTACTGGTCTTGAGGATTCTCCACATTTGGATTGCGGTAAGAGAGATTGTTGTAATTTGCATTCCGGAAGTTGTTGTTGAAGCTATTGTTGGAGCGATTTTGATATGGCACCAGTGGTCCTACGTAGTTCACATCTTCTTCTTGAAAGGCTTGATTAATGTGATCGATATCACTAGGTCCTTCATCCTCTGCGCCATTGTTGGTCTCACAAGCATGTATTGGGCGATTGTTGCTCTTCAGAAGCTGGCTCACCATGTTCTTCAACTCGGTTATCTCCTTGTTGTCTGTTCTGGCTTGCTTCATCGATCGATCGTATTCAGGACAGTCAGTCATTGCTATTGGCTTGAGCCGAATTTTCGATGAGAGCTCTCCCTTGGGTTATCGTCTTTTGTGCAAAATCTCCATTGCTAGCTGTATCAAGTGAAAGTTTGTATTTTGGTTGCAAACCTCGGTAAAATGTGCTCAGCAGGCTTGATCCATGAAATCCATGGTGAGGGCAATCACGTTCATACTCCTTAAAACGCTCCCAGGCTTCATAGAAAGATTCAGTTGGCCCTTGTTGAAAGGTTGAGATCTTTGTTCTCAAATTGTTCGACCGTGACTTAGTGTAGAAGTGATTCAGGAAAGCAGTTCTAAATTCTTCCCAATTAGTAATCGATCCTGCAGGCAAAGACTTCAACCAACGGTGAGCTTTATCTGCTAGTGAAAAAGGGAACAACTTACACTTTAAATAGTCTAGTGGAACTTGGTTTGTTCTTATCATGCTGCAAATTTCTTCAAAGAGCTCGATATGGTCCATTGGGTGTTCAGAAGGAACTCCATGGAACTGGTTTTGCTTCCCCAATGAGATGATTTGAGGCTTGACTTCAAACTCATTCCGGTTTGGAAATGGTACTTGAATTGCAGATCGATTCTGAAAATTTTGAGTAGGTGCATCAAAATCAGCTATGCGATGGTTCCTGGCTTGTCTTCGGTGTTGATTTGCTGGCGGAATGGGGCGGTAAATGCGTTCATTCGGCTGCATTGCTGGGTGGTTACCATCGGCGCATTGATGGGTGGATCAAGGTCTTCACGTCCTTCTCTCTCTCGGTTCGGGTGGTTTCTTGGAGGAGCCTCATCCTCCTCTCCATCTTGTCGAGCATGATCGCCTTCTATGTGATCATTCTCTTCGTTTTCTCCATGTTTGGACCCGTCTTGGTCCATATTTAAATTTCGATTTATAGGATCTCCAGGCTGGTCGTCGTTGGCCATTCCTTGCGTTCGTCTAAGTCTTCGAAGTTCTCTTTCGTGTCTGTATATCTCGTCTAGAATTGGAATATCTCCTGCAGGTCTATGCCTGGTATTCATGCAATTCAGAGAAAAACGAAAGAAGGGAAAGATAGTTCAGAAAAACTTTAAGAAAGAACTAGAGATCAGGTGTCTAGAACAGAAGTTAAAACAAGAAAAATAGCAAAAGGCAGCGAAACAAATCCCCGGCAACGGCGCCAAAAACTTGATGCGTTCGTGTCAACTGCGTGAGGGAACAAGTTTTACCCTTAACAAAACAAATGAAAGCCGCAAGTGCACAGCTAATCAGTTGTAGTATTTAGGGATCGAATCCACAGAGATTTGTGTGCCTGGTATTCTTCTACGGTTTTTAACTTTATGTCTAGACTAAATTGGTTTTAAAGGTTGGTTGTTTGTCACTAATTAAACTAAAACAAAAGAAAGCAAATAAATATATCCTAGAAAGCAAGTAAAGAAATCGAATGAAAGGCTAATAAAGCAAGTAAAATATCGAATGAAAGACTAGTAAAGCAAGTAAATTATCGAACTAAGGGAATTGAAATGCAGGTCTAAGTAATTGATAGCAGGAATTTTTCAATCCTTGATCAATTCCTAAACTACTCATGTCATTGTAGCACTTGAGGTATCATGGAGAGATTCTAGACACTAAAACTATGAGGAGCTATCTTAATTCAAGTCTAACAAGCAAATGAGTTGGTAACAAGGTGATCTAAAACATAAAACAAACAAAAACAAACAGTAATTCAAGAACAAGCAACAAGACAACAAATCAAGACTCAAATTCAAAATAAAGAGAGAGCTAAACGTCTAGATGTGATCATTGATTAGGGTGCTTTAGAGATTTATTCATGATGCTAAGAACAATAATGCAATGCAAGTTACTCTTTAGTCTAGACTTCAAAAGCAGATTAATTCATTCCCATGACAATAATCTCTTTGTAAATCACTTAATCAAGATTAATTCACCTTAAGCAAGATCAAGCAATCAACAAGCATAAAGTATCAAGTCTAATAATGACCAAACGGTTTCTATTTCAAAGAGACCGAATCTTACACAGAAAGCAGCAACAAGCAATCATATGATCTCAAAACCAATTAACTTAGAACTAAAAGCTAGACTAATCCTCTCATGAAGGCACTAATCTCTACACTAATCCACTTTCAAACCAAATCATCATTTGTGAAATATGAATCAGTGAGCATTAAGAAACAGTTCTAATATGTCAGTCATGCATTTAACAAATCATTCCCATGATGAAAAAGGCATAAACCCTTAGCTTAGCTCATTCAGAAATTTCATCAAACACCTTGTGGGTGGAGAAATGACTAAAGTCTAGATCAGAGTGATGTGCAAAGATCTAGCATTAAGAGCAGCTAACTAAGGAAAGGAAATGAAGATCTAGAACCTAAACATCATAAACCGATCATCTAAGCACCCTAATCTACACACCTAGAAGCTTCAAAGATAACTACTCACTAATCATGATTAACACACCATTTCCTTTGCAAGAGGTGATGTTAATCATGATTAGAAGTTGAGATCAGATGATGAAATGATAAGAAACAGCTTTAAGATAATGAAATCTCTTAGATATCTCTTAATCACGTCGGTTTTACACAGATAAGGAAAGAGAAACCAAAGAGAAACTAAGATAAAGGATAAGATAATGGATAACTAGGGTTTTAGTCTCTAAAAACTATTTATATAAAAGGGTGTGGGCCGGGTCAGCCCAGGACAAACTGGGTACTGACCCGACCTTTCTGGGTTGCTGGAGCCACCCCTCGCCATCTGAAGAAGTCTCACACCGAGGGCCATACACCAGGGGGTCATGTGCTGGGTTGAAACTTTGATGAACACTTGAAGAACATGCGTGAGACTTGGCCTTTGATCCGGTTAAAGCTTTGAAACGTGAAGAGGATTTGTTTGTGATCTGGGTTGGAGAGATGAGGACCTCGGCATACATGCCGAGGGGCCTGGTACCCGAGGTTTGTGTAACATAGGAGCTCGGCATAGCATGCTGAAGGGTTCACACCAGGGTCTGCTTCAACACTTAGTCGTTTTGGGATCATTTTGGTGATCAAGGGAGCCTTGGTGTTGAAAGACCGAAGTCCTACCTAGAGGTATAGTCCCAAGGCTTCGTAAACATGCCTCCTCGGCATACATGCCGAGGTATTCACGCCGAGGTAGGACACAACACTTAGCTTACAGTCGCATCTCTTAAAACCCGAATTGACCAGCTTCTCTTCTGTTTAGTGTAACTTTCAGCTCATAACTCCAAATGTCTTAAACCCAGTTCCATGAGAAAGATAACTCATTCAGCTCAATCTTTGGTGAAGAAACTATCGGCGCTTGGGAAGTGGAAGGCTTCCTGGAGGGCTCATCTTCGCAGTGCATTTACACGATCAGAGAGAGGCGTCTAGACATGTGTCCATTCCAGAAATGTTAACTGATAACTAAGGTTTTTAAAGCCTTAGATGGGTTATCAATCCCCTTGTCAAAGTAGTATAAGGGGTGTCAATCCATATGTGTGGTAGTTAGGCACTAGTTTATGTGATAGGTTCTTAAGTCAAGTAATCAAAGATGAGTTTTGTGAAACCAGCAACAAGAAAGCATAAAACAAGAAACAAACAAGCTATGATTAATGAACTAAGCAAGCAAACAAAACAAGATGATGGTGATTAAGCAAATGATAAAAGCTAAACCTCTAGATGTGATCATTGATTAGGGTGCTTTAGATATTGAATCATGATGCTAAGAACATAATGCAACACTTGCTACTCTTTAGTCTAGGCTTCTTAATCAGATTAATTCATTCCCATGACAATAATCCCTTTGCAAATCACTTAATCAAGTCTAACAACCATTAGATATAATCAAGCAATCAGCAAGCATAATGCATCAAGCCTAATAAGTGACCAAACAATCTCTCAACCAAGAAGACTGAATCTTATACAGAAAGACATAACAAGCAATCACATGATCTCAAACATTTCAACTTAGAACTCTAATCTAGACTAATCCTCTCATGAAGGCATTAATCTCTACACTAATCCACTTTCAAACCAAATCATCATTTGTGAAATATGAATCAATGAGCATTAAGAAACAGTTCTAATATGTCATTCATGCATTTAACAAATCATTCCCATGATGAAAAAGGCATAAACCCTTAAGTTAGCTCATTCAGGCATTTCATCAAACACTTTTGGTGCATGAAATGCCTATGAACCCAGATTTTACTTTCCCAAGGAAATCTGGCATTAGGAGCAACTAACTAAGGAAATGGAATGAGAATCTAAACCCTAAACATCACCAATCAAACATCTAAGCACCCTAATCTACACACCTAGAAGTTTAAAAGATGACTACTCACTAATCATGAAGAACACATCTAATCTTTTGCAAGAGATGATGTTAATCATGATTAGAAGCAGAAATGAAATGATGAGATGATGACAAACAGACTTAGATTGATTAAATCCTTGAGATCTCTCTTAATCCAAAACGTTTTTACACTAAAAAGGAAAGAAAACTAGAGAGAAACTAAGAGAGAAGATGATCTACTTGGGTTTTTCTCCCAAAAAACTATATATACCTAGTGCTAATGGACCGGGTCAGCCCAGGACAAACTGGGTACTGACCCGGCTCAGTTGGGTCAAGTGGAAATCCTGCGGGTCAGTCCAGTATGTCCCAGGTCGCACACCTAAGTTGCAGTAGATGAAGACTTGTCTTGTGAAGCCTGAATCGCCTTGTCTTAGCCGCACGCCTAAGTAGGAGTGTTTTGCGAGTGTTGCTGCGGCTTGGTCTCCTTCCTCTCCAACTCGCAGGGCTAAGGCGGTTTCTGGGGAATGTACAAACTGTGCGGGTTGGTCTCTATTGCACCTAGGTCGCAGGCTCAAGTCGGAGTGATTTGCGAGTGTTGCTGCGGCTTGGTCTCCTTCCTCTCCAACTCGCAGCATCCAGAGCAGCTTAGACCACTTCGCATTCCGGAGAGTGTAACTCCTATGAGACTTGTCCGAATTGAATGATTTCGGTTGCAGAAGACAGAGGACTCATTTATCTCCAACTTTTGTGAAGAAAGCTTCGGTGCTTGGGAAGTGTAAGGCTTCCTGGAGGGCACATCTTTGCAGTGCATGTACACGACCAGAGAGAGGCGTCTAGACATGTGTCCATTCCGGAGACTGTATCTTTCTGCTCATAGATCCGAATTGAATGCTCTTGGACGTTCTGGAAAGAAGGCTCAAATGTCTATGGTTCTCATGAAGGACCCGGAAACTAAATCGGCCTGGAAGTGCACCGTCCTTCGCATCCTTTAGAACTGATCTGCTCGGTCCGGAATACCTGCGAGACTGGGGTTCCTTCCGACAAGCTTATCTCTCTGCTCACGCGTCCGAATTCCACGATTCTACTTGCTAAGAGACCGTGATGCAATTCTCTCCAACTTCTATGAAGCACCCGCCGTCTGAATCGGACCGGAAGGCTCCCCGGACAGGCGATCATTCAGGGGTATCGGATTGCTCCGGAATGAATGCGAGACCTGTTCGTCTTCCGATTACCATATCTTTCAGTTCTGTGGTCCAAATGCCTTGATTCCAACTGTTATGAACTCTTGACTCAATTATCTCCAACCTTTATGAAGACTCCGACAGCTAAATCTGACCGGAAGGTTCCCCGGACAGGCGATTTCGGAAACGTGTCTGCACCCGGAGATTTTGGCCGAGAGACTTGACCGCGGTACGTGTTATTGGCCGAGAAAGCTACCCGCGGGAAGGATTTTGGTCGAGAACCTTCGACCTTCAGTACACCATTTTGCCGAGAAACCCAAAATTGCTCCTTTTCACCATTTTTGATCATTCCAACTCCATTTCTTCATCTGAATCACATCATCCACTCCAAATTGGCTCCAAAAGCACCTGTTTAACACTCCAAAACATGCAAAACTCTCTTGGACCTAATGCAATCTCCTAAGTCCTAAAACAATGCCTAAAGACCTAAAATGCATGCAAATGAGACATGATTTTGACTAGAATATGTACATTAAATGATGCAATTTATGAATATATCATTAACTTCTTTCTCATAGATCCGAATTGTATGATCTTGGACGTTCTGTAACGGGGACTCAAATATCTCTGCTTCTCATGAAGGCCTCGTAGATCGAATCGGCCTGGAAGTGCGCCGTCTTCGGAGCTCATCGGGTCGGTCCAAGACGGCAGCGAGACAGGGGTTTCGTCCGACGAGCTCAACTTTCTACTCACGCATCCGAATTCAATTATTCTACTTGATATAGAACCATGATCCAATTGTCTCCATCTTTGATGAAGCCCCCGACAACTGAATCGGACCGGAAGGTTCCCCGGACAGGCGATCATTCAGGAGTATCGGATTGCTCCGGAATGGATGCGAGAGAGGTCTGTCTTCCGATTATCATATCTTTCAGCTCCGTGGTCCAAACTCTTTGATTCTAACTGTTCTGAACTCTTGACTCAATTATCGCAAACTTTTATGAAGACTCCGACAGCTGAATCGGCCGGCAAAACCTTCCGGTAACGTGATTTCCGAGATGTATCTGCACTCGAGATTTTTGGCCGAGAAACTTAACCGCGGCACGTGTTTTTGGCCGAGAAAGCTACCCGCGGGAAGGATTTTGGCCGAGGATCTTCGACCTTCAGTACAGCATTTTGCCGAGAAACCCAAAATTGCTCCTTTTCACCATTTTTGATCATTCCAACTCCATTTCTTCATCTGAATCACATCCTCCACTCCAAATTGGCTCCAAAAGCACCTGTTTAACACTCCAAAACATGCAAAACTCTCTTGGACCTAATGTAATCTCCTAAGTCCTAAAACAATGCCTAAAGACCTAAAATGCATGCAAATGAGACATGATTTGGACTAGAATACGTACATTAAATGATGCCATTTATAAATATATCAGTAAGCAAATAAAAATCGATGGAATTGTAAACTATGGCTAAAAACGCTGAGCTTTTGGGAACTCTAAGGGATCATAATCGGTTTTAACACTAGGTTAAATAGATTGGGATTGACTGATAACGATATAGGGGTTCTAGAGCTAGAGTACGGCGGTATGACTATGTCACTGTCGTGATCATAACCAACTGTTTCTCGCAACCCTGACCAGTAGGTTTCCACTCTGGCCCTGGAAGGGAGAGAACGCAGGAGCTCCACAAGACTCGTCAATACTCACGATCTCGCCGCAGGTAGGTTTCCACTACTATGGAAAAATCGCCTGTTTCATTCTAGGGCTGATACATAATGAAAAATTTCGCAACACTAACTATCTAGATCAGATACTAGGTGATCAATCAAGCATACATGCAATAAGAACAAGAATAAACAGAGAACAGGTCGAAATCCCAGATCTATAAACCTAGATGTCTTAATCGATTATAAGAGCCCCTTTCGGGAACCCTAAGCCCAACTCGGGATCTACTCAGACATGGCTGAGGTCGACATCATCATCGGTTTTAATAAAAGTAATGAAAACACAGTAAAGAAAAGAGATAAAAAAAGCTTCTCTATTGAAGAACTCGGACTTGAACAATCTTCTACAAAAATCTCATAAAAACGGCTAAAGGAAAAGGGTTTCTGTAAAGTATGAATGGCTCTCTCTAAAAACGACCTAAATGACATGTATTTATAGTCTCCAATACTCCATGGTCTCTAGGGTTCCAGAATTGAGGCTGAGAATGACTTTGGACTTCAGATACATTGGCTTTAATTTGGAGATTGATTGCCGCGGTCCGGAGTGTTGTGACCGCGGGGATTGGCTGGTTGGCCGCGGTCGGGAAGCTTCTGACCGCGGGAAATAGGTTGATCACCACGGTCGCGTGACTTGCTGGCCGACTTCGAGTGGCTCCGGGGCTAATGGAATATCTTGAGATCCAACCGTTGGAATGTCTCCAAACCAAGTGCATTTGAAAGCTGGTTGATTCTTCTATAAGTTGTCCAATTTTGAGGGTGATCAGACGGTGAGAAGGTCTTCGTCTCGTCATGAGAGTTCTGACGGTCTGCATTTATCCAAAAGAGTCTTTTTGTTCCATTTTGTGCCTCTTTATCCCAAATTACCTGAAACGTCTTTTAAAATCCGGAAACATAGAAATCCTTTGAAAACCTTTGAAAATGGAGTAAAAACACCTGTAAAAGATATTAAAGTGATCCATAAAAATGGTCAAAATCCGGTGTTATCAGTACCTTAATTTCGGTTTTTCCATCCTCTGGTAAGGTTGGTTGAATAGCTCTTCGATCTCCCAAGAATTTCTAGAGTGAATCGAAACTTCCAATCAGTTCATCATCATCTTCATGTTTTGTCGATCCGAATAGCTCATTGTCATCATAGATCGGTTCTTCAAACTCATCATCAGTCAAGTCATCGTCATCGATCGGATCACCATCCACACGATATGGTGGATCACCAAGAGTCCCGGGAACATGTTCACAGTCTCTCATTGTAGAGAAACCTGAAAAATTCAAAAGAAAAAGTAAAAGTAAACTAGTGTTCTAATAGATTTAAGCTGGGATTCGCAACGAAACAAATCAAAGTCCCCAGCAACGGCGCAAAAAAAATTGATCGCGAGCAAAAGCGGGGTTGTTGTTTTCGTTTTACTAAGCTTCAGGTTTTAAATTTATAACCCCTAAATGTCTGCAAGTGCACAGATGTGCGCTGTAGTACTTAGGGTATCGATCCACAAAGACTTAGTTATTTCAGTACGAATTCACGGCTGTGCTTAAATAATTTGGGTTTTGGTTTTGGGTTTTGGTTGTCCCTAAATCTAAACTAGAAAGCAAGTAAAAAGCAATTGAAAGAAAACGGAAGCAAGTAAAGCAAGTAAAAAGCGATTAAACAAAGCGATTGGAACCAGGTAATAAGCGAATGAAAAGCAAATAAAATCGAAGGTTGTAAGCAATGAAAAACAAACGTTGGGCATCAAGGGGAATTCGCAGGGGTTCTTGGACTAAGCTATGTCGATTTTAAACAAGTGATAAAGGGATTCAACTACGTATGTTCTAGAACTCGAGGCACAGAAGTATGAATAACCTACTTTCGCAGCACTAAACAACTATTTGTCGCAACCCTGATCAGTAGGTTTCCACTCTGATCCTGGAAGGGAGAAGATGCAATAGCAGAACAAGACTCATCAACATTCACAACTCAACTATAGGTAGGTTTCCACTCCCATAAAAGAATTGCTCGTTTCACCCTAGTTCAGACAATCAATGAAAGTTTCGCAACATATCATATCAGATCGGCTTCTAAGTGGCCAGCAAAGAATCACGCAGTATGATTAAAGGCAAACGAATAACATCTAGAAGATTAATAATCCTAAATCTATCGATTCATAAGCAAAGACACATGAAATTCCCTTTGAACAATCCCTTTAAACCCAACTGGGTAACTACTCAAACATATTGTAACAAAACATCATAAACGAAATTGAACTTCGGGATTTGGACTTCCAAAAGTCGGCCAAAAGCGTCAAAGCTCCAAGGTCATATCGACCAGATTTTGGTCGGTATTCCTTCTCGATATGAATGTAGACCGCTTGCACCAAATCCTTCATAACTCCTTGCTCACTGGTCCGAACCTTGATCTTCCAACTCCACGAACCAGATGACGTCCTTAGCTCCAAGTTTTGTGAAGGGCTCAACCCCGTTTGACGTCTTCAGAGCCCCTGTCTTGTCGGTTCTTTGAAGCGCACCGCGTAAGTTCTGATCGGCCCGCGAGACATGTGTTCCTTCCGGTGGCGATATCTCCCAGATCACGGCTCCAAATTTGTATGATTTTAAGTGTTCCGGAAACTAGACTCTTTCCTCTTGATTCTTGGTGAAGACACTGGAGGTTGAATCGCAATGCAAGTCCTTCGTCTCATGCGATCAAAGTAGGGGTCTTATTGGCACCAAACCATCTGTCCGAGTTGCTGTACACAGGTGAGGGTTCCTCCTTGATCCCAGCTCCAAGTTGCTCCCAAAAGTCTCCAAATGACCTGAGAATACTCCAAAAAACTAGGACACTCTAGGACCTAATGCAATTCCTAAACAAAGCTAGAACCAAAGACAAACTCTAATAAAACTAGCTAAATATATGCACGAGACTCGATATTTGGACAAAAATGCAATCCTAAACATGACAAAATATGAGTATATCAACTCCCCCACACTTGTCCTTTGCTTGTCCACTAGCAGATAAGAACAAATGAGAGAGAGAGGTTGAATGCATGGGAGTTCATATTTCTTTAAAGATAGATGATCATTAAAAGAATTCAAAGCTCATTGTCCAAGTTACTAATTCTAGACAGCAATGCAAACTCGTTTACTCATAAAAATTAGCCATACTTGTCACCAGATGAACCAAACTCAAGCACCAACTTTCACAAGCATTCCTAACCTCAACCTTTTGACATTCATTTAAGGTTTCAAGTGGATCATGTTCATGCAAATCAAGTGAATTCATTTGGCTTGGGACTGGGTTTTGAGATTAAAATGATCTCAATCAAGTGACTGGTATTCCATTCAAGGGGATCACTATAAAATTAGTAGACTTTAGTAAAATGCTAAGGGTAAAAGCAATGGATGCATACAAAGATAGAACTGCATCTACCCCACACTCAAAACGCTTTTCACACTCAACTTTAAACCATTAAAAGACTCTCTCTTAGTCTACTCACCCCAAATGGAATTTTGCCTTTGACACTCAGTCAGCTCACATCACTCTCTTCATTTCATCTCTTAGGGGAATGCTTTCTTTAACAACCACTTAGTGAGTTTCTTTTCTTCAAAACACAAGATCTTTCTTATTCCAGTCTCCTTTTGAATCTTTTCTTTTTCTTTTCATGAGACTCTTTTCATTTCAACACTTGAGCTTTATATTTCAGCACACACTCACTTTCTTTCATTTAAGCATTCATTCCCCTAACCAATCCGGTTCTTTCCACTTTCATCACTCAGATTTTTTTTTTCTTTTCAGCTCACACACTGAAAATCAATGCTCTCACTTTCACCTAAACCTAGACTAGCCCTTGATGCTGGGCTAGTATCTACATGCAGCACTATCTTTGTCGTTCTAAACCCAACACTTTTTACCAAGTCTACTAGAAACAAGGCCTCACAAATCATGCACATAAGAAGGGTGTTTAGGCTTCAAAGAAAGGTTTGGCTAAAGGCAGGGAACTGTCTCAAGATGAGAGATCAGCTATTTGAGCTAGCAAGAGTGATTAAAAGGGATAAGAAATCTCAAATATGTATGTGGTATCCATGAATTCACAATGATATGCACAAACATGATAATTAGATGTCAAATTCAAGAGTTTTCACTTAAGCAAGGTTGAGGTTATTCACAACTTGATTCAGCTAGCACAGAAGTATTGAGACACCAGTTCAAAGCATGGTTCACACTTGATCTCATACCAGTTTTGCAATACATCAAAGAACCAAACTCTTACAATGATGCTCTCTTCAAGAAAAAATCTATCATTACTCCCAGTTGCATATGACGCAAACCTATATGAAAATGCAAGCTAGACTCAATCCTAAAATGTGAATGCAACTACATGAGCAATTTTTTTTGTGAAGATTTTTCAAAATTTTCGATTTTTTTTTGTTTTTACATGCACTTAGATGAATGCAAAATGAGACTCAAAATGGAAAAGAAAATAAGAACAGAATAAACATGATTAGTGAACACAAAACCCCTCCCCCACACTTAGATAACACAGTCCCTTGTGTTATAAAAGCATGAATGAGAAGTGCAAAGCAAAATCACAAAATGCAAAGAGAAAATTAAGCTAAGCTAGATGCATATATACAAGGATGGAGTGTTACCTTCTCAAGGACTTAGAGATGGGGCTGGAGACCCCATGGAGTAGGAGGGATTGCTGGATTGGTCTGAGGGAGATCTCATGGCATCCCTCTTGGCTCTGACCTCGTCCTCCTCTGACTCTGGTGATTAATGATCCTCTGGTCCGCAGATCCTAAGCATCTCGCCATTGTGTAAGCTGTCACCAACTTCTCCTCTTTGGAACCTCTCAAGCTTGGCACTCAGCTTCTTAATCTTGGCTGCCATGCTCTTGACCGTGCTTCCTAACATCTTCACTGTCTCCGCCAGCTTCTTAGTGTTCCACCTTTGAATGTTTTTGGTGCGGTAATGAGCAGCAACAGTGGCTTCATTGGGTATCTGACCATCATAGGAGTCAAAAAAGTATCTATGACTCCCATACACTGGGTCTGGAAATAAGGGCTCCTCCTGAACCGGTTCTTGGTCTCCATCAGCATCATTAACAGGCGCTTTCAGCTTCCCCAACTTCCTTATTGTTTTAATGGGAGGGTTGATCTCTGGGTTGTAGTGCTGATCCTTGGTGACATGGAAACTGATGTTTCCTTGTTCAGAGAGTGAAGTGAGGGAAAGATTAGGCAGCAGCACTCTTACTTTCATCTTCGTATCAATACTGAGGTTATAGGCAAAGGAATTACCCACAGAACCTTCAAGGAATGTAGTCTTGGCCAAATGAAGTGCATCCATCAACTTGAAATCTATTTGTTCACCTCTCATCTGAACTCCATCCCTCAGTAAAATAGGAGTGACTAGGCCTCCAATGCGCATGGAGGGTGTCTTCATTTTTGTGTCATGAGCCCATTTCCTGATAGAAAGAAAGGTCTTGACTAGAAGGGCTGCCAATGTTGGTTTATGAGGATCTCCATTAAAGGGCATGCCGCTGCTGAACTTTGGCATCAAGGGCTTCAGACCTTCTCCAATGAGCATCAACTCCTCATCATACTCTGTTGAGTACTCTTTCTTTCCAAGGAATGTGTGAGCTATGATCTTGTGCACCATTCTGAGCACTGGGTTCCTGATGCAAGCCGCCTTTGTTACACCAGCTGAGTAATCGCCACTTCCTATTGCCCACCATAGCTGAACCAGGTCGGCTCCATAATAGATCAGCCTCTTTGCACACGTCCTTCCCTCAACAGTGAACCCAAAGCATTCACTTACTTCCTTAAAGGTCATCTCATACCGTTCCTGTCCAATTTTGAATGCAATGGTTCCAAAACCACCTTCAAGCTGAGCTGGTCCAATCTCTCTATAGAAATCAGCTTGTAGAGATGCAAGAAATTGGCAAGTCATCTCTGTGTAGGAAGGATGAGGTACTTCTATCAGGCTCCCAAGTCCAATGGAATGAAGCACTGCCTTTACATCTTCAAGAATACCAAGTTTCCTCAAAAGTTCAAGATGAGGGAAATATGTCCCTTCATGCGCCACAGCTTGGAGTTTTCTGCGATAATCTGAGTAAGTTGGAGGTTTTGGCTTGGCTTTCTTCACCACTTTCTTTTTCTTTTCTGGCACAACAGCTGGAGAACCCACATTGTCCTCTTCCTCACTAGACTCCACACTTGGGCTCCTCTCAACCCTTTTTTGTTTCCCTGAAGCTCTTGAGCTTGAAGCTGCAGCTTTTTCTTGTTTTTAGAACCAGCACCAACCGCTTGAGACTGTTCCCCTGAACCAGAAGCAACTGCTTTTCCATTGTCTCTCCTTGGTACTTTGGGCATCGAAACAGGGTTTCCTCTTGCCATGGTACCTGATATAACAATTTCTCAAGCAAACAATGAGTCTCTAGAGAAATAATCCCTTGAAATTTTCAAAACGATTTTTGCTTGCAATGAAATCAATGGGAATAAATCAGACAAAATCACATTAAGCAATCCCAAGCAGCACCAAGAGATTCTCACTTCAAAATAATTTTTTAAAATCAAAATTTCAGCTTAAGAACAATAAGCTCTAAAGGTGTCTAAAATAAGGATTCAAGAAACAATTGGGCACAAGTGAGTTCATTCCTAGCTACCCACAACCTAAAATCCAAGGTTCTAGCTCAGTTTCAAGCAATGCATTTTCAGTTCCACAAAAAATTTATTCAAGAAAAAACAAGAAGAACAGCGCTATAGTTTTTTTGAACTTAAGAAGCAATTTAAGCAAAATGTACATTGGAGCTGGGTTAGATGGTGCAAGAAATCAAAATGGGGCAAAGAAATCTCCAGGAAAATCGATCCACAAGAAACGAAATCAAGCTTTTTCAGAGAGAAACAATGTTTGTGTTTTCGCAAAAGTGAAGGAAAAAGATAGAGAAAACCGATTTTTGTGTGGCCGAGGGCTGCTTTTTGGGGTGTGGGAGACAGCTGGAGATGGCTGGAGTCTCTGACTTTGACCGAGCCACCCTTTCGACCGCTGGACAATAGGCTGCACCATGGTGATATCAACGTGAATCAGCTTGGTGTGGGAGGTCGGTGTACTTTTAATTTTCTTCCTTTTCTACACCGAGTTCTTGCACCAAGCAAAATCACCTTGGTGTGAGACAAGACTTGGCTCCTTTCTGCACTGCACCGACCTCCATTTGCTTGGTGTAACTGGTCGATATTTTCTCGTTTTTTCTAACTTGTTTACAACGAGCAAATGCACCAAGGGAAATCATCTTGGTGTGAGGCATTCTTGGCCATCTTTTGTTCCACACCGACCTCCACTTGCTCGGTGTAACTGGTCGATATTTTCTCGGTTTTTTGAACCTGTTACACCGAGCATATACACCAAGGGAAACCATGTCAATATGAATGTATTCCTAAGCCGATTTTTCATCTTTTCTCTTCTCCAACCCTTTAAAATTGTACTTGAGCCACTATAAAACCTGTACACACTTGAACCAAAGATCAAAACATCCTAAAAATAGCAAAAGAAAGCAAGAAAAGAAATTATATACAAGGATAAGCTTGGGGTGTCTCCCAAGAGCACTTTGTTTAAAGTCTCTAACTTTGACTTTGAAAACCTGTTTAACAGGCTGGTAGATCATCAAGAGGAACTGTAGAAGCTTCCTCTCTCTTCTCAGAAATAAAGTAATGCTTGACCCTTTGTCCATTTACAACAAAACCCTTTCCATCTTTTCCTTCCAAGACCAATGCTCCATAGCTTCTAACCTCTAAAACCCTGAACGGTCCTGACCATCTTGACCTTAATTTACCAGGAAAGAGCTTGAGCCTTGAGTTAAACAAAAGAACGAGGTCTCCCACCTTAAACTCCCTCTTGAGAATTTTCTGATCATGCAAGATCTTGGTCTTTTCCTTGTATATCCTTGCACTCTCAAAGGCATTGAGTCGGATTTCTTCAAGTTCATGCAACTGGAGTACCCTCTTCTCTTGAGCTGTCTTAATGTCAAAGTTCAACATTTTAACAGCCCAAAGAGCCTTGTAGTCAAGGTCTACTGGTAAGTGGCAGCTCTTCCCATACAACAGATTGAAAGGTGATGTTCCAATAGGAGTCTTGTAAGCAGTCCTATAAGCCCAGAGAGCATAATCCAGCTTCTTGCTCCAATCTTTCTTTGAGTTTCTCACTGTCCTTTCTAAGATGGCCTTGATCTGTCTGTTTAAAACCACTACTTGGCCACTGGTTTAATCATATATATGTTTATTCTAGTTCCATGCAGATCTCTGAAAACAGATGAAGATAAATCGCCCGAAAGCTAATTGGAAATGCCACCATACATCGATTAGAGTAAACCGGAGAAGTCTAAATCGCCACCTATGAGCTTTAAAACCCTAGCATGAATCGAATATCCCCTAAGATATCCCTGTCAACCCAGCATTCGTTTTAGGAAAGTATTAGTCTTGTTTTATTTTGCGTTTTCAGTGTCACACCAACCCCACAAAAACCCCCACTGGTCATTGAGTTCGATTACTAATCCAGTTTGACGTTTCTCCAGAAAAAGACAACTCTCCCTATGGATCGACACCCTAAGTACTACAACGCACGGCTGTGCACTTGCAGACACTAGGGTTTACAAATTTAAAACTATTTTGCGACAGGAACCCTAGCTCGCATCAAGTTTTTGGTGCCGTTTCTGGGGAGAGATTCACTCTTGCTTATGCCAAACTTCATAGGTTAGTAAATCCAACTCTTAGACACCTCTTTCTTTTAAATTTTTCGTTTTTTTTTGTCTTTGTTTCAGGTTTCTGGAACATGTATTCACCGATGGAGCAAGAGGATATGATTGGGCGAGGGTATCACAACCCGTGTGCTGCTCATTATCAACCCTCTTCGTGCAGTTTCCGAGAGAAATCAAAGTCTGAGTTACTAGACAAAGTTAGGTGTCTTGTTAGAACACTTGCTGATAACGTTGATGTAATTTTGTCTTACAAACTCAAGAAGGACGTCGGTCAAGGAGATTACAACCACTGTAACCCCTATAACCTGCGTGTTGCTCAAAACTCTCACACCTATGGTGAATCAAACTGCCGAGATGAAGTCTAATCGCCCCCTATGGTGAACCACCGACCATCTCACCTTTCTGCTCATCAAATTCTGGACCAGGATGATGAGACTCATTGATTAAGTATTCAGCTTAATCCATTAAGTCTACAGCTTAGCCGAGTTGATGCTATGACGAAGCAGATGCAAAAATCTCATGCTAACGCTATTGCTGCCATTGGTATGAAGCTTGATTCCACCTACATTGAACTCATCCAGAAGTTTTATGATCTTTCTGAGCGTGTGAAGTCTTAGAAGAGCAACATCTTAAGATTGCTGCAATTCTAGAAGAAAGAACTGAAGTTCTTGAAGAAGAGCAAGGAATAGAAGTTCATAATTCTCTTTGTGATTCAAATCTGATGTGATTCAAATACCAAAGCCTACTGCAGAGGGAACAGGTATTTCGAAAACTGATTCATTTATGATTTATATTCACATTGGATATCTTTCTTCTGTAGCTCTATTAAGTTTCATACCCAGTTTGCCTCTTCAAGTGGAAGATTGTCTTCTTCCTAATAATTTCCATGTTATGGAGATGAGAAAGGATGCAAAGAACTCTCTTTGCCTGACCATAAGCAGTGGAGAAGAACCAAATTTTGATCCTGGAAAAGCTACAAAGGTCCCTGAAAACTTCCTATAAGAAGGTCCACCCTTCACACTTCATCAAAACATCAACCAAAAGAATTTCAATGTGCAACAAGGTTTCTTTTGATGCACACTTGATCTTTGCTCATATGGGACGTGATCAAGAGTCAGATGGAGCCAAAGTGCAGCATAGATGGCCCTCAAGACTTTTTACTCAAGACTTGTCACAAAGAAAAAGCATTGAGGACTCATATCCTAGAGAAGTTCCAAGACGAGTCTTTGATCCTGGAGGAGACAATTCCTTTGTAGGTATGTTTTCTTTTAAATTTTTCTTTCTTTTTCCAATAATGTTTTCCTTTTCTTAATTTCAGGTTTTTTTAAAAAAAACCAAAAAAAAAACATAAACAAAAACATGTGCTTTACCGCGGCCCAGAGGACTTGACCCGGGGCCACGACCTCTTGACCCGTGGCCACGACCTTTTGACCCGGGGCCAACCCATCTTCCCACCCGCGGCCAGCCTAACTTTCACCTGGCGACACGTTTCAAAGATTGGTTGAGACGGAGGTATTACATTTAGATTCAGACTTTGGTGTCTTCATCAAGTTTGTAGAGGAGAAAGTAAATTTCCAAAACACTTGGAATCATAAGATTGGGAGCCGTGAGCCGAAAGTTATGACCGTTTGAAGATGGACTTGTCTCGCAGCTAGACCAAGCAGATGAGCATCAAAGAATCGGTGAGACGGGAGCCTTGCTCACACCGGACGCAGTCGAAACCTTCATCAAAGTTTAATCTGCGTGAGTTACCAGTCTCATCGAGTTGGAAAATTAGGTATTGGAACACTGAGCAAGAAGTTATGCAAGTTGTGGTGCAAGTGGTCTGTATAGGTATCTCTTCAAAGAGATTCACAAAGACCAATGGCATCTCTTCTTGTCATCATTCAGGTAAGTCCTTATAAACTTTTAAAAATAAATATTTCTTAGGAAAAACACCTTTTTAAAAGAAAAAGAGGATTTAAAAGATCAAAAAGATGTTTCTCTTCATCTTCCCCATTAAGCTTGGAGATTTTGAGAAAAGATCAGATTTTACACTTGACAAATTCCTTTCAAATTTTCGAACCTGTCTCATTCTTTTTAAAAAGAGATTCCAAATCTGTCATCACCTCACACTTTCATCAAAGGTATAGTACCAAATTTCTCACTTTTCCTCAAGAACTCATAATTATGGTTTTCTTAGAATGAGTAGAAATTCACCTTAGGATGATTAAAAATTATCTTTGACCTTAAGACTAGACTTTTAGGTAGTTTAATTGCATGATCAAACACTTAGACCATGGAGATTTGAAATTTTCGAAAATCTGAGATTTGAGACTTTGACAAAATCGAAATTTGAAGAAATGTTTCATTCAGCTTAGCAAGTCTTGTTTGGTCCTTGTTGATAGAAAACCAGATAAGATTACATATGAATGAGCATTAACATCATCTTGATTCAGAAATCTCATGTGTTGGACATTAATATATCGAACTTGACCAGGAACTCTCTGATTTTGCAATGTTTGATGCACTTACAGCTTGTTTGTATATGAATGTGTTTGTGATAACTATATAAACACCTTGCTCATAAAAATAGAAACACAAGCAGCTTCAGTTACTCTCTGTCTCGAGAATTTTGTTTTGCAGGTCATGGATCTCTCTCAGGTACGACTCATTCAAACCATGAGGAGTGCTCATGCGAAAAAGCCTCGTTTGCAGAAGACATATGACCTTTAAACGAGATATAGATGAGTGATGATGAACCCTTCCCCACCTTCCTTGCTTTGCTTGTATCATTGCAAGGAACCTAGTGAAAGTTAAGCATGAGATGCTTACATCTGATTGTCAGGACTATCACCAGGGCCAAGATGGACCCAATTGGATTTGCTTACAAGTTCTGCACCAGTTCCACCGACTACTGGGTCCTTCTACCATCGGATTCAATGACCCGTCTCCGAGATGGTTCAGACCCAGGATGGAAACCAGAGACTAGCGACTTCCTACCATCTTTGCCACTCTTCCCTCTGACCACGAAGCAATTTCTGGCTGCAAAAGCCAAGAGAGAGGTAGCTGCAACCAGCAGGAGACTTCAGCGTGCACCATCTTCATCCCGAGCCAGTTCTTCTCAGATTAGAGCATCCACTATGAATGATGCAGACTTTGCTGCTTTGAAAAAGAAGCTTGAACAGCAAGAGAATATCAACAGGCACATGAAGAAGTTACTGAAGAAGAACCACATGTACGATGATGATTCCTCTGCCACAGAGATAGACAGCAGCCATGAGACCAGGCGCCCATCCATCACCTCATCCTACCCACGGTTCTACATCATTTTCTTTTCTTTTCTTTAGATTATTTCGTTTTTATTTACCATCTTCTCACCAACTTTATCACACTGGAGACAGTGTGATTTAAGTCTGGGGGAGGATGTTCATCCGTTACTAACGAAAGTTTGTTTGTTTTGACTTTTTATTTCATAAAGGGTCTTTCATAAAAGGTTTTCAAAAGTTTTTCAAAAACAGGAACACTGATTTCAAAAACAGGAACACCAAAAACAAAACTATGATGAATAGGACCCATGTGCTTCTAGACTTTACATGCTAGTTTCTTTTGTGGTTTATACTAGATTAGGCGGTAGCTAGAGTACTTGCACTACGAACTCCCACCAGAGGATTTCTATTTATGGAGATGTTTTCTGACAGAATATACTAGCTCATTTCACTTGAACATAATCTTGACATCTAATTTTCTCATCATTGGAAGCAGGCATCATGATACACATCTAGGACATCTTCACCTTATTGTTACCACTCTTTGTTGTCCTAGATGGCCAGTTCATCTTTAGCTGGTACCACACCCTTTACCCAAACCTTTATGTTCAAACCTCATACATTCTCTCTTTAGTTTATATCGACAGATATGTGCAAAAACTCCAGAGAGAGAGGAACAACATCGTTTTCAGTCACTCAAGAGAAGGACTGAAGAAATTTGGGAAAGAAGAGTATCAGCAATCCTATCAAGCTTAATGGTGCCTCAAAAAGCTCATTCATAAAGGTAAATTTCGTGCTCCTAAGACTCTATGTCAAAAGGCGGTTCCCCTTTACAAAAAAAAAATAAAAATTGAAAAAAGAAAAAAAAAATGAAAGGAAAGGAAACCAAAAGCCTAAAAAGTATAGGATGGCCGAAATCATTGGAAGCAAAGGCTACAAGTATTCATCTGTGAGGATTGGTTTTAAAACCTGGACAAAAATCTAAGTCTGGAGGAGTCATGAGGAGAACCTGAAGAAAGGAGATCAAGAATCTTAAAGCAAGAAGAATGTGACTGGAAACTGTTGATATCAACAGCTCCATCCTCTCTTGATGTTTTGCATAATGTCTTGTCTCTCCATAAAAAGGTAACCCTAAACACTAAGAACCTCACCCCTAAAAGAGCCATTATGAATACGTAGCCTTGATTGCTTTACTAAAGTCTTTTGATGAGAACCACTTGAAAATTTGAATGAATGTTAAGAGCTAGTTGAGTGGAAGATAGGTTTAAGTGTCTAGACTTTCGCATGACGGATCAACGGACTATTTATGCTTGTATTTTGGTGAAAATTTTCTAGACTATACCTGATCTGAGCATAATGACTAACTTTGGTTTAGAAGCATGGTCTCTGAGATTTTGTGAGTTCCTGTGATTTTCAAACCTCTTTTCTGGAGTTAGATCTTTTGTTTTGTTTGAGGACAAACAAAGGTTTAAGTCTGGGGGAGTTGATAACACTTGATTTTGACCATATTTATGGATCACTTTCAGTATCTTATGCAGGTGTTTTCAATTAGTTTTGAAAGTTTTATAAATGTTTTCCATGTTTTGGAGTTTTAAAAGACTTTTCAGGTTTCTTAGGCAAAACCAATGCAAATTGGAGAAAAATCCACTTTTGGCCTATTTCGGACCGTCAGAAGTTTCACATCCGATGAAGACTTTCTCACCATCCGATCAAGCTAAACTTTTGATACAAGATACAGGAGACAACCAGCTTTCTAAAGAAATTTGACTGGACGCAATCCATCGGTTGGATCATAAGTTATTTCCAATTTACTGAAGACATGTTCTGCAGTCTCGCGAAAGAAGCAAAAGAAGGAATGAAGTTTGGAGATCATAGACCAACCACCGCGGTCCATGAGCTCTTGACCGCGGTGAACAACATCCTGAACACGCCTGAGAGCCTTCACACAAGGTGGAACACCATTTACCAGACTTGGATAAGCCAAACTCTGCGATAAGCCCATAAACGGCCCAATGGCCTGTTTTCAAGCCCAACTCATTCTCTCTGCAAAAAAAGCCCTAACGACGACCAGAAACACTTGGAGACCTATAAATATGTATTTTAGAAACCCTATTTCGTGTGTGCTCCTTTCCCATTGATAGGGAGGCACCCAACGTTTGTTTCTTAGGTTTAGGTTAGGGAGATAGAGATTCTTCTCTTGAACCCTTGTTGTTTCTTTTCATCTATTCAGTTTACGCTATCTATTTCTTTGCTTATGCTTTCTTTAATCGTGTCAGAGTAATTTAGTTGTTGGGTTTAAGGGATCATCTATTCAGTTTACGCTATCTATTTCTTTGCTTATGCTTTCTTTAATCGTGTCAGAGTAATTTAGTTGTTGGGTTTAAGGGATCCATCGAAGGGGACTCCATATTCGATTAGGATTGCTGTTGTTTTCTTAGCCATATTCTAGATCTCATCTCTTCTAACTTGTTCATAATGCATGTGGTTAAATTCGCGATCTAACTACTGAATCTAGGAATCAGAGCCACGAGAGTGTTGTATCAGATTGCCCGAACAAGGCTTCAGAAGAACATAGTCGTTGCAGGAGTCGAGAGCTACCTGTAGAGAAGATGTGAGCAGATGAATTCAATGTCTAATGCATGATCTTATTCGCGGCATGAGAGTGAGAGTTAATTGCCGAGGTAAGTGATTAGTTGATTAAGGTGACGAGAGTTGGTTAATCATATATATGTCTATTCTAGTTCCATGCAGATCTCTGAAAACAGATGAAGATAAATCGCCCGAAAGCTAATTGGAAATGCCACCATACATTGATTAGAGTAAACCGGAGAAGTCTAAATCGCCACCTATGAACTTTAAAACCCTAGCATGAATCGAACATCCCCTAAGATATCCCTGTCAGCCCAGCATTCATTTTGGTAGAGTCTTAGTCTTGTTTTATTTTGCATTTTCAGTGTTACACAAACCCCACAAAAACCCCCATTGGTCTTTGGGTTCGATTACTGATATATCATGGTTTTTATGGTTTTTAACCATGAGTTATCTGAACTGGATCTTATGGACGTCACCGTCGTAAGAGACAAAAGAAACCTATGGAGGATACATGCCCAGATGTATTCTGATCTGAAATGCATTATCTTAATCCCGCATATTAGCTAGAGTTAATTGCCTCGATTAAGTGATTAGATGATTAGGGTGACGAGAGTTGGCTAATCTTATAAGTGTCTATCCTAGTTTCAGAGTCATAGAAAATCCTTACCTAGATTCCTTGTGTCATAGATCATGAACCCTAGAGATGAACCCTAATGCCCAACACGTTTTTTCATCTTTGTTTTGATCTATTTTTATTTCTTGTTTAGCTTAGTAGATATCGTGACCCAAAACCTCACAAAAACCCCCATTGGTCTTTGACTTCGATTACTACGTGAGGGAACAAGTTTTACCCTTAATAAAAACAAATGAAAGCCGAAAGTGCACAGCAAAAGAATTGTAGTACTTAGGGATCGAATCCACAGAGATTTGTGTGCATGGTATTCCTCTACGTTTTCTAACTTTATATCTAGACTAGATTGGTTTTAGAGGTTGGTTGTTTGTCACGGATTAAACTAAAACTAAAGAAAGCAATTAAATATATCCTAAAGAGCAAGTAGAAAATCGAATGAAAGGTAAATGAAGCAAGCAGAATATCGAACTAAGGCAAATAAAATGCAGATTTAAAAGAGCAAGTAAAAATCGATTAGTTTGTAAACTATGGCTAAAAACGCTGAGCTCTTGGGAATTATACAGGGATCATAATCGGTTTCAACACTAGGGATTATAGATTGGGATTGACGGATATTGAAATATGGGGTTCTAGAGCTAGAGTACGGCGGTATGACTACGTCGTTGTCGTGATCATAACCAACTGTTTTGATAACACTTGATTTTGACCACTTTTATGGATCACTTTCAATATCTTATGCAGGTGTTTTTACTCAGTTTTAAAGGTTTTATAAGTGTTTTCCATGTTTTGTAGTTTTAAAAGGCTTTTCAGGAAATTTGGGACTTTGGAGTGCATTTTGGAGCAAAAGTACATTTTTGGATAAATTCAGGCCGTCAAAAGTTTGGCAACCAAAGAAGACCTCCTCACCGTATGATCATCCCCAAATTTGGAGACATTAGAGAGGAGACAACCAGCTTTCCAACACACTTGGAATCAAAGCAAACTGACGGTTAGATCTCAAGATATCATCAGTGCACTTAAGGCCGATCAACACAAGCATAGTCAAGCACAAGTGCTTTCACCCGTGGCCAGCTTTCTTCCCACAGCGGCTCAGGAGGTTTCACCCCCGGTGGACCTATGTCCGAACCTCAGGATCCCACCTAAGGCCCAAGACACTTCCTGCACCTATTTTACAAGCCCTAGAAGCCCAAGACTTGGAGAAACACTATGGGCTTGCTTGGCGTAGACTGTCAAGACTTTTTAAGCCATTTCACAGTTTTAAAAGTCTTTTTTTTGCAAAACAGACTTTTTAAATGTTTTTATTTTTAAATTTTTGAAAGTCAGACTTTTTATTTTTTGTCTTGGATTATAAAAGCTACGTGAGAGGAGCTTTTACAAAAAAAACTAATAAAAATAAATTGATCTAAATTCTTTTTCTCTTTCTTCTTTCCCCAAAATAATTTAAAAGATTTTGTATTTTTATATATAAATAATTACTAACTAAAGTTAATTGATTAAATCTTATCTTTTTCTGCTTTTTATGAGATCCATTTCTCTAAAGAAAATTTTGAATTTTTTTTTTTTATAAAAATTTGTAGAGAAAAAGTTTTTAAAGTCCAAGGTTTTTAAAGTTTACATTCTACAGTAAAAGCTAAAAGCAACAGTGATTACCAAGCAAGCCCTAAAAATACTCATTTTTAGGTCTTTTGTAAGGGAGCCTCTTTTTTCTCTTTGAGAGAGAACTCATCTGTAGTTTTAGGTTTTATTTTTATGCATTTGTCGAAGCTCTCCATCGCCATACTGTCTTCAATAAGAGAAGTTTTTCTGCAACTTTGTTTTTTTTTACTTTTCTTCTTCTTAGTTCTAAACCGATGATGATGTCTACCTCAGCAATATCTGAGTAGTCACCTAGTTGGGTGAAAGGGTAATCCAAAGGGACCCCATATTCGAATGACATCTAGGTTTTTAGGAAAAAAGGATTTGATTTTTAACATGATTCTCCCATTCATCCAAATCTCAAAGCGGTAATTCTGGATTGATCACCCAGAATCCGATCCTTGGTTTAGTCCGCGAGAGTGTTGTATCTGGGTTGCCTGAACCGGATCTTAGAGACGTCCCCGTCGTAGGAGACGAAAGCTACCTAGGGAGGATACGTAAGCAGAGATGGATTCCAATCTACAAAGCATGATCCTATTTTGGCATGAGAGCGAGAGTTAATTGACATGAACAAGTGATTAAATGATTAGGTGACGAGAGTTGGCTTATCTTACATGTGTCTATCCTAGTTTCAGAGTCATAGAAAATCCTTGCCTAAATTCCTTGTGTTTTAGAACATGAACCCGAAAGATGAACCTTGAACCCAGCATCTTTTCTCTTACTGTTTTTCAACCGATTTTTACTTAAATCTCTTTTTAATTCTCTGCATAATTAGATTTAGTGACAAACAAAAACCCCTTTTTTTATTAGATTAGGTTTACGATTGTTTTTAGTATCAGTTAGGTGTCCTCAACACACAGATCTCTGTGGATTCGATCCCTAAGTACTACTGCATTTGCTGTGCACTAGCAGCTTGTCTAGGGTAAAACTTGTGTTGCCCAATGCACTCACACCATGTTTCTTGCAACCTTGACCAGTAGGTTTCCACTCTGGCCCTGGAAGGGAGAGAACGCAAGAGCTGCACAGGACTCGTCAGTACTCACGATTTCACTGCAGGTAGGTTTCCACTCCTATGAAATCGTCTGTTTCATTCTAGGTCGGATACTTAATGAAGACTTTCGCAACACTAACTATCTAGATCAGATACGAGGTGATCAGTCAAGCATACATACATTAGGGACGAGAATAAACAGAGAACAATGTTAAAATCCTAGATCTATAAACCTAGATGTCTTAATAGATTATGAGAGCCCCTTTCGGGAACCCTAAGCCCAACTCGGAATCTACTCAGACATGGCTGAGGTCGACATCATCATTGGTTTTAATAAAAGCAATAAAAAACAGTAAAGAAAAGAGATGAAAGAAAGCTTCTCAATTGATGAACTCAGAGTTGAACATTCTTCGCTTAAATCGCATAAAACGGCTGAAGGAAAAGGTTTTTTGTAAAAGTATGAAGGTGATGTCTAAAAACGACCTAAATGACAAGTATTTATAGTCTTCAATACTCCATGGTCTCTAGGGTTCCAGAATTGAGGCAGAGAAATGACTTTGGGCTTCAGAAATATGGGCTTTTAATCGAAGATGGCCGGCCGCGGTCGGGAGTAACGTGGCCGCGGGAAATAGAGGCTTGGCCGCAGTCATGTAGCTCGTGACCGCGGTGGATGGGTCAGTGGCTGCGGTCGCATGACTTGCTGGCCGTCTTCGAGTGTCTCCGGGGCAAATGGAATATCTTGAGATCCAACCGTTGGAATGTCTCCAAACCATTTGAAAGCTGGTTGATTCTTCTATAAGTTTTCCAATTTTGAGGGTTATCAGACGGTGAGAAGGTCTTCGTCTATCCATGACAGTTCTGACGGTCTGCATTTATCCAAAAGAGTCTTTTTGTTCCAAATTTATGCCTCTTTATCCCAAATTACCTGAAAAGTCTTTTAAAATCCAAAAACATAGAAATCCTTTGAAAACCTTTGAAAATGGAGTAAAAACACCTGTAAAAGATATTAAAGTGATCCATAAAAATGCTCAAAATTCGGTGTTATCAACTCCTCCAGACTTAGTCTTTTGTTTGTCCTCAAACAAAACAAAACAAAGGCCAAATCTCGGTGAGAGGTTTGAAAACGCAGGAACTAACAAAATCTCAGAGACCTAGCTTCTAGACCAATATCAATCATTATGCATCAATCGGGAATAGCCTAGAAACTAGTCCGTTAATCCATCATGTGGAAGTCTATTGCACTAAGATCTAACTTCCAGTCAACTAGCTCTTAACATTCGTTAAAAATTCTGGTGGTTCTCATCAAAGATAATATATGTGAGACAATCTAGGCTAGAAATCAAAAGGGTTATTCTGGGGGTAAGGCTAAAAGTGTTTATGGGTTACCTGAAGATCTAGAGGATGCACGATATTAGGCAAAACCGCAAGAGAGAGTGAAACTGTTGATATCCACAGTTTTCAGTCACTTTTTTCTTGCCATAGATTTATGGTCTTCTTCCTCAGGTTCTCTCCTAACTCCCTCAGACTTAGATTTTTGTTAATCTATCTAAACCATAGCTCCTTAGATGACTAGTGGTTGCTTTTTGCTCAAAAATTTCAACAATCTAGGACTCATTAGGCTTTTTGTTTTCTCTCCTTTCATTCATTTTTTTTTTTGAAAGGGGAAACACCTTTAGATATAGAGTCATAGACAGTGCAAAATTACCAATAAGAATGATTTTTCCGAGAAAATATAAGGCTTGATAAGGCTTCTCTTGAGTGACTGAAAACTGCGTCATTCCTCTTCTCTCGGCCGTTTTTGCACATATCTGCTGATATCAACTAAAGAGAGAATGCATGAGGATTGAAAACAAGGGTTTTAGGTTAGGGTATGGTACCAGATAAAGATGAACTGGCCATCTAGGACGAAAAAGAGTGGTAAAAATGAGGATAAAAGACGTCTTAGATGTATATCTCCATGTCTGCCTAAAATCAATGATGAGAAAATTAGATATCAATATTAAGGTCAAATAGAATAAGCTAGTATATCCTGTCAGAAAGAATCTCCATGGATAGAATTCCTCTGGTGGGAGTTTGTTGTGCAAGTACTCAAGCTACCGCCTAGTCTAGTGCTAACCATAAATGAGCTATCATGCGTAGGGTAGAAGCGTTCAGGTCTAAAACATCACAGTTTGTGTCAAACATTCCTGAAGAAACTTAAGGTCAAATAGGTTTGATAACACGGTTTTTTGACCATTTTTATGGATCACTTTAATGTCTTTTACAGGTGTTTTTACTCCATTTTCAAAAGTTTTCAAAGGATTTCTATATTTTCGGATTTTAAAAGACTTTTCAGGTAATTTGGGATAAAGAGGCACAAATTGGAACAAAAAAACTCTTTTGTATAAAGGCAGACCGTTAGAACTCTCATGGAGAGACGAAGACCTTCTCACCGTCTGATCACCCTCAAAATTGGACAACTTATAGAAGAATCAACCAGCTTTCAAATGCATTTGGTTTGGAGATATTCCAACGGTTGAATCTCAAGATATTCCATTAGCCCCGGAGCCACACGAAGACGGCCAGCAAATCACGTGACCGCGGGCACCAGCCCATTCACCGCGGTCACAAGCTTCCCGACCGCGGCCAACCACCTATTTTCCGCGGTCACGGCACTCCCGACCATGGCCGGCCAACTCCGAATTAAAGCCCAAAGTCATTTCTCAGCCTCAATTTTCTGGAACCCTAGACTATAAATACTTGTCATTTAGGTCCTTTTTAGACACCACCTTCATGCTTTACAGAAACCCTTTTCCCTTAGCCGTTTTTATGCGATTTTTGTAGAAGATTGTTCAAGTCTGAGTTCTTCAATAGAGAAGCTTTCTTTCATCTCTTTTCTTTACTGTTTTTACTACTTTTATTAAAACCAATGATGATGTCGACCTCAGCTATGTCTGAGTAGATCCCGAGTTGGGCTTAGGGTTCCCGAAAGAGGCTCTCATAATCGATTAAGACATCTAGGTTTATAGATCTGGGATTTGAACTTTGTTCTCTGTTTATTCTCGTTCTTATTGCATATATGCTTGATTGATCACCTAGTATCTGATCTAGATAGTTAGTGTTGCAAGAGTAGTAATCAGTGATGGGGGAAGCCAATTTATCAATAAGACTCTTGAGAGTCTTTTGAAGAAGCATGGGGTAAAGCACAAGGTGGCCACACCTTATCATCCGCAGACTAGTGGTCAAGTGGAGGTCTCTAACCGACAGATAAAGGCCATTTTAGAAAGAACCGTGAGCTCATCTAGGAAGGATTGGAGCAAGAAACTTGATGATGCTTTGTGGGCTTACAGAACCGCGTACAAGACCCCCATTGGGACCTCACCGTTTAACTTGCTCTATGGGAAAAGCTGTCATCTTCCGGTTGAGTTGGAATACAAAGCATTGTGGGCAGTGAAACTTCTGAACTTTGACATCAAGTCTGCACAAGAGAAGAGGGTTTTACAGCTTCATGACCTTGAGGAAATCCGGTTAGATGCTTTTGAGAGCTCTAAGATCTACAAAGAAAGAACCAAGGCGCTTCATGACAGGAAGATACACAATAGAGAGTTCAAAGAAGGGGACCAAGTTCTGCTGTTTAACTCGAGACTCAAGCTATTTCTTGGGAAGTTGAGGTCCAGATGGTCCGGTCCTTTCACAATTCTCGAAGTGAGGCCTTATGGAGCGGTCGTTCTAAAAGGAAAGGATGGACAAGGTTTTGTGGTAAACGGTCAGAGGGTAAAGCACTACTTGGCATCAGAAACAAGAGAGGGAGCTACCTCAGTTCCTCTTCTTGAACCAGAATCAGCCTGAAAAAGGTATGAAAAGTCAAACTTAGTGACGATAAACAAAGTGCTCTTGGGAGACACCCCAAGCTTATCCTTGTATATATTTCGTTTTTCATCTTCTTTTTCTTTTTATTTGAAGCTTTTTGAAGGGTTTGTTAAGTGTTTCAGGAGTTAGATGGTGAATCTTGATGATGAGAGTAAGAAAAAGCTTGAAAATAACACGGCCTTATGAATTAAGTCCTAGAGTGTACGTAGCCTCGGTATCGACTTTCGGTATATACATACCGCGGTCACCTTTTACCGAGCGAAGCCTGAAAACCTCGGCTAAACTCCTCGACTCAATTTCATCATGGCCGTGTCCGAGAAATGTCATAGTGAAATGACTAAGCGTGGGGAAGGCCCACGGTGTAAACACCTCGGTATAATTATACCGAGGGGCAAAGTTCACTTAAAACGGTCTAAAAACCTCGATCGAGGCCGCGACCAGTTTACACCAAGGCCGGTCCATTTAAACCCCCAGCACCAAGTGTTCTCTGCTAAAACAAGTGGCCTCGGCATGATACCCTCGTGGTGGAGCGTGCCGAGGTGCCCGGTTTCAAGAATGATAAAAAATATGAACACTTGGGACACTTGAGTCAAAGAAGAAGGTTTGCGCGGACTAAAGAAAAGATTTGAAGGCCGCGGGGGAAATTCTTGTTAACTTGAGCTTAAAACACTCGGCTTGGTGCCCTCAGGGTGGAACAAGTCAAGGCCGCTCAAGAAAACACGAGAAAAATCACTCTAGTCCGTACGGCCCACGTCATCCCTCTTGTCGCGCCATTTGGAAGCTTTGCGCGGTAATTTGAATTTAAACGACCGGTCAAAGCTGTTTTGGCACGGGTCAACGGTCGCAGCTGGAGAAGAAGGGGGGACAAGTCCCACTACAGTCCAAACGCCAGCTGGAAAGCGCGACACCGCCCATACCAGCCTCCATCCCGAGCCATAAACCGAGAGTTCGCCTTCTTCTCTCTTTTCTCTGCATTTCACGAACATATCTCTCTCATTTCTCATCCATTTCTTGTGATTCCAAGCGTTCTAGACTGGTTAGGGTGTTGTCTATTCATCATAAGCATTCCACTAAGCTTGAATCTTGGATTCCCAAAGGTATTTGCATCTTAAAGAACTCATCTTTTTCCTTCATTCTTTGCGAGCATTATTGTTTGTAAAATGTGGAATCGATTCTTTTAGAACATATCGGCCTTTGGGAACGATTTTAAAAATTCCATCAGGATAGACAACACAAGAAACACCGGTCTTTGTTCTGAAAATCACTTATTCTTGAGTTTTTAAAATTCTTGAGAAAATGCGCTTGGAATCGGTCTTAGTGATGATTTGTGTGCTTGAGCTGAAATGTCTTGATAACTTGTCTCTAATCGGTTGTTCTGGCTTGTTCTTACTTCCTTTGATGTTTGAAAAAGCTATAACCCTGGTCTTGTTAGAGGGAAGCTCTGTTCTTGCTATCTTTTGAAACATGTGTTTCTCGATGTACTTGACTCTAACGGTTTCTTTGAGCATCTGCCTTGCAGATGACCGGCGACCGAGCTGTACCCATTCACGAGACGAACAAAAACGAGGTCCAGAGGAGGAGTACGAAAGGGAAAGCCGTGGCCGTGGCATGCAATGGCGGCACAAGCAAGAAACCCTCCGCGAGACCCGATGGTGAGCCAGCCGCCAAGCGAGCAAGGAACGCCGAGCTCACTCCGGTTCCAGCCCTTGAATCAAGAAGAAATGGGAAGCAGGCAGCCACTGAGAACGATGGAGATGAGCTGAGAGCCATAGTCCCTCATGAACCCGTTTGTAGCAAGAAAGCCAAGAAGGAACCAAAGCCCGAGCCCGAGGAAGAACATTTCCCGACTACTGAGGAGTACTTGGACCACTTTAACTCTATAAGAGTGGCCCAAGGTCGGTTCCCTGATATGGAGCTGTTGAGAAAGCTTGAGATACTCGATGATGTTACACTCATCTTTCAAAACATGGGCTTGGCCGAGTTCTTCATGATGAGCGATGTTGCTTACGAAGGGATCACGCAACAGTTTCTTGCCACTTTGGAGGTTGTCATCTACCCCAAGAGAGATCCCAAGCGTCTACATGGCAAAGGGTTCGGCCACATTGAGTTTGACATGGAAGGCGTGCACTACAAAGTCAGTTTCAGGGAGCTTGATGAGATATTTGGGTTTGAAAGGAATGGAAGCTTGCTTGACAAGTTTGTGTACCCTCGTGATGAGTTGGCCACCTTGTGGGAGACGATATCTTTTGGACCTTACTTGGGAGGCAAGAGCAAGACGAGCTGCATTAGGAACCCTGCGATCAGATACACCAACCGGGTTCTAGCCTCTACGTTCTTCTCGACCTACAACCCTGGTGTCATTCACACGGCCGAGCTTGAACTGTTGGGACTTGGACTTAAGCCGCTCATCACTCAAATGAAGAACAAGAAGGAGTTCCAAGGGCCGATGCATGTACCATCTTTAGGAGCGTTCTTTGCGATCCAAATGCTCACTTATAGACACAATGTGTGGTGTGACCGAAAGAAGAAGGGCGCAAGGAGGCTTCAGAACGGTTGGATTGTCACTAAGATCTTGAGAGCTCAAGGGTTCATATTCCCTGATTCACCATCAAAGCCGAGTCTCATTGATGAGCAATACCTAAGTAAAAGCGGTTTCTTTGGAGGAAAATCAGGAGATAGATGGGTTTACAACTTCACGCTGATGCACAGGGACGGTACACAAGTTCTACTGCCTAACCGAGGCCTCACCATGCTTGATAAGCAGTGTAACGTCTCCTTCTACGTCCTCAAGGATCAGTTGTACAACCCATCTCTCGACCCACCAATGCGCAAGTGCACCAAAGTCATACCTAACAAGCCTCAGAACGAGAACGGCCCGGCCGGATGTGAGAATGAAGAAGAACGGCACCCTGAGAGAAGGATGGGAGCAGGCCGATATCATTTTGATCCATACGTGTGGGGTGTGCCTGAATACCACACCAAGAAGCTGTATTTGCGAGTAAACACTCTCCAAAAGTGGTGTAAGTGGCAAGACAAGACCATTCATGCTTTGGTGGACTGTGTAAGGCACCTGAAGAAGAAGGTCAAGCAGCTCACACGGCCATCTTCTCCGGACAAGAACTCGGCGACCTCAACCGCACCAGTTTCACAAGAGGAGGTTGGGGAAAGCTCAAACGCAAGGAACCCGGAGTCTCCACCGGGCAAAGAAGATTGGATCGACCCTGCCTCGGCATTCTTACCTGAACCCTCGGATAGCAGCCCACCACGTCAGTCCACACCCTCCTGCTCAACATCAAATCCCTCGTACTACTTGGGATCAGACCTCTCCGACTAAGGTATCGACTTCAAACTCTTGTACATATGCATCTTGTATATATCATATCGCATTCGTTTAGTTTTTCTTTTTACTTCTCTCACACGCTTTTATAACACACGGGAGTGTGTTATTTAAGTGTGGGGGAGGAGCTTTGTGTTTTCTGATCTTGTTTTCTTTGTTCTTATTTGACTTTTGCATTCTTGAGTCTCATCTAGCTTTGTACATATGGTAAAACCGCATCATTCTAGTTGCATCTCGCATTCTAAGATCGAGTCTAGGTTGCATCATGTAGGATTGCATCAGTGCAAGGAGCAATGATAGATTTTTTCCTAGAGAGTAAATCACCTGAGAACTTGAACTAAATATGCTTGTGAAACTCATTCTGTGCTTGTAAAGCTTGAAACGATTTGAATCTGAGAAGCAAGTCTAAATTACACTCAACTCTAGCTAAGTGATAACCCTGAACTTGAATTGTAAATATCTTTTGATGCATTGCTTGAATTGGCTTGTGGATACCAATATACATACTTGAGCTAGAATCATTGCTTTTACCACCCTCTTTCCTTAGCTCAAGTAGCTGAATCCGCATCATGGATCAGTTCCCTCACCTTGAACCCAACTTTCTTTTCGAGCCAATGTTTGTGTGTGAATTGTAAGGCCACCTTGGACCGAACTTAGCAGAAAGTGTTAGGTTTAGAGCGACAAGGGCATGTCTCATTGAGTGCTATGTTCCAACATCAGGGAACTAAGAGTATTGGCGAGAAATAAGTGTGGGGGAAAAGATCTATTGGTGAGTGGAAAAAGGCGAGCTGAGTGGAAAAGAGAGTGTGGAGATAGCTAGGGGAATGAAAGAAAAAGAATCGAGTCTTGAATTGAAAAAGATAAGCTCTGTTGTTCTAAAAAGTAAAGTATAGTCTCTGAAATGAAAAGAAGCCAAAAAGGCTCAAGTGTTCTAAAAAAAGAAAAGAAAAGAGGGTAATCGCTGTAAAAGAAAAGAGCTGTGTGAATAGGTAAACACCAAGACTTGGAAATCAAAACAAAAGTGAGTCCCCTAGTGAAAAGAAAGCAATTGAGAGAGTGAGGATCTTGAGAGGGTGAGCAAGTGAGAAAAGCTTTGAGTGGAGTGTGGGGTGTGATGAGTCCTGCCCTTGTATGCATCGGTTGCTTTTTACCTTTAGCATTCTGCCAAAGTTTGGTCGTTCATTGAGTGATCCCATTGTTGCATTGCACCCGCTTGAATATTGATGAGATCATTTTTATCTCATAACCTTACCCTAGCCAAGCCAGCCTATTTGAACATTGCATCATTTGATTCACCGGTTACTAGCTTAATGAATGTGAAAGAGTTGAATGTGATAATGACTTGTGGAGATTCCGTGCTTTAGTTGGAAAATGTCCGAGTATAGCTTTACATTGCATATCTGAGCATGAATCCTAGTCCTCTTTGTGATCACTTCTCTCTAAAAAGGAAATATGAGCTCCATCTGCATTACAACCTCTTCTTCTCATTTGTTCTCTTCGCTTGAGGACAAGCAAAGGACAAGTGTGGGGGAGTTGATATGTCTATATTTTACATCATTTAGAGTGCATTTTAGAGTCCTCATTATGTGTTTTCCCCATGTAAATTGAGTCTTTAGGCATGAAATAGGATTTAGGGCTTGCATTAGGTCCCAAAGAGTTTTGCATGTTTTGAAGTCTTTATCAGGTGCTTTGGGAGTCATTTGGAGCCTAAGAAGAGGAGCAGAGAAGAAGACGGTGAAGAAAAGGGTCAAAAATGGTGAAAACCGCTTGGAGGAATTTCTCGGCCAAATCGCGTACCGGACGGACAGAAACCTCGGCCAAAATCCTTACCGATCGTTCAACCTCGACCAAAAAGCTTACCGATCGCTCAGCACCGACCAAAGTCCGTACCGATCGACCAAAGTCAGCCTGGGTCGAAGATCAGGTGTAAATACCGCGGGTTAAGTTTTGGCCGAGGCGAAGGAATTTTTACGACCAAAAAGCTTACCGCGGTACACAGCCCTCGGTCATTTTCCTTACCGCGGGAAGTTTTTCTCGACCAAAATCTGTCCTTGTCCGCGCGTTTCAAAGATCTGCAATCCGGGGAACCTTCCGGTCCGAACCAGTTGGCGGGGTCTTCAGCAAAGTTGGAGATAATCAAACAAAGATCCCAGAACAGTTGGAATCATCCAATTCGGACCAGTGGGGAGAAAGATACAGCTTCCGGAAGATGCACCAACATTACGCGCATCCGAGAACCGAACGGTGGAGTACAAAGATCACGGCGGACGGAACCTTTCCGGACCGAACCAGCTTGCCCGGTCTTCATCAAAGTTTGAGATCTTTGAAAGACCTTTTCAGAACGGTTGGGATCGCTAAATTCGGACGAGTGGTTTGAAAGATAAAGTCTCCGGAGTTCACATCGGTCCAAACAGCTTATTTTCCGGTGATTCCAATGCGGTTCAAAGATGTGAAATCCAGGAAGCCTTCCACTTCCCAAGCCCCGACGGTTTCTTCATCAAAGTTCGAGCTTATTGAGTCATCTTGACTATGGGACTGGTCTCAGTACATTTGGAGTCGTGGGTTAAAAGTTACTGCTTCCGGAAGGCGACACGGTCGATACGAGCCCAAATATGTTGCGATACGCGCTAAGTGTTTTCTCAGGGCTCGGCATCATTACCTCGACATCGGCAAAGTCAAGGCTCATATTTTGGGAGTATTCTGAACTAGGCCTCATGCTGACACCTCGGCACGTTGGAATCAAGGCATGCACACGTAAGAAATGAAGCTGGAAACGACTAAGTGTTGAACGTGCACCTCGGTGTAGCGACCTCGGCGTGCATGCCGGACCCTGTTCGCTAAAACTCCTTGACTACCAAGCGCCTCGGCATTTTATGCCGAGGTCCATTGTCACGAACCCAGAATCAAGAACAAAGCTGCTCAAGAACACACACGTGAAGATGGATCGAAGACTAGGGTTCATGCATGTTCTTGACGTGCTCTTCACGAGATCTTCATTTGGATCTGGACTCACGTGCACTCCTCGACATGAAGACCTCGGCTTCACTCTCCGACACACCGTGGCACTCACCCATCAGCCCAAGAACGCGGTTCAGTACCCGGTTTGTTCCGGGCTGACCCGCGACACTTTACCTTTGCTATATATACATTTCGAGACTAAAAACCTAAGCATCTTATCTCTTATCTGTTTTTAGCCTTAAGAACTTACCTCTTTTGTGAAACTTGATCATTCTAATCCAATATCCCGTTTTTGCATCAGAAATCTTGTTCTTTCTTTATTTCTTTTATCATCTAACATTAAACTCCTCATCATGACCAGCTACACGTCTGGCAAGGGACTTAGTGAGCTCGTTATGATTAGTGAGTAGTCGTTTAAGCGGCTTTAGATGAGTAGATTAGGGTGCTTTCAAGGTAGATTAGTGGTTTTAGGTGTCTAGTCTTGCATGTTTCATTCTTTAACCGACGAGATCTCTAGGCTGGATCCAAGCACATCACTTGAGGTTCAGATCTGAGACATATCTCGCATCAAAAGTGTTTGTAGAAATGTCTGAACCACTCGGTTAAGGGTTTAAGAGTCTTTCATCGCGAGAGTGATAGTTTGTTCTCTTAAATGACATTTTTGAACTGGTTCTTATTGCTGATTGATTCGATGCTTCTCAAAAGACATTTTTGGTATGAAGGAGGATCAGTTTAGATGCTTAATACTTTCATGAGAAGATTAACATGCCTTGAGTTCAAAGTTAAATGAAACCGCTTGATGTTTTGATTCATTAACCTACTAGTTGAACTTGGAAGCACCCGAGTCAAGTATCTCTTCTAAAGTCCCTTGCTTTATTACATATTGTCATCATCTGAATCGTTTAGTTATCATTTGCATCTCTTGTTTGTTTGATTCTCATCATTTTGCTTTACTTTCATGCTTAATCGTTGGTTACTTAGCTTAGCTCAAAAACCCTCACCTTTTGTCTTGACTTAAGTAAACAAACAACATAGTCTAGTGTCTCGTTGACGAGTTTGGATTGACACCTCTTAGTGCTACATTGACAAGGGGATGGATAGCCCTGAGACATAAAAAGTCTTATCTATCAATTTTCACCATTGCTTTCAAATGTTTTTCAAATGTTTTAATCAGTTTTAGGAACTTTAATTATGATTTCTCTATATTTGTAGTTTCGATGCTCTTTTCAGGAAACTTAGGTAAAAGATGGTAAGATGGAAGAAATCCACATTTTTAGCTCAGAGTCAGACCGTCAGAAGTTCAGCCTCAAATGAAGTTCAGCCTCAAGGGGAGACAACAAGCTATCCATAGCACTTTACATCAGGACAATCCAACAAGGCAATCAAAATTTGTGTGAAGAGCAAGTTAACCAGATTCAGCAGTCCCAGAAGACTCTCACCCGCGGCAAACAAGTGTTTTACCTGCCCCGGAAGACTCTCAGCCCCGGTGGACCTATGCCGAGCCACAAGGCCCAATATCAAAGCCCATTTCGCCATTCCTCTTCAGAGAAGCCCTAAATGATATCTGAAAGACCTTAAGACCTATAAATACATTTCTTAGCAGTCCTAATCGAATGTGTGCTAATGAGATTTTTGTTTTTCTAGGGTTAGGCGATGGAGAAGGGGATTCTTCCCTGGATCCGTTGTTCTTGCTCCCTCATATCTTATTAGCTTTTTTTGTTTCATCTTATGCATTCTTTCATGTTTTTTTATTTTATCATTTCCTGCATCATGTTAGATTAGTCCCAGAGAGTCAAGTTTCTAAAGAGTCATCGATAGGCATATATGTTTGATTAGGATTTCTAAGTTTCTAAACCATATTCTGGATCTCATCTCTTCTAAGTTGTTCATACTGCCTGAGAATAAATTCATGACCTATTCTCTGAGCCTAGGATCAATGAGAGAATATCAGGGAAGTTTTGAACTCTCTTGCATCAACATGATACCACTCTCAGTTGCAAAAATTTTGGGATATCATACTTTCCAGCCCACAAAAATCTCATTAATTCTTGCTGATCGATCAGTTAGACAGGCTGGAAGGAGTCCTGGTTGATGTATCAGTCATGATAGGAGAAAACTGTATTTCGACTGATTTTATAGTGCTTGAAATATAAAGGGAACCCAAGGATCCTGTCATACTCGGTAGACCATTCTTGTCAACTGCAGGGGCAATAATAAATGTGCTGGAAGGAAGAATAGATATGCATCTAGGCAGCCTGGTTATGCAGTTCGATATGAACAAAGGTCTTGGGAAACCAACTTTAGATGGAAGACTTTGCTGGATTGATGATTTTGATGAGATCACTGAGGGAGTTTATGAAGAAATCCTTCTTAACGATCCTTTAAAAATCATCCTGACAACCACAAATGATAAGCGCAATATGCTCGAAAGAAGTTTCGAAAGAAGCTTGATAAAGCCGAGGACTACGCGAAGCTTGTGAACTACCTCGACCTGAATGAAGAAACTCATTTTCCTACTCCTCCAAAAGATACCATGGCAGCTGTAAATGATAAAACCGTATTTTGACCACTTTTATGGATCGTTTTGAAATACTTTTTCTATTTTTTTTATTGCTTTCAAGTACTTTATTACGTTTTCTAGTACTTGTAGTTCCAAGACTATTTTCAGGAAACTTAGGAAAAAGCTTGACAAAATAGATAGAAGACCAGATTTTTAGCTAGTTCATCTTTAGCTAGTTCCCCACCTTAACCAATCCTCTTTCAAACCACATGCACTCTTGTTTTCTATTGTCTTATATGCAGATATGTGTAAAAACGTTGGAGATAAATAGGAACGACGCAGTTTTCAGTCACCAAAGACAGAGACATGCGATTTTGCCGGAAAACTTCCCGGAAGGATTAACCACAAGAGGAAGCTCAGTTTGCCTTAGAAAAATCTCAAATTTTAGTACAATCTCGTCCTCTACTCTCTTTCCTAAAAAGACATACCCTTTCCCAAAGAAAAAAATAGGAAAAGAAAGGAGATAAAAGCCTTAGAGAGTCTAGAGAGGTCAAAATTTAAGTCCCAAGGCAACTGGAGTTCGATTTTATGGAGTTTTAGAGATCATTTTCTGATTCCTGGAAAAGAATCTAAGTTTGGGAGAATAGCTGTTCACAACAAAGGAGGAAGGATTATGCAACAACATTGGGCAAGAAGAAGTGACTGAAAATTGCAGTTATCAACAGGTCCTTATCTCTCTTGTGATTTTGCATATTATCTTGCATCCTCTATATTCATCAGGTAACCCGAAACACTTTAACTCCACCACTTAAACAGCCTTTTAATGCCAAACGCCGTCTACCCTGGATGATGTCTTTAATGAGAATTCACTATTGCACTTAATGAATGTAGAGAGCTAGTTGACTGGAATCAAGATTTAGATTGTTTAAGTTTTGCATGACGGAAAAAGTGGACTAGTATCTTTTATGTCTTGGTGAGAATTTTTTAGACTAAGTTGTGGATTGATGCATGATCTTTGGTCCTAGTTTAGGAGTTCATGTTTCTGAGATTTGTGCATTTCCTATTTTTGTTTTCACTTAACCAATTTAGACTTCTGCTTTGTTTGAGGGAGTTGATAACACCGTATTTTGACCACTTTTATGGATCGTTTTGAAATATTTTTTCAATGTTTTTTATTGCTTCCAAGTATTTTTATTACGTTTTTCTAGTATTTGTAGTTCCAAGACTCTTTTCAGGAAACTTAGGAAAAATCTTAACAAAATGGATAGAAGACCAGATTTTTAGCTCAGAGTCAAACCGTCAGAAGTTCACCCCCGATTGAAGGCCTTCTCACCATCTGATTCAGCTCAAATTTGGAGATCTCAAAGATGGAAGTATCAGCTTTCCAGCACACTTTACAGCTTGGCAATCGAACGGCTCAATCAAAAGATATGGGAAGAGCAAGATGTCCCGTAAACCAGCCGGCAAGCGTTTCCACCCGTGGCCAACAGCCCATTCCTCGCAGTCACGCACATCCCGACCGCGGCCAGGCAACTCCGAGTTTGAAGGCCCATTTCTGAAGTCCATATCATTTTCTCAGCCTCAATTCCGAAACCCTAAACACCAGAGATTATTGGAGACTATAAATACATATTATTTAGGTCGTTTTTAAAGAGAGAAGAAGAGAGACGAAATACTTTAGAAGAATTTTACTTTAAGCTTTTGTTTTTAGGTTTTATGGAGAGAGAGATCTATCTATTGAACCCTTGTTCTTTCGTTTTCAATTTCGGTTTCTGTTCTACTTTTTAATACTATGTTTTTGATTTCGTTCATCATGTCTGAGTAGTTTTATTGTTGGGTCTAAGGGATTTTCGATGGGGATACATATGTTCGATGAGGATTTCATGAGCTATTGAAGCCGAATCTTAGAACTTTTTCTTCTGAATTTATTTTTACTGCATGAGAGTAGCGTCATGAACTAGAATCTCATCTGGATGCTTTGTGACACGAAAGTGTTCATCCGGTGTCAGATCTAGTTTGGGAGAGCAAAACAAACATAGGAGTGGAAACCTACCTATGGGCGTTTTGTGAATGCTGACGAGTCTTAATCATGATGCATCTCTTCTCTTCCAGGGCAAGAGTGGAAACCTACTGGTCAGAGTTGAGAGAGATAGTTATCTATGATCACGACAGTGGCGTATTCATACGTCCGTGACTCTAGTTCGAAAAATTTAAGCTAAGATCTTATCAAATTTACTCTCTAGCAATGTTTTGAATCGTTCATACCCTAGAGAAATCTTCCCTGAAACCCAACGCCTCTTTCCTATAGATTTACACGATTTTTATTCAAGTTTTAGTCTAGTATTTCCATTCTCTTAATCGATTATCACTTAAGCAATTAGGTTTAGCCGTTTTTCTCGTTTCTGGTCATTTTCGTTAAGTTTAGTTATAAGGTCATTTTAATTCCCGTATTTTCTTTTTAAGATTAATTTTTACGTTTTAAAGACACCACCAAAACCCTTACAAAAATTGCCTGGTTCTAGACTTCCTTACTTTATATTTATTTCGAAGGCTTTTGCAGGAAAGATCCTCAATCCTTGTGGATTCGATCCCTAAGTACTACAATCGATCAGCTGTGCACTTGCGGCTATTGATTTCATTTAGGGTAAAACTTGACACAAACTTGACACCCTCGACACACCGCATCATGTTTTTGGCGCCAATGCCGGGGAAGGCACGCGTTTTCTTTTTTGTAAAACCCTAAGAAAGGTTGGTAAATCGACTCTAAAACCCCTTTTTCTGCATATTTCCATTTTACGGTTCTTTTGTTTCTATTCCCGAAGCAATGGATACTATAAATCGAAATCCCTACTATGAGGGAGGTTTTTACAACACTCCTCAAGCCACCAGACGCAGAGAAGAACACCAAGCCCGAGATCTTAGCTACATGGATTGATACAGCCAGCCAAATCATCCATACCACCGGCGCAGAGAGCCTGTTCGGTGCCGGGAAGATCTTTATGATCCTCCTCCGACCTATTTCGAGGCACACCCCTATCATCCTCGACAGCAGAACCCTAATCAGCAAGAGGACAACTTGAGGATCAGCAGACGTTTGGGACGCCTCGAAGGAATGATAAACCAGTTCCTTGATCAGCAGATTCTCACCAAAAACACCCTGCTCAAGAGAATTGATTCAATCTCTGCATAGTTCAACAGAAAATTCGATGATCTGGCCAATCATGTTCGAGTTCTGGAAGAACAAACCCACAAGGACGCACAAACACTATCTGGGATGATCAACCAAGTCGCAGCAGAGCAGACAAGAAAAGGGTATGATATCATACAAAACTCAAGTGATATTGTTGAATCGAAGCAAGAGATCAAAGAAGTCAGAGAATCCGCTTCCTGGTATAGAGAGAAGACAGACGAAGAGTTGCAAGAGATCGAGCACAGGCTGAACAAACTCAAGCTCAAGGCACGGGAGATTGATGCAAGAATGGAACAGATGCCCAACATTGAGCAAATTGTGAGATTTTCTAAGAAATCTCCCAAAGATCCTGATGAAGATGCACAACAGCACCCTGGTATGAGTTCAGATGATGCTAGTCTACCAAAGAAAGAAGCTGAAGAGGTTCATATCAAGTACAAGAGAGAGGAAGAAAAGAATGAGCAGGACACATTCGGAGCCGCGGGTGCAACCATCCTGACCGCGGCCAAGGTCCCTTTTTCCGCGGTCGCGAGACCTCTGACCGCGGGAAGTGCTCGTTCAGATTTGCCTCCGGGATTTGAAAGAAAGATAATATATCTTCTGTCCCAACTTCAACTTCCAGCACCTAAAAAAGCAACTCAGGAAGAAAGAGACCAAGTTTCAGATGAAGAAACGGATTGGCAGGAATCATTACCTTGTATGATGGCTATGGAATGTGTTGAGGATTCAGACGACTCTTCAATCCGAGAAGACCCGAAATGCAGCAAGATAAAGATGCCATACATCGATTCAATCATTCAATACAACGCTGCAACCTTCTTTTGTGAGTCCTATTCTGCGTTTGAAACATCAGCCAACACTTACAGAGAAAGGCAAGTTCGAACTCTCCATAAAGTCAAGACTACAGGTCAGTTTCTCATCTCTTGTTCTATTAGAGGTGAAAATTTTAAAAACGTACTTTGTGATTCTGGAGCTTGTTCTAACATGATGTCCAAGGCAATTGCTTTGAGACTTGGTAATTAAGCACCTGCGCAGGACTAGAGCAAAGATCAGTCTAGCTGATGATTCCAATGCAATACCTCAAGGAATAGCTCATGACATTCCTTTGAGATTGTAGAAATGTCTGAACCACTCGGTTAAGGGTTTGTAGAAATGTCTGAACCACTCGGTTAAGTGTTTGTAGAAATGTCTGAACCACTCGGTTAAGGGTTTAAGAGTCTTTCATCGCGAGAGTGATAGTTTGTTCCCTTAAATGACGTTTTTGAACCGATTCTTATTGCTGACTGATTCGTACTTCTCAAAAGGGATTTTGGTATGAAAGAGGATCAGTTTAGACGTTTAATATTTTCATGAGAAGATTAACGTGCCTTGAGTTCAAAGTCAAATGAAATCGCTTGATAAAATGATTCATTAGCCCCTTAGTCTAACTTGGAAGCACCCGAGTCAAATATCCTGTCTAAAGCTTCTGCCTTTATCATTCATTACCATCATCTGAATCACCTGTTTGTTATTTGCATCTTGATTAGTTTAAATCTCTGCTTTTATTTAACTTTATTGCTCATTTGCCTGTTAATCATCGTCACCAAACTTTTATCGTCTTGTCTTGACTTAAGTGAACAAATGACATAGGCTAGTGTCTCGTTTTCAAGCTTGGTTTGACACCCCTTATACTACTTTGACAAGGGGATTGATAACCCTTCTAAGAGCTTGAAAACTCTTAGTTATCAATTGGCGCCGTTGCCAACTTGTAGGAGCATTAGTCTCTTGTTTGTTCTTGAGTTCAAGCTTTTCTTTCCTTTGTTTTACTAACTTCTTTCCAAGTTCTTGTTTTGTTTTCAGGTGCATGAATACCAGGTCTCGGAGCACAGGATCGCTTTTCCCATACGACGATAACATCGACAGATTAGAAAGGCGAGCTCGCGAGAGAGAACAGCACTTTGACAGACTTGGAATGGCAGAACAACAGAGAATGGAGCAACAGGCTCAGGCAGCCGAGCACCAGGCTCAGGCTAATCAGGCGCAGGAAGGAAGAAATGAACAACAAGCCTATGTTAATCAGCAACAGGCTCAAAGAAACGAACGGCTTGCTCAGCAAAACCAACACCAAGCGAATAGAAATGAGCAACAAGCCCATCATGTTCATCCGCCACCGCCACAAGTACAGAGACAACATCCTCCAATCTGTGTTGGAGAGAATGACCGAGCTAATGCGCACGAGCTGGAATTCAAGCTCCACCAGTTCAAAACAACAACTTTGAAGTTAAAGCTTCCCTGCTCAATATGGTGCAAAACTCAAAGTTCCACGGTCTGGCTGGAGAAGACCCTCTCGAGCATCTAGATCAATTTGATCGGGTTTGCGACTTAACCAAGATAAATGGCGTCTCCGAAGATAGCTTCAAGCTACGCTTGTTCCCTTTCAGCCTCGGTGATAAAGCACACCAGTGGGAAAAGAATATACCGAGGGGTTCTATACAAACGTGGGAGCAGTGTAAACTGGCGTTCTTATCAAAGTTTTTTTCCACATCACGCACGGCTAAGCTCAGGAATCAGATCTCAAGTTTCACGCAGCACAATAACGAGAGCTTTAGTGAAGCTTGGGAACGGTTTAGAAGCTACACTAACCAATGCCCACACCACGGCTTCTCAGAGGCATCACTCTTGAGTACTTTATACCGAGGTGCACTCCCCAAGATCAGAAACCAACTCGATACAGCTTCAAATGGGAATTTTCTTGGAAAAGAGATCAATGCGGCAATGGCACTAGTCGAGAACCTAGCCATGTCTAATGACACGTATGGAGAGGACTTTGATAGAGCAAACCGTACAGAGGGATCTAGTGATGAACAGCGCATGAAAAAGGATATAAGAGAGCTTCAGAGTAAGCTTGATAAGGTTTTGATGGCGACTCAAAAGCCAATACACTTTGTAGGCGAGTTTGATGAGCAAGGGCCAAGTTTTGACAATGTTAATGAAGATGGTCTAACACAAGAGGAGCTGAATTACATAGGGAATCAGCAGAGGTATCAGCGGTTTAACAACTACAACAGTAACCCAAACCTCTCATACAGAAACCCGAATGTCGCTAACCCTCAAGACCAAGTGTACCCTGCTCAACAACAACAACAAAGCTATGCTCAAAAGGCTCCTTTTCAGAATACCTTCCAGCCCAAGCAACTGTTCAGTGGGCAACAACACGGCTACACTCAGCAGAATCAAGCGGCTCAGAGTAACAACTTCAACAACCAACCGCAGCAACACAAGTTTCCACCAGGGTTCCATCCACAGCAGATGGGTAATCAACAACAGATTCAGGGAACAGGTCAGAATCAAATGGGGAACGACGTCTGTGGGATACTACAGCAACTGTTACAGGGCCAGCAAAGGGTTGAGAGCCAGCACGCGACAATGCAGCAAGATATCAGAGAGCTTAAGCAGAATCAAGCTTCTACATCATCAAGAGGCCCGGCTTTACCAGGTAAACCGGAGCCGAACCCTAAAGAGTATGTGAACGCCATCACATTGAGGAGTGGTAAGGAATTACAAACTCCAACGCCTAAGACAAAGCTCATTGAGGCCAATGAGCAATTAGAGGGAGAGGCAGCCTCAGACGATGCGTGTAAAGAAGCGGTCTTAGAGAAGGAACCGATCAAGGACAAAGGAAAAGAGGTGGAAAAGACAACCGAGCTTGAAAAGCCCTATGTTCCACCACCACCTTATCAACCCAAGATACCGTTCCCAGGGCGTTTCAAAAAGAAAATCCTAGACAAGGCCAAGGCCGTCTTTGAGAAACACTTGGAGAACACACAACTCACCTTACCCATTATAGATGCTTTCTTAGCTATACCCCAGCTTGGGAAGTTTCTAAAGGACGCGATCCTCAACAAGACAAAGGAGCTCCAGGGTATGGTGATACTGAGCCATGAGTGCAGTGCCATAATACAAAGAAGATCTATACCAAGGAAGCTATCCGATCCGGGCAGCTTCACTCTGTCGTGTGCTTTAGGTCACCTGAAGTTCTCTAACTGTTTATGTGACCTTGGAGCTTCCGTGAGCTTAATGCCTTACACGGTGGCCAAGAGATTGGGATACAAAAGCTACAAGCCAGCCAAGATCTCTCTTGTATTAGCTGATAGATCGGTTAGATTACCGGTGGGGTTGCTTGAGGATCTACCTTTGAGGATCGGTGAGATAGAAATCCCCACGGACTTCATAGTTCTTGAGATGGACGAGGAACCATTAGTCCCCATCATCTTGGGCCGACCGTTCTTAGCAACCGCAGGAGCCATAATAGATGTGAGAGGAGGAATGATTGAACTACACATCGGTTCCGAGACTATGAAGTTCAACGTGAAGGAAATGATGAAGAAACCGACCATTGAAGGTCAGGTCTTCTATGTGGAAGTAATGGAGGAGCTGGCTGATGAGCTCCTTGAAGAGTTGAACGCAGAGGATCCGTTACAAGTGGTCTTAACGCGGGAACAAAGCGAGCACGGGTACTTGAACGAAGAAAGCGAGGTGTACAAGCGTCTTTTGGACCAACCGAGGGAACTTGGAGCTGAGGCGAGGTTTTTGGAGCTCCACACGAGCAGCCTCGACATCCTAGACAGCATGGGATCTACGGAAACAGAAGAGACACCTCGGGATATCATGGCCGTGACAACTCATACCGAGGCCGATGGTAAACCGCGCGAGAACGAAGCAAAGGCCGAGGAAGCTGTTCCAGGCCAATGCAACTTTGATGCCGATTGGAATGAGGCAGACGCACCCCCTGTTGAGCTCAAGCCTCTACCAACTGGGCTCAGGTATGCGTTCTTAGGTCTGAACCCAACTTTTCCTGTGATCATAAACGATAGCTTGCTTGAACATGAAGAACGTGCATTGCTTAATGAAATAAGGAAATTCAGGAGAGCCATAGGGTATTCCTTGGCTGACATTAGAAGAATCTCTCCTGATATATGCACCCACAGGATCCACCTAGAGGACCAAGCCATGTCCTCTATTGAGCACCAACGTCGACTTAACCCGAACCTCAAGGAGGTGGTTAAGAAGGAGATACTAAAGCTCCTTGAGGCAGGGATAATTTATCCAATCTCTGACTCTCGATGGGTATCTCCTGTACACGTTGTGCCCAAGAAAGGTGGAATCACGGTGGTGAAAAACGATAAGGATGAACTCATAGCCCAAAGAACTATAACCGGCCATCGCATGTGCATTGACTATAGGAAATTGAATTCTGCATCAAGAAAAGATCATTTTCCTTTACCATTCATTGATCAAATGCTTGAACGGTTAGCTAATCACCCTTATTTTTGTTTTCTCGATGGATACTCAGGGTTCTTTCAAATACCTATAGACCCCCGAGATCAAGAGAAAACGACATTCACCTGCCCTTATGGCACTTATGCTTATAGAAGAATGCCATTCGGTTTGTGTAATGCACCGGCCACTTTTCAAAGATGTATGATGCACATTTTCTCTGATCTAATTGAAGAGAAAGTTGAGGTGTTTATGGATGACTTCTCCGTATACGGCTCCTCTTTCTCCGAATGTCTTGCTAATCTTTCTCAGGTTCTCAAGCGATGTGAGGAGCATAGGCTTGTCTTAAACTGGGAAAAGTGTCATTTCATGGTCCAAGAAGGCATTGTCTTGGGACACAAGGTATCAGAGAAAGGCACCGAGGTGGATAAGGCCAAGATCGAGGTGATGGTGAACTTACAAGCCCCGAATTCTGTGAAAGGAATAAGAAGCTTCCTTGGCCACGCTGGGTTCTATAGACGGTTCATCAAGGATTTCTCCAAGATAGCCATACCTTTGACCAGGTTATTGTGCAAAGAAGTGGATTTCAACTTTGATGAAGAATGTGAGGAAGCATTCAAGAGAATCAAGGAGGCTTTGATCAGTGCACCGATTGTACAAGCCCCTGATTGGTCTTTACCATTTGAAGTGATGACCGATGCATCTGATTATGCTGTAGGAGCTGTCTTGGGACAGAAGAAAGATAAGAAGCTCCATGTGATCTACTATGCCAGCCGCACTTTGGACTCGGCTCAAGAAAAGTATGCCACCACCGAGAAGAAAATGCTTGCCATTGTGTTTGCATTTGACAAATTCAGGGGTTATCTAGTGGGATCAAAGGTCACAGTTTACACAGATCACGCGGCCTTGAGGTACCTGATGTCTAAGAAGGACACTAAGCCGAGGTTTTTGAGATGGGTCTTATTACTCCAAGAATTTGACATGGAGATACTTGATAAGAAGGGCATTGAAAATGGAGCCGCAGATCACCTCTCAAGGCTGAGGATTGAAGAACAGGTCCCAATAAATGATGCTTTACCCGAGGAACATCTCATGTTAGTCCGGTCTTACTTAGAGATGGATGAAGCCAATACGATCAAGGAAAGAAGCCTTCCATGGTTCGCGGATCTAGTGAACTACTTGTCTTGCGGATTAGAGCCACCAGATATTGATACTTATCAGAGGAAGAAGTTCTTTAGAGATGTGATGAGGTATCATTGGGATGAGCCGTATCTTTACGTGCTTAACAAGGACCATCTCTATAGGCGATGCTTGGCCGAAGAAGAGATCCATCCAGTGCTACAAGAATGCCACGGCTCATCGTATGGTGGTCATTTAGGTACGTTCAAGACAGTTGCCAAGGTTCTACAGAGCGGTTTCTGGTGGCCGACCATGTTCAAAGACGCCCAAGAAGTGGTCTCGAGGTGTGAATCTTGTCAAAGGCACGGAAACATATCCAAAAGGAATGAAATGCCCCAAAACCCAATCTTTGAAGTGGAGGTCTTCGACTGCTGGGGCATTGATTTCATGGGTCCCTTTGTAAACTCATATGGGAATCAATATATCCTTGTGGCAGTGGATTATGTGAGTAAATGGGTTGAAACTGTTGCATCTCCGACCAACGATTCAAAAGTGGTGGTAAAACTCTTCAAGAGTATCATCTTCCCACGGTTTGGAGTACCAAGAGTAGTCATCAGTGATGGGGGGAGCCATTTCATCAACAAGACTCTTGAGAGTCTTTTGAAGAAGCACGGAGTAAAGCACAAGGTGGCCACTCCTTATCATCCGCAAACCAGCGGCCAAGTGGAGGTTTCCAACCGTCAGATAAAGGCCATTTTGGAAAGGACCGTGAACTCATCCAGGAAGGATTGGAGCAAGAAACTTGACGATGCTCTGTGGGCTTACAGAACCGCCTACAAGACCCCCATTGGGACTTCACCATTTAACTTGCTCTATGGGAAAAGCTGTCATCTACCGGTTGAGTTGGAATACAAGGCCTTGTGGGCAGTGAAACTTCTGAACTTTGACATCAAGACCGCACAAGAGAAGAGGGTTTTACAGCTTCATGAGCTTGAGGAGATCCGGTTAGATGCTTTTGAGAGCTCTAAGATCTACAAAGAAAGAACCAAGGCGCTTCATGACAAGAAGATACACAATAGAGAGTTCAAAGAAGGGGACCAAGTTCTGTTGTTTAACTCAAGACTTAAGCTGTTCCCTGGGAAGCTGAGGTCTAGATGGTCCGGTCCGTTCACGATTCTTGAAGTAAGACCCTATGGAGCCGTGGTTTTGAAGAGAAAAGATGGACAAGGTTTTGTGGTAAACGGCCAGAGGGTAAAGCATTACTTGGCATCAGAAACAAGGGAGGGAGCTACCTCAGTTCCTCTACCTCAGAAACAAGGGAGGGAGCTACCTCAGCCTGAAAAGGTATGAAAAGTCAAACTTAGCGACGTTAAACAAAGTGCTCTTGGGAGACACCCCAAGCTTATCCATGTACATATTTCGTTTTTCATCTTCTTTTTCTTTATATTTGAAGCTTTTTGAAGGGTTTGTTAAGTGTTTCAGGAGTTAGACAGTGAACATTGAGGGTGACAGTGAGAAAAAACTTGAAAAAGACACGGCCTGATGAATTAAGTCAAAGAGCATACATAGCCTCGGTATCGACCCTCGGTATATTCATACCATGGTCATCTTTTACCGAGTGAAAGCTTGAGAACCTCAGCTAGATTCCTCGACTTAATTTCATCATGGTCGTGTCTGAGAAGTGCTGTGGTAAAATAACTAAGTGTGGGGGAGGCTCACAGTGTAAACACCTCGGTATAAATATACCGAGGGGCGATGTCCACTTAAAACGGTCAAAAACCTTGATCCGAGGCCGCGACCAGTTTACAGCAAGGCCAGCCTGTTTAAACCCCCAACTTCACGTGTTCTTTGCTAAAAACAAGTGACCTCGGCATGATGCCCTCGTGGTGGAGCGTGCCGAGGTACTCGGTTTCAAGAAATGATCAAAAGCAAGAACACATGAAACACTTAGGACGAAAATGAGGATTTGCGAAGTCCAAAGAAAAGACGTGAAAGCTATGGGGATTTACTCGTTGGCACGGGCTCAGACTACTCGTCTTGGTACCCTCGGGGTGGAACAAGTCGAACCAGCTCAGAGTAACACGAAAAAAAATTTGGCTTGGTCCGTACAGCCCACGTCATCCCCATACCGCGTCCATTTGAAGGGTTGCGCGGCATTTTGAATTTAAACACTCGGTCAACGTAGTTTTTGGCGCGGTCAACGGCTGCAGCTGGAGCAGAAGGGGGGACCAGTCCCACAACAGTCTAAATGCCAGCTGGAAAGTGCGCTCCAGCCCATACCGACCTCCATACTTGGCCAAAACGCAGAATGACCGGAGACCGAACCGTTCCTACCCACGAGACAAACAGAAGTGCGGGCCAGAAGAGAGTTTTGAAGGGTAAAGCCGTTGCCGTGCCACGTGTGGAGAGACCAGCAAGAAACCCTCGATGCGACCCGATGACGAGCCAATCCCCAAACGAGCAAGAAATAGTGAGCTCACTCTGGCCCCAGCTCTCGAGTCAAAGAGGAACGGGAAGAAGGCAGCTGTGGGATCTGATGACGACGAGCCCGGAGCCTTAGTCCCTTATGTAGACAACGGTGACAAAAAGTCCAAGAAAGAACCAAAGGCCGAGCCCGAGGATGAGCACTTCCCAACCACTGAGGAATACTTGGACCACTTTAACTCAATCAGAGTGGCTCAAGGTCGATTCCCTGACTTGGAGTTGCTGAAGAAACTCGAGATACTTGATGATGTGACCCTCATTTTTGAGAATATGGGCTTGGCAAAGTTCTTTGAGATGAGCGATGTTGCCTATGAAGGGATTACACAGCAGTTTATTGCAACATTGGAGGTCATCATCTACCCCAAGAGAGATCCAAAGCGTTTACATGGCAAAGGATTCGGCCACATTGAGTTTGACATGGATAACGTGCACTACAAGGTCAGTTTCAAGGAGCTTGATGAAATCTATGGGTTTGAAAGGAATGGAAGCTCGCTTGACAAGTTTGTGTACCCTCGTGATGAGTTGGCCGCATTGTGGGAAACGATATCTTTTGGACCCTACCTCGGAGGCAAGAGCAAGACAAGCTGCATAAGGAACCCTGCGATCAGATACACAAACCGCGTCCTAGCATCAACATTCTTCTCGACCTTTAACCCTGGTGTTATTCACACGACCGAGCTTGAACTATTGGGACTCGGACTGAAGCCGTTCATCACTCAAATGAAGAACAAGAAAGAGTTCTGAGGGCCGCTGCATGTACCATCATTGGGTGCATTCTTTGCCATTCAAATGCTCACTTATCGGCACAATGTATGGTGCGACCGCAAGAAGCGAGGAGCAAGAAGACTTCAGAACGGTTGGATAATCACCAAGATCCTGAGGGCTCAAGGGTTTATATTCCCTGATTCACCAAAGAAGCCGAATCTCATTGATGAGTTATACCTAAGCAAAAGTGGTTTCTTCGGAGGCAAGTCAGGGGATAAATGGGTTTACAACTTCGCCCAACTGCATAGAGACGGCACGCAAGTTCTACTGCCTAACCGAAGCCTCACCATGCTCGACAAGCAGTGTAACGTCTCGTTCTACGTTCTCAAAGACCAGTTGTATAACCCAGCTTTCGACCCACCAACACGCAAATGCACCAAGGCAGCACCTAGCAAACCCGAGAACACTAGTGGCCCGGAAGATTGTGATAACGAGGAGCAGAGACAATATGAGAGAAGGATCGGAGCAGGCCGCTATCACTTCGATCCGCAAGTGTGGGGTGAGCCTGAATACCACACCAAGAAGCTGTATTCACGAGTGAACACCCTCCAAAAGTGGTGTAAGTGGCAAGACAAAACCATCCACGCATTGGTGGATTGTGTGAGGCATTTGAAGAAGAAGGTAAAGCAGCTCACGAGGACATCCTCGCCGGATAAGAACTCAGCGACCTCAACCGCACCGATTACAGAAGAAGGAGTTGGAGAAAGCTCAAACGCGAGGAACCCGGAGTTTCCACCAGGCAAAGAAGACTGGATCGACCCAGCCACGGCTTTCCTGCCTGAACCCTCAGAAAGCAGCCCACCACGTCAGCCCACTCCCTCATGCTCAACATCGAATCCCTCGCACTACTTGGGATCCGACCTCTCCGACTAAGGTATCGACTTCAAACCTTGTACATATGCATCTAGTATATATCATCTTGCATTCGTTCAGTTTGTATTTTCTCTTCTCTCACACGCTTTTATAACACAAGGGACTGTGTTATCTAAGTGTGGGGGGAGGAGCTTTGTGTTTTCTGATCTTGTTTTCTCTGTTCTTATTTGACTTTTGCATTCTTGAGTCTCATTTAGCTTAATACATGTGATAAATTACATCATTCTAGCTGCATCTCGCATTTTAAGATCGAGTCTAGTTGCATCATGTAGGATTGCATCAGTGCAAGGAGCAATGATAGATTTTTTCCTAGAGAGTAAATCACTTGAGAACTTAAACTAAATAAGCTTGTGAAACTCATTCTGTGCTTGTAAAGCTTGAAACGATTTGAATCTGAGAAACAAGTTTGAATTACACTCAACTCTAGCTAAATGATAACCTTGAACTTGAAATGTAAATATCTTTTGATGCATTGCTTGAATAGGCTTGTGGATACCGATATACATACTTGAGCTAGAATCGTTGTTTTTACCACCCTCCTTCCTTAGCTCAAGTAGCTGAATCCGCATCATGGATCAGTTCCCTCACCTTGAACCCATCTTTCTTTCGAGCCAATGTTTGCGTGTGAATTGTAAGGCCACCTTGGACTGAACTTAGTGTTAGGTTTAGAGCGACAAGGGCATGGCTCATTAAGTGATATGTTCCAACATCAAGGAACCAAGAGTATTGGTGAGAAATAAGTGTGGGGGAAAAGACTTGTTGGTGAGTGGAAAAAGGTGAGCTGAGTGGAAAAGTGAGAGTGGAAATAGCTAGGGGAATGAATGAAAATGAATCAAGTCTTGGTTGTGAAAAGATAGGCTCTGAAATGAAAAGAAGCCAAAGGCTCAAGTGTTCTGAAATAAAAATGAAAGAGGCTATACGCTATGAAAGAAAAGAGCTGTGTGAATAAGCAAAAACCAAGGCTTGAAAATAAAAGAAAAAGTCGAATCCCCTAGTGAAAACAAAATGATTGTGAAGAGTGAGGATTCTGAGAGGGTGAGCAAGTGAGAAACGCTTTGAGTGGAGTGTGGGGTGTGATGAGTCTTGCCCTTGTATGCATCGGTTGCTTTTTACCTTTAGCATTCTGCCAAAGTTTGGTCGTTCATAGAGAGATCCCTGTTGCATTAGACCCGCTTGAATATTGATGAGATCATTTTTATCTCATGACCTTACCCTAGCCAAGCCAGCCTATTTGACCATTGCATCATTTGATTCACCGGTTACGAACTTAATGAATGTGAAAGAGTTGAATGTGATAATGACTTGTGGAGATTCCGTGTTTTAGTTGGAAAATATCCGAGTATAGTTATGCATTGCATATTTGAGCATGAATCCGAGTTCTCTTGTGGTCACTTCTATCTAAAAAGGAAATATGAGCTCCATCTGCATTACAACCTCTCTCTCTCATTTGTTCTTTTTGCTTGAGGACAAGCAAAGGACAAGTGTGGGGGAGTTGATATGTCTATATTTTACATCATTTAGATTGCATTATAGAGTCCTCATCATGTGTTTTCTCATGTAAATTGAGCCTTTAGGCGTTAAAATAGGACTTAGGGCTTGCATTAGGTCTCAAAGAGTTTTGCATGTTTTGAAGTCTTTATCAGGAGCTTTGGAGACCAATTGGAGCCTAAGAAGAGGAACAGAAAAGAAAACGGTGAAGAAAAGGGTAAAAAATGGTGAAAACCGCTTGGAGGAATTTCTCGGCCAAATCTCGTACCGGCTGGTCGGAAACCTCGGCCAAAATGTTTACCGGACGCTCATTACCGACCAAAAACCTTACCGATCGGCCAGAATCGAGTATCGAGTGCAAAAATACCACGGGACAAGTTTTTGACCGAGGCAAGAACTTTTATGACCAAAAAGCTTACCGCGGTACACAGCCCTCGGCCATTTTTCTTACCGTGGGAAGGTTTTTACGACCAAAAGTTGTCCTTGCCCGCGCAATTCAGAGATCAGCAATCCGGGGAACCTTCCGGTCCGAATCAGTTGGCGGGGTCTTCACCAAAGTTTGAGATAATCAATCAAAGATTCCAGAACAGTTAGAATCATCCAATTCGGACCAGTGGAGAGAAAGATATGGCTTCCGGAGCATTCACCAGCATTGCGTGTACCCGAGAACTGAACGGCGAACTTCAAAGATCATTGCGGACGGAGCCCCTCCAGACCGAACCAGCTTACGCGGTCTTCACCAAAGTTCGAGATCCATGGAAGATCTTCTCAGAGCATTTAGAATCGCTCAATTCGGAGCAAAAGTTTGGAAGATAGGGTCTCCGGAGTTCACATCGGTCTAAAAGTCTATTTTCCGGTGATTTCAATGCGGCGCAAAGATGTTAAATCCAGGAAGCCATCCACTCCCCAAGCTCCGATGGTTTCTTCACCAAAGTTCGAGATTATTGATTCATCTTGACTTTGGAACTGGTCCCAGAGCAATTGGAGTCGTGTGCTGAAAGTTACTGCTTCCGGAAGGTGACATGGTCGATACAAACCTAAAAGAGTTGCGATACGTGCTAAGTATTTTCACAAGCCTCGGTATCATTACCTTGGCGTCACTCAAGTCGAGGCTCATATCTTGGAAGTATTCTGGACTAGACCTCGTGCCAAAGCCTTGGCATGGTTAGATCGAGGCATGCATACGTAAGGACTGAAGCTGGAAACGACTAAGTGTTGAAAGTACACCTCGGTGTAATGACCTCGGCGTGCATGCCTGACTGTGTTCTCCCAAGCACCTCGACATCATGACCCCTCGACATTTTATCCCGAGGTCCCTTGTCACGAACCCAGAATCAAGAACAGAATGGCTCAAGAACATACACGTGAGGATAGATCAAAGACTAGGGTTCATGCATGTTCTTGACATGTTCTTCATGAGATCTTCATCTGGATCCTGACTCACGTGCACGCCTCGGCATGAAGACCTCGGCTTCACTTTCCGACACACCGTGGCACTCACCCATCAACCCAAGAAGGCGGTTCAGTACCCGGTTTGTTCCGGGCTGACCCGCGACACTTTCCCTTTTGCTATAAATACATTTTGAGACTAAAAACTTAGTGATCTTATCTCTTATCTGTTTTTAGCTCTAAGAACTTGCCTCTTTCGTGAAACTTGATTAATCTAATCCGATATCTTGTTTTTGCATTAGAATCTTGTTCTTTCTTTATTTCTTTTATCATCCAACATCAAACTCCTTATCATGACTAGCTACACGTCTTGCAAAAGACTTAGTGAGCTCGTTATGATCAGTGAGTAGTCGTTTAAGCGGCTTTAGATAGGTAGATTAGGGTGCTTTCAAGGTGGATTACTGGGTTTAGGTATCTAGTCTTGCATGTTTCATTCCTTAACCGACGAGATCTCTAAGCTGGATCCAAGCACATCACTTGAGGTTCATATCTGAGACATATCTCGCATCAGAAGTGTTTGTAGAAATGTCTGAACCACTCGGTTAAGGGTTTAAGAGTCTTTCATCGCGAGAGTGATAGTTTGTTCCCTTAAATGACGTTTTTGAACCGATTCTTATTGCTGACTGATTCGTGCTTCTCAAAAGGGATTTTGGTATGAAAGAGGATCAGTTTAGACGTTTAATACTTTCATGAGAAGATTAACGTGCCTTGAGTTCAAAGTCAAATGAAATCGCTTGATAAAATGATTCATTAGCCCCTTAGTCTAACTTGGAAGCACCCGAGTCAAATATCCTGTCTAAAGCTTCTGCCTTTATCATTCATTACCATCATCTGAATCACTTGTTTGTTATTTGCATCTTGATTAGTTTAAATCTCTGCTTTTATTTAACTTTATTGCTCATTTGCCTGTTAATCATCGTCACCAAACTTTTATCGTCTTGTCTTGACTTAAGTGAACAAATGACATAGGCTAGTGTCTCGTTTACAAGCTTGGTTTGACACCCCTTATACTACTTTGACAAGGGGATTGATAACCCTTCTAAGAGCTTGAAAACTCTTAGTTATCATTTAATAAAACGTCTATAGAATCCTGCGTGTCCTAAGAAACTACGGATGCCTTTTACGTTTGTGGGAGGTTGTAGGCTTTTCATGACTTCGATTTTAGCTTTGTCAACTCCAATTCCTTTTTCCGAAATTCTGAGCCCAAGCACGATTCCGTCTCGTACCATGAAATGACATTTTTCCCAATTTAATACTAAGTTCTGATAGACAAGATTTTTTTAGGTCTTGAGGGCTATCAATCTCTTTAATCAATGTAGTATAAAGGGTGTCAAACCAAGCATGTGGAAGCTAGACACTAAGCTATGTGATCTGTTTCTTAATTCAAGTAAACAAGTGAGGTTTTGATTAAATTAATGACTACTAAAGACTTGAACACGATTAGTGACTAAGCAAATGATCAAAACAAGTAGCAAATGACAAATGATATGGATATAAAATGATGGAAGCATGAGATTCGAGACATGATAGTTGGTTAGGGTTTAGCTGATTTGTGAAGCTAGCTGGTTCGTCGTGACTCCCTGCTGTTGTACAAATTGATTGTTAAAACCCGTACCTTGGTAGTTATATGGCTGTCGCGGTTGATATGGTACTATTCCTCCAAAGTTTCCACCTTGAAACTTGTTTTGGAAGGATTTTTGCTGAGGTGGGTAGTACTGATCTTGAGGATTCTCCACATTTGGATTGCGGTAAGAGAGATTGTTGTAGTTTGCATTCCGGAAGTTGTTGTTGAAGTTGTTGTTGAAGCGATTTTGGTATGGCACCAGTGCTCCCACGTAGTTCACATCTTCTTCTTGAAATGCTTGATTAATGTGATCGATATCACTAGGTCCTTCCTCTTCTGCGCCATTGTTGGTTTCACAGGCATGGATCGGGCGATTGTTGCTCTTCAGAAGCTGGCTCACCATGTTCTTCAACTCGGTTATCTCCTTGTTGTCTGTTCCGGCTTGCTTCATCGATCGATCGTATTCAGGACAGTCATTGCTATTGGCTTGAGCCAAATTTTCGATGAGAGCTCTTCCTTGGGTTATCGTCTTTCGCCCAAAATCTCCATTGCTAGCTGTATCAAGTGAAAGTTTGTATTTTGGTTGCAAACCTCGGTAAAATGTGCTCAGCAGGCTTGATCCATGAAATCCATGGTGAGGGCAATCACGTTCATACTCCTTAAAACGTTCCCAAGCTTCATAGAAAGATTCAGTTGGCCCTTGTTGAAAAGTTGAGATCTTCGTTCTCAAATTGTTCGACCTTGACTTAGTGTAGAAGTGGTTCAGGAAAGCAGTTCTACATTCTTCCCAATTAGTAATCGATCCTGCAGGCAAAGACTTCAACCAACGGTGAGCTTTATCTGCGAATGAAAAAGGGAACAACTTACACCTCAAATAGTCAGGTGGAACTTGGTTTGTTCTCATCATGCTGCAAATTTCTTCAAAAAGCTCGATATGGTCCATTGGGTGCTCAGAAGGAACTCCATGGAACTGGTTTTGCTTCACCAATGAGATGATTTGAGGCTTGACTTCAAACTCATTCCGGTTTGGAAATGGTACTTGAATCGCAGATCGATTCTGAAAATTTTGAGTAGGTGCATCAAAATCAGCTATGCGATGGTTCCTAGCTTGTCTTCGGCGTAGATTTGCTGGCAGAATAGGGCGGTGAACGCGTTCATTCGGCTGCATTGCTGGGTGGTCACAACGGCTACATTGATAGGTGGATCAAGGTCTTCACGTCCTTCTCTCTCTCGGTTCTAGTGGTTTCTTGAAAGAACCTCATCCTCCTATCCATCTTGTCGAGCATGATCACCTTCTATGTGATCATTCTCTTCGTTTTCTCCATGTTCGGACCCGTCTTGGTCCATATTTAAATTTTGATTAATAGGATCTCCAGGCTGGTCGTCGTTGGCCATTCCTTGCGTTCGTCTAAGTCTTCGAAGTTCTCTTTCGTGTCTGTCTATCTCGTCTAGAATTGGAATGTCTCCAGCAGGTCTACGCCTGGTATTCATGCAATTCAGAGAAAGACAAAAGAAGGGAAAGATAGTTCAGAAAAACTTTAAGAAAGAACTAGAGATCAGGTGTCTAGAACAGAAGTTAAAACAAGAAAAATAGCAAAAGGCAGCGAAACAAATCTCCGGCAACGGCGTCAAAAACTTGATGAGTGCTCGTGTCAACTACGTGAGGGAACAAGTTTTACCCTTAACAAAACAAATGAAAGCCGCAAGTGCACAACTAATCGGTTGTAGTATTTAGGGATCGAATCCACAGAGATTTGTGTGCCTAGTATTCTTCTACGGTTTTTAACTTTATGTCTAGACTAAATTGGTTTTAAAGGTTGGTTGTTTTTCTTGTGAATTAAACTAAAACAAAAGAAAGCAAATAAATCTATCCTAAAAAGCAAGTAAAGAAAATCGAATGAAATGCAAATGGAATAAGTAAAATATCGAACTAAACGAAAATAAGGCAAGTAAAATATCGCATGAAAGGTAAATAAAGCAAGTAAATAACGAACTAAGGAAATTGAAATGCAGGTCTAAGAAAGCAAGTAAAAATTGATGGAATTGTAAACTATGGCTAAAAACGCTGAGCTTTTGGGAACTCTAAGGGATCATAATCGGTTTTAACATTAGTGTAGATAGATTGGGATTGACAGATAACAATATATAGGTTCTAGAGCTAGAGTACGGCGGTATGACTACGTCACCGTCGTGATCATAACCAACTGTCTCTCGCAACCCTGACCAGTAGGTTTCCACTCTGGCCCTGGAAGGGTGAGAACGCAAGAGCTGCACAAGACTCGTCAATACTCACGATCTCGCCGCAGGTAGGTTTCCACTCCTACAGAAAAATCGCGTGTTTCATTCTAGGGCTGATACTTAATGAAAACTTTCGCAACACTAACTATCTAGATTAGATACTAGGTGATCAATCAAGCATACATGCAATAAGAACAAGAATAAACAGAGAACAGGTCGAAATCCCAGATCTATAAACCTAGATGTCTTAATCGATTATGAGAGCCCCATTCGGGAACCCTAAGCCCAACTCGGGATCTACTCAGACATGGCTGAGTTCGACATCATCATTGGTTTTAATAAAAGTAATGAAAAACAGTAAAGAAAAGAGATAAAGAAAGTTTCTCTATTGAAGAACTCGGACTTGAACAATCTTCTACAAAAACGGCTAAAGGAAAAGGGTTTCTGTAAAGTATGAAGGGTTGTTGCTAAAGACGACCTAAATGACATGTATTTATAGTCTCCAATACTCCATGGTCTCTAGGGTTCCGGAATTGAGCCTGAGAATGACTTTGGGCTTCAGATAAGTGGGCTTTAAGTCGGAGCTTGAATGCCGCGGTCAGGAGTGTTGTGACCGCGGCAATTGGCTTGTTGGCCGCGGTCGGGAAGCTTCTGACCGCGGCAAATAGCTTGTTGGCCGCGGTCGCATGAGCTGCTGGCCGACTTCGAGTGGCTCCGGGGCTAATGAAATATCTTGAGATCCAACCGTTGGAATGTCTCCAAACCAAGTGCAATTGAAATCTGGTTGATTCTTCTATAAGTTGTCCAATTTTGAGGGTGACCAGACGGTGAGAAGGTCTTCGTCTCTCCATGAGAGTTCTGACGGTCTGCATTTATCCAAAAGAGTCTTTTTGTTCCATTTTGTGCCTCTTTATCCCAAATTACCTGAAAAGTCTTTTAAAATCCGGGAACATAGAAATCCTTTGAAAACCTTTGAAAATGGAGTAAAAACACCTGTAAAAGATATTAAAATGATCCATAAAAATGGTCAAAATCCGGTGTTATCAACTCCCCCAGACTTAGTCTTTTGTTTGTCCTGAAACAAAACAAAGGCTAAATCTCGGCGAGAGGTTTGAAAACGCAGGAACTAAACAAAATCTCAGAGACCAAACTTCTAGACCAATATAAATCAGTATGCATCAATCGGGAATAGCCTAGAAAATTCTCACTAGCAATACAGGCATAACTAGTCCGTTAATCCGACATGCAGAAATCTATGCACTAAGATCTAACTTCCAGTCAACTAGCTCTTAACATTCATTAAAAATCTCAGTGGTTCTCATCAAAGAAAATCTAGGCAAGGCAATCTAGGCTAGGTGTCAAGAAGGATTATTTTGGGGGTAGGGCTTAAAGTGTTTAAGGGTTACCTGAAGATCTGGAGGATGCAGGATATTATGCAAAACCGCAAGAGAGAGTGAAGCTGTTGGTATCCACAGTTTTCAGTCACTTTCTTCTTGACATAGATTCATGGTCTTCTTCCTCAGGTTCTCTCCAAACTCCCCCAGACTAAGATTTTTGTAAATCTTTCAAAACAATAGCTCCTTAAACGAATAGTGGTTGCTTATTGTTCCACAAACTTTGACAATCTAAGACTCATTGGGATTTTTTTTTTTTTTGTTTCCCTTTCTCTTTTCACGTTTTTTTATTTTTATTTTTATTTTTTTTTGAGAAAGGGAACACCTTTAGATATAGAGTCTTAGAGAGCACGAATTTACCAGTTAATATCTGTCTTGTAAAGCTTCATGATGTTTCTGATACTCTTCCTTCCCAATTTCATTCAGTCTACTTTGTAAGTGACTGAAAACTGCGTCGCTCCTCTTCTCTCCGACGTTTTTGCACATATCTGCTGATATAAACTAAAGAGAGAATGCATGAGGATTGAAAACAAGGGTTTCGGGTTTAGGGTATGGTACCAGATAAAGATAAACTGGTCATCTAGGACGACAAAGAGTGGTAAAAGTGATGGTAAAAGATGTCCTAGATGTGTATGTCGATGCCTGCCTAAAATCAATGATGAGAAAATTAGATATCAATATTAAGTCCAAATAAAATGAGCTAGTATATCCTGTTAGAAAGAATCTCCATGAATAGAAGTCCTCTGGTGGGAGTTCGTAGTGCAAGTACTCTAGCTACCGCCTAGTCTAGTGCTAACCACAAATAAGCTATCATGCATAGTGTAGAAGTGTGCAGGTCTAAATCATCATAGTTTTGCGTCAAACATTCCTGAAAAATACTTAATGTCGAATAGGTTATATACTAAAATTTAAAAAGTACTTGAAATTAAAAAGCAAAAGCAGGAAAATAAGTAGTACGGATAGACATCCCCCCCAGACTTAAATCACATTGTCCCCAGTGTGAAAAAGTTGGTGAGAAGATGGTGAATAAAAGCGAAATAAAATAAGATCAAAGAAAAGAAAATGATGATAGAATCGTGATGGTAGTGAAGTGCTGATCAATCACTCATCCTCCGAAGTGTCGTCTGCGAACTGGTGCTGCTCCTGTAAGAAGGTGACAACGCGCTCAAAGCGTCGTCCCTGTCTCTCAACTCTGCGCTCCAGATCGGAATGAGTGTGTGATGATGTAGATGATGAGGTGTGGCCAGTTGGAATAGATGGCTGAAAATGAGCACGGGCCGCAGCTACATCACGCCTCGCCTTGGCCACTATGTACTGGCCAATGGTGAATGGTAGATGAGGTACTGATGGCAGAAAATCATCGGATTCCGGAGTCCATCGAGGGCGTCCTCTGTTGCTCAATCTCGGGATAGATGCTGAAGGTAAGCGGACTCGGTGCTCCTCAGTGCCAGTGCAATACTTGTAACCAAACCTGTCTGGATCGAAAGCGGCACGAGAGATAGTGTGATCGCGAGAGAGATAAAGTAGATCATACCAGACATCGGGAAGTGGATCATCAGATGAGAAATCGAATCCTACAGCCTGTAGTATCGCTGTAATAGCACTCCCGAAAGCTGGAGTAGCGTCATCGCAGCCATGTAAATCATGCTTCACCTTTACCATATTCTGCGCTATGATCCAGGCAAAGCAGGCAAGTCGGGGGTCATCCATAAATGGGATCTGAAGTGTAATGAGCTCAGTCTTCAAAACACCTCCCATGTTGGCTTTAGAGAAGATCGTGTGTGCTAAGAGTTTGTGCACAACTCTCACTGCTGGGTGGCTAAGAAGGGCTGACTTAGATCTCCCACTATCATAGGCTCCATGACCCATCTCTCTCCACAGGTTAAGATCAGGTTCATCTTCAAGGTAAATGCCATCAGTGTATGGAAGCTTAAGAGCTTCACAAACCTCGGAAATGGTGAGAGAATAAGGCTGTCCGCAGATAGAGAATGACAAGATGCCATCTGATGCTCTGGGGTTCCTCCTCTTTGTGTGGTGGAGTGTAACGGTCGCTAAAAGCTCACGGACTAGCTCAGGATAAGTCGGAAGGTTCAGCTCCATGTAGGGTCTCAGCTTAAGTGCATCGATGTACTAGATCACATCCTCTCTGATTCCAAGCATCTCGAGTGTATGATAATCAATGCAAGGCGTGGGTTTGATGTTCAGCTTCTTGAAACGCCTTGCATAGTCCACTCTCGGGGTTGTCTCCCTCCCAATGTATCGAATCTGTGGTGGCTCGGGAGGTGCTCGTGTTTCCCTCGAGTGCTGGAGCAATCTCATCACATAGCTTCTTCTTCTCGGTCTGGCTTGGTTCAGCATGTACTCTCCTAGAGTAGCATCGTCGGGAATGTCATCGGAGCTGCCACCAGTTCGACGGCTCCTTCGGGATCTGGTTTCGTCCATTTTCTGCAAAATGAAATGATTCTTGGAAAAAGAGTGAATTTGGATGCTAATTTTAACACATTAAGATCTGTTATACTAACACTAGGATAAAGAGGTTAATTAAAACTATGAGCAAACAAAATTGATATTAAATCAGAGAAATCAAGTAGTTCATGACTAAATTCGGATTTTTGATGTTCTCAACATAGAAATCTTCTAAAAATCGGTTTTTATGAGCAATTTCCATGTGAATTCTAAAGATTACCCAATACTAATCACTAATCACACAAGACTAAATCAAATTCATCAATTTTTCTGTTCCAAATTCGATTTTTATTAAGCATGTAGAATCCAAATTTCAAAAATCTCAATTCCTGTTAAGCTAGGTGCTAAAATCGATTTTTAGATAACCTAAATGGATAATCTATCATTCTTAAGCTATTTCCACCATCAATAGACCAAGATTTGGGTTTTTAAAGAAAACCCTAAATTCAAAATCGAGTAAGAATGGTGAGTTTGAGGTTCATACCTTGCTGGAAAGAGAGAATTGATGGCAGAATTGAAATCAGCTTTGAAAAAGAGTGAGGTTTGAGCCAAAAATCTCTTAAAAAGCTTAAGAATTGAAAAATGTGTTCTTTCTCCTAAATCTCTAAGTCTTTTGGAAGAGAAGAGAAGAAAGAGTTTTGATCCAAAAAGTTTGTTTCTTTTCTTTAAAAAGCGTTTTTGAAGCAAAAACGGAAAATTTCTGGAAATTTTTAAGTTTATGGGAACTTACCTTTTCTTGTTTGCACATTAGGAGAGTTTAAAACTTACGGAGGATCTTTTCGGGTTTTACCGGGAACATTTCGAGAATCACCAGGCAACACCAGGCAACACCGGGAAATCACCAGGCAAAATCGGGAAATACCGAAAAACGGCAGGAATCCACGGCGTCTCCTCAACGACCAACGGCCGCGGTCAGGTGACGCGCGACCGCGGTGGCTGAGGGCTCGGCCGCGGTCACATTCACGGTGCCGCGGTCGATGCACCTTTGGCCGCGGTCACATTCACGGTGCCGCGGTCGATGCACCTTTGGCCGCGGTTCCGTCAGTTGCGACCGCGGGTCTTCCTCCTGCAGCCTATTGTCCAATCTTCTCGTCTTTGCCGGGCCGAGCAGCTAAAAACATACCTTTTTCTTCTTGGTTTTTATATTTTTCTGATTTTTTTGTGTTTTTGTTTTATAAAATACCTAAAATTTAAAAAGAAAAAGAAAGCATAAATTCTAAAAAAAGGAAAGAAAAATAAAAGAAAGAGTACCTAAATGGGTTGCCTCCCATTAAGCGCTTTTGTTTTAAGTCGTTTAGCTTGACGTAAGCATGAGGAATCAGGCTGATTTGAATGGCACTCCACTTGATGTGCCTTTATCACTTCCGATTGGTGGAGGTTTTACTTCTTCTCCTTGAAGAGAAGTCTTCTTACCTTTACTCTTCTTTCGGACTTTAATGTTGTTCAGAACCCTTTTTGTGTTTTCGATCAGCTCCTGGATTTGGTGCTCACTAGTTTCTGTTGCATCCGGTGGAATGATGATCTTCATCTTTGCAAAAGCTTTCGGCTTCTCCTTTTCTTTCTCTTTTGGCCTGTTTCCTTTGCTTGGAAATTCATCTAAGATAGTAGGATAGTACCTTTTTCTGTCCACATTGAGGAAAACAGCATGCCGGTTTGCGTGATCGATTATTGCTCCTACTGTAGCTAGGAATGGTCTCCCAAAAATGAGTGGCCTCTCCTTGTCTTTATCCATCTCCAGGACTTGGAAATCTGCTGGAACAATCTTATCTCCCACTAGAACTTGTAGATCATGAATCGCCCCTTCAGTATCTTTTTGAGATGAATCTCCAAAGATAACCTTAACCGTCGATGTCCTTAAGGTTTTTATGCCCAATTTTTTGGCAAATGTCTTAGACATGATGTTGACATTGGCTCCGGAATCGCACAAGCAGTCTGTAAACTTGTTTCCTGAAATGAAACACTGGAAAACAAAACGTCCCGGATCATCGGCTTTGGTAAGCCTTTGAAACGGTGATCGTTCAGGTACCTTAAACGGTGGCTGCTTGGGATCGATATCCTTGTACAGTGGTACAAAGATTGGGGTTTCTTTTTTCTTTCCATCGGTTCCGGCCTCTTCTTCGGGTAATGTGGTTATGGCGTTGCAAAACTTCTTAGGGTTGTCTTCAACTCTTCCTGGAAGAACTCCACTTTGCCTCTTCATAGAGTCGGCTGTTTGGGTGACTTGCACATCTAACTTTTTTACGTGTGAAGATAAAGATTCAAACTTACCATTCAGATCATTGTACATGCAGTCCACTTTCGCGTTCGCGTCTTTAGATGCTTTTTCGTTCGTCATAACATGCTGTTGGATTGACTGTTCAAGTCTACCGATTTGTGAAGCTAGCTGGTTTGTCGTGACTCCCTGCTGTTGTACAAATTGATTGTTAAAACCCATACCTTGGTAGTTATATGGCTGTCGCGGTTGATATGGTACTATTCCTCCAAAGTTTCCACCTTGAAACTTGTTTTGGAAGGATTTTTGCTGAGGTGGGTAGTACTGATCTTGAGGATTCTCCACATTTGGATTGCGTTAAGAGAGATTGTTGTAGTTTGCATTCCGGAAGTTGTTGTTGAAGTTGTTGTTGGAGCGATTTTGGTATGGCACCAATGCTCCCACGTAGTTCACATCTTCTTCTTGAAATGCTTGATTAATGTGATCGATATCACTAGGTCCTTCTTCTTCTGCGCCATTGTTGGTTTCACAGGCATGGATCGGGCGATTGTTGCTCTTCAGAAGCTGGCTCACCATGTTCTTCAACTTGGTTATCTCCTTGTTGTCTGTTCCGGCTTGCTTCATCGATCGATCGTATTCAGGACAGTCATTGCTATTGGCTTGAGCCAAATTTTCGATGAGAGCTCTTCCTTGGGTTATCGTCTTTTGCCCAAAATCTCCATTGCTAGCTGTATCAAGTGAAAGTTTGTATTTTGGTTGCAAACCTCGGTAAAATGTGCTCAGCAGGCTTGATCCATGAAATCCATAGTGAGGGCAATCACGTTCATACTCCTTAAAACGTTCCCAAGCTTCATAGAAAGATTCAGTTGGCCCTTGTTGAAAAGTTGAGATCTTCGTTCTCAAATTGTTCGACCTTGACTTAGTGTAGAAGTGGTTCAGGAAAGCAGTTCTACATTCTTCCCAATTAGTAATCGATCCTGCAGGCAAAGACTTCAACCAACGGTGAACTTTATCTGCTAATGAAAAAGGGAATAACTTACACTTTAAATAGTCAGGTGGAACTTGGTTTGTTCTCATCATGCTGTAAATTTCTTCAAAAAGCTCGATATGGTCCATTGGGTGCTCAGAAGGAACTCCATGGAACTGGTTTTGCTTCACCAATGAGATGATTTGAGGCTTGACTTCAAACTCATTCCGGTTTGGAAATGGTACTTGAATCGCAGATCGATTCTGAAAATTTTGAGTAGGTGCATCAAAATCAGCTATGCGATGGTTCCTAGCTTGTCTTCGGTGTTGATTTGCTGGCGGAATAGGGCGGTGAACGCGTTCATTCGGCTGCATTGCTGGGTGGTCACAACGGCTACATTGATAGGTGGATCAAGGTCTTCACGTCCTTCTCTCTCTTGGTTCTGGTGGTTTCTTGGAAGAACCTCATCCTCCTCTCCATCTTGTCGAGCATGATCACCTTCTATGTGATCATTCTCTTCGTTTTCTCCATGTTCGGACCTGTCTTGGTCCATATTTAAATTTTGATTAATAGGATCTCCAGGCTGGTCGTCGTTGGCCATTCTTTGCGTTCGTCTAAGTCTTCGAAGTTCTCTTTCGTGTCTGTCTATCTCGTCTAAAATTGGAATGTCTCCTGCAGGTCTACGCCTGTATTCATGCAATTCAGAGAAAGACAAAAGAAGGGAAAGATAGTTCAGAAAAACTTTAAGAAAGAACTAGAGATCAGGTGTCTAGAACAGAAGTTAAAACAAGAAAAATAGCAAAAGGCAGCTAAACAAATCCCCGGCAACGGCGCCAAAAACTTGATGCGTGCTCGTGTCAACTACGTGAGGGAACAAGTTTTACCCTTAACAAAACAAATGAAAGCCGCAAGTGCACAGCTAATCGGTTGAGTATTTAGGGATCGAATCCACAGAGATTTGTGTGCCTGGTATTCTTCTACGGTTTTTAACTTTATGTCTAGACTAAATTGGTTTTAAAGGTTGGTTGTTTTTCTTGCGAATTAAACTAAAACAAAAGAAAGCAAATAAATCTATCCTAAAAAGCAAGTAAAGAAAATCGAATGAAATGCAAATGGAATAAGTAAAATATCGAACTAAACGAAAATAAGGCAAGTAAAATATCACATGAAAGGTAAATAAAGCAAGTAAATAACGAACTAAGGAAATTGAAATGCAGGTCTAAGAAAGCAAGTAAAAATCGATGGAATTGTAAACTATGGCTAAAAACGCTGAGCTTTTGGGAACTCTAAGGGATCATAATCGGTTTCAACATTAGTGTAGATAGATTGGGATTGACGGATAACAATATATAGGTTCTAGAGCTAGAGTACGGCGGTATGACTACGTCACCGTCGTGATCATAACCAACTGTTCTCGCAACCCTGACCAGTAGGTTTCCACTCTGGCCCTGGAAGGGAGAGAACGCAAGAGCTGCACAAGACTCGTCAATACTCACGATCTCGCCGCAGGTAGGTTTCCACTCCTACGGAAAAATCGCCTGTTTCATTCTAGGGTTGATACTTCATGAAAACTTTCGCAACACTAACTATCTAGATCAGATACTAGGTGATCAATCAAGCATACATGCAATAAGAACAAGAATAAACAGAGAACAGGTCGAAATCCCAGATCTATAAACCTAGATGTCTTAATCGATTATGAGAGCCCCTTTCGGGAACCCTAAGCCCAACTCGGGATCTACTCAGACATGGCTGAGTTCGACATCATCATTGGTTTTAATAAAAGTAATGAAAAACAGTAAAGAAAAGAGATAAAGAAAGCTTCTCTATTGAAGAACTCGGACTTAAACAATGTTCTCCAAAAATCTCATAAAAACGGCTAAAGGAAAAGGGTTTCTGTAAAGTATGAAGGGTTGTTGCTAAAGACGACCTAAATGACATGTATTTATAGTCTCCAATACTCCATGGTCTCTAGGGTTCCGGAATTGAGCCTGAGAATGACTTTGGGCTTCAGATAAGTGGGCTTTAAGTCGGAGCTTGAATGCCGCGGTCAGGAGTGTTGTGACCGCGGCAATTGGCTTGTTGGCCGCGGTCGGGAAGCTTCTGACCGCGGCAAATAGCTTGTCATGACTAGCTACACGTCTTGCAAAGGACTTAGTGACTAGCTACACGTCTTGCAAAGGACTTAGTGAGCTCGTTATGATCAGTGAGTAGTCGTTTAAGCGGCTTTAGATAGGTAGATTAGGGTGCTTTAAAGGTAGATTAATGGGTTTAGGTGTCTAGTCTTGCATGTTTCATTCCTTAACCGACGAAATCTCTAGGCTGGATCCAAGCACATCACTTGAGGTTCAGATCTGAGGCATATCTCGCATCAAAAGTGTTTGTAGAAATGTCTGAACCACTCGGTTAAGGGTTTAAGAGTCTTTCATCGCGAGAGTGATAGTTTGTTCTCTTAAATAACGTTTTTGAACTGATTCTTATTGCTGACTGATTCGTGCTTCTCAAAAGGGATTTTGGTATGAAAGAGGATCAGTTTAGATGCTTAATGCTTTCATGAGAAGATTAACATGCCTTGAGTTCAAAGTTAAATGAAATCGTTTGATAAAATGGTTCATTAGCCCATTAGTTTAGCTTGGAAGCACCCGAGTCAAATATCCTGTCTAAAGCTTCTGCCTTTATCATTCATTATCACCATCTCAATCACCTGTTTGTTGTTTGCATCTTGATTAGCTTAAATCTCTGCTTTTATTTAATTTTATTGCTTATTTGCCTGTTAATCATCGTCACCAAACTTTTATCTTCTTGTCTTGACTTAAGTGAACAAATGACATAGGCTAGTGTCTCGTTGACAAGCTTGGTTTGACACCCCTTTAGACTACTTTGACAAGGGGATTGATAACCCTTCTAAGAGCCTGAAAACTCTTAGTTATCAATTGGCGCCGTTGCCAACTTGTAGGAGCATTATTCTCTTGTTTGTTCTTAAGATCAAGACTTTACTTTCTTTTGTTTTACTAACTCTTTTGCAAGTTCTTGTTTTGTTTTCAGGTGCATGAATACCAGGTCTCGGAGCACAGGATCGCTTTTCCCATACGACGATAACATCGACAGATTAGAAAGGCGAGCTCGCGAGAGAGAACGGCACTTTGACAGACTTGGAATGGCAGAACAACAGCGAATGGAGCAACAGGCTCAGGCGGCCGAGCACCAGGCTCAGGCTAATCAGGCGCAGGCAGGAAGAAATGAACAACAAGCCTATGTTAATCAGCAACAGGCTCAAAGAAACGAACGGCTTGCTCAGCAAAACCAACACCAAGCGAACAGAAATGAGCAACAAGCCCATCATGTTCATCCGCCACCGCCACAAGTTCAGAGACAACATCCTCCAATCTGTGTTGGAGAGAATGACCGAGCTAATGCGCACCAATACCGAGCTGGGATTCAAGCTCCACCAGTTCAAAACAACAACTTTGAAGTTAAAGCTTCCCTGCTCAATATGGTGCAAAACTCCAAGTTCCACGGTCTGGCTGGAGAAGACCCTCTCGAGCATCTAGATCAATTTGATCGGGTTTGTGACTTAACCAAGATAAATGGCGTCTCCGAAGATAGATTCAAGCTACGCTTGTTCCCTTTCAGCCTCGGTGATAAAGCACACCAGTGGGAAAAGAATATACCGAGGGGCTCTATACAAACCTAGGAGCAGTGTAAACTGGCGTTCTTATCAAAGTTATTTTCCACATCACGTACGGCTAAGCTCAGGAATCAGATCTCAAGTTTCACGCAGCACAAAAACGAGAGCTTTAGTGAGGCTTGGGAACGGTTTAGGAGCTATACTAACCAATGCCCACACCACGGCTTCTCAGAGGCATCCCTCTTGAGTACTTTATACCGAGGTGCACTCCCCAAGATCAGAAACCAACTCGACACAGCTTCAAATGGAAATTTTCTTGGGAAAGAGATCAATGCGGCAATGGAACTAGTCGAGAACCTAGCCATGTCCAATGACACGTATGGAGAGGACTTTGATAGAGCAAACCGTACAGAGGGATCTAGTGATGAACAGCGTATGAAAAAGGATATAAGAGAGCTTCAGAGCAAGCTTGACAAGGTTTTGATGGCGACTCAAAAGCCAATACACTTTGTAGGCGAGTTTGATGAGCAAGGGCTAAGTTTTGACAATGTTAATTAAGATGGTCTAACTCAGGAGGAGCTGAACTACATAGGGAATCAGCAGAGGTATTAGCGGTTTAACAACCACGGCAATAACCCCAACCTCTCTTATCGAAACCCGAATGTAGCTAACCCTCAAGACCAAGTGTACCCTGCTCAACAACAACAACAAAGCTATGCTCAAAAGGCTCCTTTTCCGAATAACTTCCAGCCCAAGCAAAAGTTCAGTGGGCAGCAGCACGGCTACACTCAGCAGAATCAAGCATCTCAGGGTAACAACTTCAACAACCAACCGCAGCAACACAAGTTTCCACCAGGGTTCAATCCGCAGTCGATGGGTAATCAACAACAGATTCAGGGAACGGGTCAGAATCAGATGGGGAACGATGTCTGTGGGATATTACAGCAACTGTTACAGGGCCAGCAAAGGGTTGAGAGCCAGCACGCGACGATGCAGCAAGATATCAGGGAGCTTAAGCAAAATCAGGCATCTACATCATCAAGAGGCCCGACTTTACCAGGTAAACCGGAGCCGAACCCTAAAGAGTATGTGAACGCCATCACATTGAGGAGTGGTAAGGAATTACAAACTCCAACGCCTAAGACAAAGCTCATTGAGGCCAATGAGTAATTAGAGGGGGAGGCAGCCTCAGATGATGCGTGTAAAGAAGCGGTTTTTGAGAAGGAACCGATCAAGGACAAAGGAAAAGAGGTGGAAAAGACAACCGAGCTTGAAAAGCCCTATGTTCCACCACCACCTTATCAACCCAAGATACCGTTCCCAGGGCGTTTCAAAAAGAAAATCTTAGACAAAGCCGAGGCGGTCTTTGAGAAACACTTGGAGAACACGCAACTCACCTTACCCATTATAGATGCTTTCTTAGCTATACCCCAGCTTGGGAAGTTTCTAAAGGACGCGATCCTCAACAAGACCAAGGAGCTCCAGGGTATGGTGATACTGAGTCATGAGTGCAGCGCAATAATACAAAGGAGATCTATACCAAGGAAGCTATCCGATCCGGGAAGCTTTACTTTGCCGTGTGCTTTAGGTCACCTGAACTTCTCAAACTGTTTATGTGACCTTGGAGCTTCTGTGAGCTTAATGCCTTACATGGTGGCCAAGAGATTGGGATACAAAAGCTACATGCCGGCCAAAATCTCTCTTGTATTAGCTGATAGATCGGTTAGATTACTGGTGGGGTTGCTTGAGGATCTACCTTTGAGGATCGGTGAGATAGAAATCCCCACGGACTTCATAGTTCTTGAGATGGAAGAGGAACCATTAGACCCTATCATCTTGGGCCAACCGTTCTTGGCGACCGCAGGAGCCATAATAGATGTGAGAGGAGGAATGATTGAACTACACATCGGTTCCGAGACTATGAAGTTCAATGTGAAGGAGATGATGAAGAAACCGACCATTGGAGGTCAGGTTTTCTATGTGGAGGTAATGGAGGAGCTAGCTGATGAGCTCCTTGAAGAGTTGAACACAGAGGATCCGTTACAAGTGGTCTTAACACGGGAACAAAGCAAGCACGGGTACTTGAGCGAGGAAAGCGAGGTGTACAAGCTTCTTTTGGACCAACCGAAGGAACTTGGAGCTGAGGCGAGGTTTTTGGAGCTCAGGAAGAGTGGCCTCGACATTTCAGACAACGAGGGATCCACGGGAACAGAGGAGACACCTCGGGATATCATGGCCGTGACAGTTTGTGCCGAGGCCGATGGTATACCGCGCGAGTACAAGGAAAAGGCCGAGGAAGCTGTTCCGTGCCAATGCAGCTTTGATGCCGATTGGAATGAGGCAGACGCACCCCCTGTTGAGCTCAAGCCTCTACCAACAGGGCTCAGGTATGCGTTCTTAGGTCTAAATTCTACTTTCCCTGTGATCATAAACGATAACTTGCTTGAGCATGAGGAACGTGCATTACTTAGTGAAATAAGGAAATTCAGGAGAGCCATAGGGTATTCCTTGGCTGATATTAGAGGGATCTCTCCTGATATATGCACCCATAGGATCCACCTGGAGGACCAGGCCATGTCTTCTATTGAGCACCAACGTCGACTTAACCCGAACCTCAAAGAGGTGGTTAAGAAGGAGATATTAAAGCTCCTTGAGGCAGGGATAATATATCCAATCTCTGACTCTCGGTGGGTATCTCCTGTACACGTTGTGCCCAAGAAAGGTGGGATCACGGTGGTGAAAAACGATAAGGATGAACTCATAGCCCAAAGAACTATAACCGGCCATCACATGTGCATTGACTATAGGAAATTGAATTCTGCATCAAGAAAAGATCATTTCCCTTTACCATTCATTGATCAAATGCTTGAACGGTTAGCTAATCATCCTTATTTCTGTTTTCTCGATGGATACTCTGGATTCTTCCAAATACCAATAGATCCAAGAGACCAAGAGAAAACCACATTCACCTGCCCTTATGGCACTTATGCTTATAGAAGAATGCCATTCGGTTTGTGTAATGCACCGGCCACTTTACAAAGATGTATGATGCACATTTTCTCTGATCTAATTGAAGAGAAAGTTGAGGTGTTTATGGATGACTTCTCCGTATACGGCTCCTCTTTCTCCGAATGTCTTGCTAATCTTTCTCAGGTTCTCAAGCGATGTGAGGAGCATAGGCTTGTCTTGAACTGGGAGAAGTGTCATTTCATGGTCCAAGAAGGCATTGTCTTGGGACACAAGGTATCAGAGAAAGGCATCGAGGTGGATAAGGCCAAGATCGAGGTGATGGTGAACTTACAAGCCCCGAATTCTGTGAAAGGAATAAGAAGCTTCCTTGGCCACGCTGGGTTCTATAGACAGTTCATCAAGGATTTCTCCAAGATTGCCAGGCCCTTGACCAGGTTATTGTGCAAAGAAGTGGATTTCAACTTTGATGAAGAATGTGAGGAAGCGTTCAAGAGAATCAAGGTGGCTCTGATCAGTGCACCGATTGTACAAGCCCCTGATTGGTCTTTACCATTTGAAGTGATGACCGATGCATCTGATTATGCTGTAGGAGCTGTCTTGGGGCAGAAGAAAGATAAAAAGCTCCATGTGATCTACTATGCGAACCTCACCTTGGACTCAGCTCAAGAAAAATACGCGACCACTGAGAAGGAAATGCTTGCCATTGTGTTTGCATTTGATAAATTCAGGAGTTATCTAGTGGGATCAAAGGTTACAGTTTACACAGATCATGCGGCCTTGAGATATCTGATGGCTAAGAAGGACGCTAAGCCGAGGTTGTTGAGGTGGATCCTATTACTCCAAGAGTTCGATATGGAGATACTTGACAAGAAAGGCATTGAAAACGGAGCCGCAGATCACCTCTCCAGGTTGAGGATTGAAGAACAGGTCCCAATTGATGATGCATTACCGGAGGAGACCCTTATGCTAGTCAGGTCTTACCTAGAAGTGGAGGAAGCCAACACGATCAAAGAAAGAAGCCTACCATGGTTCGCAGATCTAGTGAACTACTTGTCTTGCGGTTTAGAGCCACCGGATCTTGATACCTATCAGAAGAAGAAGTTCTTTAGAGATGTGATGAGGTATTATTGGGATGAGCCGTACCTTTACGTGCTTAACAAGGACCATCTCTATAGGCGATGCTTGGCCGAAGAAGAAATTCATCCGGTGCTACAAGAATGCCACGGCTCATCGTATGTG